>NW_015161950.1:1352087-1448992 GCF_001447785.1 Gekko japonicus | reverse complement strand
AAAACTGCATGCCTCTCTCTTGTTATTAGACAGACTGCTTGGAGCTAAAACAGCCGGGGGAAGGGGGCTCAGCCTCTCGGCACTGTGGCCAGAAGTTCCTGGCCAGAACAGCCAGCGTTTTCTAAACGGCAGAGAGTCTTTGGCTTGCAGCCTCTCGCCTGTCCCTGGGGGTTACAGAGGAAGGGGAGTGCATGCAAGGGATGGGTGGAGGTCCCCTGGATCTGTCTCAGGGGGTTGGGGCTTGGCTGGCTCTGCTTGCAGAGGGAGGAAGGGGTCTGGGGTCTGCCTGGGGGTACAGAGGTCTACAGGTCTCTGTCTCAGGGGGCTGGGGCTTGGCTGGCTCTGCTTGCAGAGGGAGGAAGGGGGCTGGGGTCTGCCTGGGGGTACAAAGGTCTACAGGACTCTGTCTCAGGGGGCTGGGGGAGTCTGCAGTAAGTTTTTGGGGGTTACAGAGTCTGTACATAGAACTTTTCCCTTTGCAGCGGCAAACAAACTGCTTTTGGCTCTCAGGGGGGGCTCTGGGTTACAGAGCTGTGTTGGGCAGTCTGCGCTAAGACAGAGCTCTCTCTCTCTACCTTGGGGTTACAGAGGGAGGGGGCATGCATGGTGGGGTGGGGGGCTCCCTGGAGCTCCGCAGGGTCTCCAGCCACAGCCTGCGGCCACCCCACAGTGTAAAAAGCACATTTCACAGTTTTCAGAAAATCTCCGGCCACAAAAAACCAGCCTTTGCCTCCCACAGTGTAAAAAGCACCTTTCACATGCCCCAAACCCCCAAACACATTCCAAAGCAGCCATGTGCTTCAAGCAGCCATTTTTCCTCCCCCACCTTGGGCAGCAGCCCTGTGCTCCTCACGGCCCCAAGGGGGGTGGGGCAGCCTGCGGCTGTCCCTCAGCACCGCCCCTCACAGCACAGCCCTCTCAGGGAGGCGGGACTTCCGGTGGGAGCACTCCCCTACCAGCACGGCCCCCCTCAGGGAGGCGGGACTTCCGGTGGAACCACTCATCAAAGTTGATGATGAAGGGATGTGGCCACTATATTCTTCTAACCAGCACCTTGAACTGAATCTGGTATGCTATAGGCAGCCAGTGCAGTGCTTTTAGGACCGGCTAAATGTGTTCCTGCACAGAAAGAGAAAACAACAGCCTCACAGCTGCATTCACACCAGCTGTAGCTTCCGGATTTGGGACAAGGGCAGCCCCATGTAGAGAGCATTACAGTATTCCAGTCTCGAGGTGACCATTGCTTGGATCACTGTTGCCAGGTCATTGCATTCAAGGAAGGGAACCAACTGCTTAATCAGCCGTAGATGGTAAAAGGCAGACTTCACAGTGGCTGCTACCTGGGTCTCCATCATTAAGGAGGCATCCAGGAGCACTCCCAGACTCCTAACCTCCGGCTGTGGCACCAGCAGCATCCCATTGAAGGTCAGGAAAGGGATCCCTAACCGTGGCCCACTCCAACTCAGGCACAGGACCTCTGTCTTTGTCAGATTCAATTTCAGTTGACTCAGTCTGAGCCAACCAGCCACGGCTTTCAACAGCAGTTCCAGATCTCCCAGACTAGAGTCTGACTGGCTGTCCAGCAACAGATAGAGCTGGATGTCATCTGCATATTGGTCACAACCCAGTCCATGCCTCCGGGCAATCTGGGTAAGGGGGCACAAATGGATGTTGAATAACATTGGGGAAAGCACCACTCCTTGGGGCACTACACAGATTAGCAGGTGCCTACTGAATAGCTGTTCCCCAATGGCCACCCTTTGTCCCTGACATCAGCCAAGGTGAGGGGAAGTCACTGATGGTCTGGAATCACCTCTCACACAGCAGCAGCACTTTTCTGGTTAGAGGACATATATCTGGAAGAATGTACACTGGTGTGAGAAGGAAGCAATAGTTAGGCCTTAAAAGGAAAAAAAAGAGCCAAACTGTGTAGGAGCCAATGAAGAGAAAGCACAAGGCAGGGGGTAACCATAAGGGTGATCAATGGTCCCTGGTCTGAGACTCCAGCAATCTAAAGAAGACATTGTACATCCCTAGTCATGCTCCTGTCAAGACATTCTATTTTGGGGGGGGGGGGGAAATAGATACCCAGCTCCTCTTCTGTAATTAACACGATGAATAATATAAAGATGTAGGGGGAAATAATTCCACATTCAAAGAGAAACCAGCCCCCTGACTGAAATGTTATAATTACCCAGAGTAGTGTGGGGAAGAGAAGAGTGGAGGGAAATGTTAAAAGCTATAGCAACATGCCTAGTAATAACTATTTGTGGTTAAAAGGGAGAGCCAAAAAACTAGCAGGGACCCAGCATAAAATGTAAACACTCCCACAGAACCCACAAGGAGGTAAGTATCAACAACAATAATAAGCTTTATTTGTATTGCTCAAACATAGCTCAGTTTCACAGGAAGCTCACAAGGAGAGATGTTGTAATCATAACATATTTCACAAAAGGAAGAAAAATCAGATACATTTTGTACTACGCTATTGGAAAAATCCTTCCAATTAAAATTAAGAGCTGGATGATAATATTGCTACCTGAGCTTTTTAAAAACAAGCCTTAGTGATCTTCAAGACTGAACATGTTGTGTTTCTTTCATGTGACAATGAATCTGTGGCTTTCTTTTCATTCAGATGGAATATAGATTTGCACCATCAACAGCATGCATAGTAAGGCTTGAAGTATATCTCCGTCATTTCAGTGCTAATTGTCATCTGTCCCAGCTGAAAGATCCCTTAACAACTGTGTGCGACAGAAATTCAAGAAATGCAACTTCTGCCACTTCTTTGATGAAACTACACTTAACAAGCAAGCCCTTGCCAAGCAACCCAAAGGAGCCAAAGGCAACCCAAAGGAGCCAATCTGGTGTATCCATCACGGTGGCAGATAAGGATGTGATCCCCACACTGTGCCATGGAAGTCTGCTGGATGACCTTGGGCCAGTCACATATTCTCAGCCTAATCTGCCTCTCAGGATTATTGTGAGGATAAAATGGAGAAGGGCAGAACGTTAGAAGAAAAGTGGCTTGTACATCACCCAAATGGCTGCTTTGGAGCACCCTAAGTTTTATTTATTTATTTAAAATATTTATATGTTCGCCTCTCTCCTGAGCATCTCAGGACCCATGCTGCTGATAAGAAGTGGATGCTGGCATGGGAGGAGATGATAGGCATGGCTTGCACCTCTCAGTGCCCCCAGATCTGCCTGGGTTTGAGGTAAGCTCCAGGGGTGTTCAGAATGCCATTGGGTTCATCTTGCTCCCAGTAGTCAATGATTGGAGAGGAGGCAGAGATATGGGAGGAGGCAACTGCTGTGGTTTGCATCCATCATTCTCTCTCCCCTGGATCTGCACCACCATGGTCTACACCCAAGCCAAACTCCTGCTAGCATCGCTGGACATGGTTGCTGGAGACCAGCTTGCATCTCTAAAAAACTGTACCTGGCTTGGGAGGGGAACATACTTTTTAATATTGATTTACTTTAGTTATATATTTACTTTTTTATACCCTGCCTTTATCCCAATGGGGGCCCAAAGCATCTTATATCATTCTCTCCTGTTTTATCCTCACAACAAACCTGTGAGGTAGGTTAGGCTGAGAGTGTGTGACTGGCCCAAGGTCACCCCGCAGGCTTCTATGGCAGAGTGGAGATCTGAACCTGGGTTTCCCAGCTCTTAGTCTAACACTTTTACCACTACACCACACTGGCTCTCGAATACTAATAGTAGTAATCCATGTTTAATTGTGGTTCTTCAGGCTGTGTACATCATATTCATCATATGCTGATCAATGGCCTATATACAACAGATTCAACTCCGTAAACTGTGGATCGGTCCTAATAGCATGTAGACAGAAGAAGCTTAGCATGGCTAAACATTTGAATGACAAATCAAGGGTCAAAACAGTAACTTGGAGCATCTGTTAATCTTAGCAAATCAATCAAGGATCACCAAGGAGATCAGCAAGTGGACCTGCAAATGTTCTTTGTTTCTCTTTACCCAGTTCACAGTGCATAAGAATGATTTTCCCCCTCCTCTCACACATACAGACACACGCACACAAGCGTAGATGAATATTTCCTTCCAATTTAGTAGCTTCAGAAACATAAAGAAAAGAATTGTGCAACCCACCATTCTTGACAATTGCCCATGAGTCAAATGGATTTGACCCTTCCGCACAGCTTTATGGTTTGTTGTTCATTTATCTTGTATGTCAGGTCTCTGCATTTCTTGGTGATGATGTGAAATGTGAAAGTGCATCCTGCACTGTGGCTATTTTTGTAAAGGATGAAAATAGATTGAACCTCGGATTCTTGCACGGGGAAACTGATGGGGAAAAGGGAATCAGCTGAAATAACGTGATCCCTTGAGCTCCATAAACAGGCTATGTTCACTTAAATAGTTCTTCATCCCCCACGTAAAAGCTTTAGCATAATAATGAGTCAGAACCAAAGTACTATGTTCAGACCAGTCAACACTGTGTATATTGTAGCATAAATGCTTTCATCGTATTTTTCTTCCACATAGTATGCAGTTCAAACAAATGTCTGTCTTTTGTCTAATCATGCTGGTTTCGATAAATACAGAACCAATACCGAGAAATATATATTTATTGCCCTTCCCATTCTGAAGGTTCAAACAAGGTAAAAACACTTTTTTGAGATCCAAATAAATTACTTGAACACCTTAACAGAACAAGTTATGGCCTCCTGGACAGGCTAGGGATGTTTCCAATTTTTGTACCCCTTCTGTTTCAACTTCAAAATTCCCTTATTCTCATCCCCCCCCCACACACACACACATTAAATTTTTGAATCTTTATTTTACTCATTTTTTTCTGTTTTCTTAAGCCAAAATATCCCATGGAATTTGTGCAAGCTTCAACTATGCTATTCTCTAATTGCATATAATGTTAAAATTGCAAAAAAATTGAAATTAACATGACACAAAAGAAATAACCAAATTGGGAACAGCAGTAACCAAAATGGACAGAGAAAAAAGACATACAAAATGAAATTGTGTGAAAACAAGAGTAGGAAGATGTGAAAAGGAGCATGTCAGCACTTCCTGGGTGGTGCAATGTGTGCACTTCACAGGGTAGTTTTGTCCCCCAGTTAATGGGGTGCCAGTGGGAACCCTATTAGATTGCTAATAGAATCCCATTTACACAAGTAACTACAGGAGTGAAACATGCTTCTCTCCAGCTGCATTCAGTTCAGAAGTTGTCCCAGTTTTTGCAGACATTTTTCTGATCTGGCCACAAAGATCTATGCTATGATAACTTCAAGTCTAGTTTACTGTATGGGGCTGTCCTTGAAGATGGTGCAGCCCCTTTGTTATGGTGGCCAACTGTTGGGACCACATTAAACCAGTCCTGAAGTCCCTTCCTTGCATGCCTACTTGTTGCTGGGCCCAACTGAAAGGTCTTTAAAGCCTTTTATTAGCTGGAGGCAATTACACTCCATGATCTCCTAGCAGTTCCATTATGACCCAAGTCGCTTCTGTTGCTGTCCTGCTGCTGTGCAACAGCCTCCTACAAGGCAGGAACCTACCCTTGCGGCCTTCTAGCAAGGCTGTAAAATGGCACAATTTAAGAGGATTTACTGGGCAGCTTGTAAGTTATAGAAGTGGGCTCTGTCTTATCTGTTTTCATTATGTCTTTTAATGATTTTAATAGATTGTTATTTTTGTACTGTATTTATTGTTGTCATGATCTTGAGTCCTGACTGATTCAAGAGAATCTCTGTATATAAATACCTGGAGGAAAGGTCTCTGAGAAAGATTTGTAGATTGTTATTTATGCAGATTAAAATAGTTATTGTTAATGATCCTAAGATTTTGAGATCAGGTGTGTGGCATACCTCTTGGGCAGTGACAGATACTGAGAGCTGATCAGTATTTTTTTTATTTATTTATTTTCATACTTATACCCCGCCCTCCCCAGTGGGCTCAGGGCGGCTCACAGAGGCAAGAACAACTTGCCATGATAAAACAATATATACAAAACAGTTTAAAACATATACTACATATTAAAATATAATAACAGGTGCTCAAACTCCCAGTCATAATCTAAAAGATGGCGGATTGAATGTCCAAAGTCCCACGAAGACGGCAGGAGGATTCTTCGATAGCAGATGTTTAATCAGGACCTCAGGGCGATGGTGGTATA
The DNA here is from genome assembly GCF_001447785.1 of Gekko japonicus. Classification (NCBI taxonomy): domain Eukaryota; kingdom Metazoa; phylum Chordata; class Lepidosauria; order Squamata; family Gekkonidae; genus Gekko; species Gekko japonicus. The sequence continues at coordinate 1,442,822 of NW_015161950.1, read as the reverse complement.
GTAGGGGTGGCGGCTCCTACTCAAAAGCCTGGCGGAAGAGCAGTAGGAAACTCTGCAGGTGTCCAGGAATGCTGGGTTCTCCAGACTTTGACACTCACCCAGAAACCTCATCCTTGCAGGGGGGGAAGGCCAAAGCACACCTGACTGACAGAGAAATGAGCCCAGCTGCAGAAGTTCAGGGAATACTAAGCAGAGGACCAATGCCACATTTCTGGGCGATGGGGGAAGGGGCTTCTGGAGTGCTGCTGTGAGGATGCAGGTCAAGGCAGAGGCAGAGGTAGCAAGGGGTGCTGGGGAAGAGGGTGGGTCGGGTGCTTAGCTGGTTCAGGGGTGGAGTTGCAACTCAGCCAAGGAGTGGGTGAGATCTGACTAAGGGCTTTCCTGTCCCCATCTCAAGTGCCAGTCAAGTGCCAAGGAGGCTGGAGGGCAGGGGCCAGCTAGCCTCTCCTGAGGCTGAGTCACGGAAGGAAGGAAGGAAGGAAGGAAGGAAGGAAGAAGGAAGGAAGGAAAATGTAAGGAAAGGGATAGAAAGAACGGGAAGGAAGGAAGGAAGGAAGGAAGGAAGGAAGGAAGGAAGGAAGAGTTGGGCCAAGGACAGGGCTTTAAGTTCAAAGGTCTCTCAGCTTGTAACTAGGCCAGCACAGTAATTAGGCATGAGATGATGGGAGGCATCAGGCCCAGCACTTTTAATTGAAGTCTTGCCTGTTAGCCATGGAGGAAGAGGTTGGAAGAGATTTCCTGTGTGGAGAGGAGGTCATCTGATCTGAGTGAAAGAGGTCAAGAGTGGAGCTGAACTCCCTCCTCAACCTGTTCTGAAGCCGAGGAGGCCTCCCTATTTGAAGAAGTGTGAGGCTGAAGGCGAAATTATCCCGAAGAATGAACACTTTACAAAACTATTATATTTCTGATCTCGTTAGATTTCAAGTTGAAAAACTCAAAGTCTCACTTACCTTACAGCCATGCACTATATTTGTGATACAGTAATTTGGTTATGAATGTATTTCAGGCACTTGTTTGTATGTTGATAACCCAGTTTATATTGTCATATATATGTTTAAAAATAATAAAAAGCTAAATTAAAAAAAGAAGAAGAAGTGTGAGGCACACAAAAGCTTATACCCAGAATTAAACTTTGTTGGTCTTAAAGGTGCCACTGGACTCAAACATTGTTCTAGTCCTAAGCAAAGTTACACTCTTAAAAAGTCTATTGAAGTCTATTGTTTAGAAGTGAGTAAATCTCCTTAGAAGTACACTGTAATTTTTTTAAAAAAGGATTGGAAGCAAGTAGGGTTGGCAAGTGTATCTTCGCCGGGAGCGGGGGGCTCCTGGCCGGTGTCATGTGCGCGCTGCACGCATGTCACCCAGAAGTGACGAGAGGACGCCAGGCACGCTGGGGGCGGGGCCACGGCCATACAAGGGAAAACCCTTGTATGGCCGTGGCCCCACCCCCAGCGTGCCTGGCGTGCCTGCATAACTTCCGGGTGACGCGCATGTCGGGGTGGAGTTCCCCCCTGGGGCCCGATCCGGCAATGCCGGGGAATGGGCCTCTGGGGCGGGGGTTTCCTCGCCCCCCGGGGGGACTTGGGATCCCTAGAAGCAAGGGATGCCATGAAATGTACCATGAAAGTGTTCGACAATCAAATTAACTCTGCTCCTCTCTGATGACCAAATGTGAACAGATCATCCAGTCTGTTTGGTTTGGCACCAAATTACTTAAATGCCTGCTGGTCAGGTTTGTTGCTTGCTGGTCAGGTTTGTATCAGGTATTTTCAAAACTCTGTACATGCAAAAATGCTGCTGATAAAAACAGATCATCATCCATGAATGTCACTGCTCAGTTGAACACTGAATGGTTGGAGTTAATTTAAAAAAAAACACAAAAAAAACAGCATTAATTTATGACTAACTGTCTATTTAAACTATTTCTTGAAGTAAGGACATGGATGGGGAACAGAGCTTGTATAAGATTCTTACCCTCATGCCTGTCCAGGAATGAGGGGGAAACCTACACTTTACAATAACTTAAACAATAAAAGGTATGCTACCCTCTCTGGATTTCAGAACAAAAGCCACCAGAACCTTTTTTAACTAGAGTCCCCTTCCAGCCCAAGAGTAAGGTTCAGACTCTTAACTGGCCTCTGGGACTTAACACATTAGCAACTCAATCCAGAGCTGTGCAGTTAATCTTACAAAGGTAGCATGTGACCAGGTAGGCACAGGAGTTTAGCCTTGAGATCCAGTTACAACATCAGACAAGTTAGAAAACCAGGATAAGTTTATTCAGCACAGAACTTAGCAATTAGACTACAAGGATTTCAAAACAAGAAAACTTATGGCTCTTGGCCCTCACTAAACATTAAAGAGATCTACATAATTACCAGAGATGATCTATAGTCCAAGATTGTCCAGTGTTATAGTCCAGGTACCATCTTTGTGCTAGCATGCAACCATGTGCTCAGCCTCACAAAGGAGTTCTTTGTCTCTCCAAGAGACAGCATGGCAAGACAGCATTTCAGGTGTCCATCCGAGATCTCACAAACAGGAACAGAGAGAGAGAGCTCTCCTCCAAGGGATCAGACAGTTAAAAATCCCAATCTAGTCGCAAATTAGCCCTGGCCAGGAGCCAATTGGAGTAGACATAGGAGTGTCCAATTGTTGAGTTGCCATGGGTGCAACATCCGAATGGCTAGAGCTCTGAAGGCCACACCTGCAGTCATGTGACCCCCAAATTTCAGCTAGTCCATGGGCTACATACCTTCTGACATGCTTCGGCTACGTGAGCTTCTGACATGTTTGGCAGGGCCATCTGGTCTCTGTCAGCATGGAAGTGTGAAGAATGTGGGGTTATATGGCAGGGCTATTGAGGCCATTTGGCTTCAACAGGAACAAGGCACAGCATGATATCAGCAAGACATTCCAGGGGAAGGCAGGAACTTTTAGAAATCAAAATTTCTATACAGAGCTCCAGCAGGCTGTGTGAGAATGAGCATGCATGAAAAGCCAGTTGTGTTTCACTAAACTCTTAAGAAGACATAGAGTGCAGCAATCTGCTAACAGTCATGAATAAATGGGTTGACAAGCAGATGAACAGTCCATTTAACAATTAGCTGCTTGTCTGCAACTGGCAAATAGGATGGTTGCTGAATTGATGGGTATTCAAACATACCTGGCTGTGAGCAGGAAATATGGGGGCATCTCCTTCAGGTAGAGAAGGCATAGCTTGGAGCAAGATTTGTGCTATAGAAAGACTGGCCGCATTAAGTGAATTTTTCAACACTTGGAATGGAAGCCCCCAAATCTGTCATACTTCCTGGAGTATAGTTGCCAACCTCCAGGTGGCACCTGGAGATCTCCCACTGTTGTTATTGATCTCCAGATGACCAAGATCAGTTCCCCTGGATAAAATGGCTGCTTTGGAGGGTGGTCTCTATGGTATTATGCACTGCTGAGGTCCCACCCCAAACCCCACCCTCCCCAGGCTCCACCTCCAAATCTCCAGGTATTTCCCAACCCAGAGCTAGCAACCCTACCCTGGAGGTTCAGTAAATGGCTTATATACTCTATGTGAGAGTTTTATGTATTGACCTTATTATTTTTCAGTGCCCATTTGAATATCATATAATCATTTAAAATGATTCTGTGAACAAATTTATCCCCACTCCAATGACACTAAATGTAGTACAAGTTTTTGATGGTGTTTCAGCTGACACAAAAGTAGGTGTGTTATTTTATTTTAAATCCTTCTAGAAACACTGTGATTTAATTATGAGTATCAAAGGCAGAACTCCATGGAAAAATGTAACAGTGATAATTATGCATTTGGCCTGCAATTACTACATTTGGACCAAATCGGATAACTTCTCCAAATTATTTCTTTGTATCTCTTTTATGGAAAATAATGCATTAATTAGAAAAGTAAACATATACTTTCTATAAAATTTGTGGGATTATATATTTATGTATTGCACTTTAGATTTTATGTGGTTTTAAATTGTTTTCAAAATTTTGTGTAAACTACCCTGAGTGGGGAGGGCAGGGTATAAATCGAATAAATAAATAAATATAGTATATTTAGTATGGTGTTTTGTAGATCTTATTATTACAATTATTTATATAGGGGAAGTTTAAAAGAATAGAATAGAATAGAATAGAATAGAATAGAATATATTTTCATATCTCTAAGGATTCCATGCTCATTTTCCTTGCCAGTATTTGTCCATATTATGGAGACCTATAACTTTGGGACTGTGCTTCCTGAACATAAAAACAAAAAAACTAGAACATATTTTGTGTTTATTGGGGAAAAATTACAAACTATCCATGTGGTTTCACATTGTCTCAGCCAAGCCTTAGTATGAGTGCATAAAATCCACATTAATTGCCCCATAGACCTTCCCTTAGCAACATTAACAATGATATTATATGTAATTTACAACGTTAAAAACGTTAAGTACTTTTATTACTCCTGATATATAGAGCTCATAGCACACAAATAGTTGTTCAACCAATTTGATTTTCTGCCTAGCAGCTCCTCCAATATGCTACATACAACACCAAATTTATTTTCTTGGGATTTTTAACAAATCCATTCCAGTTTTGGTTTTACAGCTGTTTGCAGTGGCTGTTGACATCCATTTCATCATATCTCTAGAGGAGAGAACTTTAATGCAATATGTAGTCGATAAGATAGCAATTTTATCCTGGTGTGCTTTCACCTGTAATGGAAGTGCCTTAATAAAACCAGCTATTTTTAATTCTGTTTCTCATGTGTTCCTACTGCTATACAGCTGCTGGTCTTGCTTCTAACAAAACAAAAATAAGAGGTAACTGGCAGATAGTTTTTCAAGGTGACAACTATTTCCTGTGATTTCTGTCTGACCAAGACAAGAAATGAAAGTTTGCCTTAAGGGACACTGTTGAACAGAAGAGTACAGGGCAGTAATCTGGTCTCTTAATTCAATAGTACAATATGCATTTAATTCATATATCTTTTCATTCAATGCCACCTTCAATAAAGGGAATTATATTGACATGAGTTAGCATTTTATGTTTTCCTCCAGGATCAGAGGAAATGCTATCCTGGTATTATTTGAAAGCACTAATAAATGGTCTTTCCAGTAAATCACAAGTCTGAAATATATCTTCTCAGAATAAGATATTCCACCATTTAATGCTCAATGGTGCTATTGTGAAAGTTAAGTACTTGACCTTACACACATTTTTGACATGTGTCCCTGATTTCCAAAGAAGCTTATTCCCATATAAATGTAGTTAGGATCACAACTATAGGAAATACCCTAAGCGGTTTGCATATCCAATAAAAATGGATATAGTCAGCATGATTTTTCATCATAAGCATACATAATATAAGTAGAATGTGTTGTATGCTAGTCTAATCTATGGTAATCTCTACAATTGCTGTTTTGTTAACAAAATTGAAATCCAGAATTTGATTAACTATTGGATTACATGTCAAATCCCTAGCTGCTGCTATGCTATAAGATTTGAGAATATCATCGTATGTCAAGGGTTTCCTGCAGCCCATTGTGGGAAGAAAGCTAGAGCTTCAGTGTTCCACTGTTAAAAGTGTCAGAACCATTAGCTAGTGCCTTACTTCAAGCAACATATTGGCAGTTAGACCAAAGAGCTCACCACACCAGCCATTTGTTATCTTTCCTATTTGCTTCTGAATAGTTTACAGTGTAATAAAATGCCCCAGTGCTGATTTTTTTTCCCCTTTCCCCTTTTAGGTCAAGCTGAAGTCCAAGATATTTCCAACACCATTAAGCTTGGAAGTGCAATACAGTGAAAGACGCCACTGGGGACTTGCCCAGCCAGCTCCCTCTGGGAGCTGCTGCCACAGTCAAACTGTGTTCCCATCTGTTCTTCCCAAGCACTTTTAAAGGACGTATGAATAACAGTAGACTCTTCTTCATCCAGATGTTGGGGGTTCTTTCAAATTTGGCCCACCCAAATTCTCTGCTGTGTCACTGCTTCATAGATTTGTGTTTCTGAAGCATTTCTTATTTGTTTCGTTTGCTAAATCTATGGTATTAGCTCCTGCGGTGTGCAAATATAGCTAGATATATTTGATATTCTTAGAAAATAAAAGAGATAATTAAAAAGCAGTTAGTGATTTTATGTGTTCTATTCCTATGTGCTGATGCAAATTGTACCCAAACAGTCCATTATAGTGTTGAACAGCATATCTGCATAATGTACTTGAAGTTCATTGGTAATGGGACTGTCAGAAAATGGCAAATCATATTATACCCCTTTCACACCTGTTTTTTTCCCCTCATTGGGGAGTGAGGAATTGTGTTAAGCCTATCTACTTACTCACATACCAGTGGTATGGTGAACTGGTGCCATATTGGGATTGCACAGAGCTGTAAGCAACCTTGAATGAATATCCCATAATGTGAGGACAAGGCTAAAGGACTGCTAGGGATGTGCAAATTTCCCTAGTTCCATTCTGTCATCATTTGTCTGATATGTTGGTATCCCACTGCCCTCTTGAGAATTTCTTTTTCCCTGCAATGTTTCTCCCTCTTTCTCACATACATTGCTGCTCAATGTATCTTTTGATATGTGGTTGTCCGAATAAATGCTTCAGTCATACACTGGGAATGAAGAAGAAGAGGAAGAAGAAGAAGAAGAAGCATCTATAATTTCCAAGAACTTGGCTAGATCTTGAATTCCAGAACACCATCTACCAGTCAAATATCTAGCTGTGAAAATGGTTGTTGTTGTTGTTATTTTGTTCCATAGGCAGAAAAAAGAAGAGAATAAAAAAGTGCAACTAGGTATGTTTTGATGTTTCATACTGATCAGTAAGAGAAATTTTTAGGAGCATTCTTTATTTAAACATTTGTATACTGACTTTCCCAACCTGATCAAGGCAGTCCCCAACAATAAAATAAAACTAAGCAGACAATAAAAATCATACCAATAAAAACATATCACTAAAACAATCCAAGTGAATAATAAAAAACATGACAATGAAAACCACCAACCCTAACAACCCAGTATATACTGAACTAGACCCCTCCCCCCCAAAAAATAAACCTTCTGTAACTGAGAACCTAGGGGCTATTCTCCATGGTGACCATGAAATAATTACCAGATTCCAATGAGAAAGTTAAAATATGCTCTCCCCGATAACATGGAAATCATAATGGCTACATTTTCTGCTGTATGCAAATCTGAAACACAAAACAGCACCAAAAAGGGGAAAGTGATTACTTTGCTCTGGTTGGTATCATTTTGTGTCTGTAATTACAACAAATAAGAGGTTCAAACAAATGTTTAATAAATTCACACTCTTTGCGACAAAGATAAATATTTAGAGACATTCCCTAACGCTGGTCACATTTTAAAATGATTGGCAGGAGACCAGTAGCAGCAGATTTCTGTAGGACTAGAGAATGGCAAATATGAAGGATATATAGCTCTCAGTCAACTTTGATATTATTATTATTTAAACCTGTTTCTTTTTTCAAGCAGCGGAGATTGTGATTAATGAACCAAAAAATCATTAAACAAATTATGATGTTTTATTTGTAGGCTAAAACCTCTAGGTGCATTTGATAAAATACTGCATAGCACAAATTTTATAAATGCTATGCTTGATTTTATGTAATATATTGTTTACAAGCAGAAAAATCTGCTGTTCTGTATTGTAATGATCAAATAGCATAATCACAATCTGTTATTTAGTGCAAACTTTATATGAGACAACACAAAATAACCGTTCTTGTTGCTGCTTCAGACATTACATGTGCAAACATCTGAGGGGAGCATTTTTAGTCTTCCATGAAACTCTTTCAGCTTCGTTCAAATCACTGGGCTTTTTCACAATAAATTGAAGAAGATAAACAATGTGCATTCTCCTATGAGAGAAGAGTATCTTTGTCTTGATGCCAAATGTCCATCTCCATTGTTGTCTGGGATTCCACTTTGATGCAAGCCAAACAACCCACTGAAAGCTCTCTAGCATGGCAAAGAGAGGTGTGTTATCACTAACTTGATCATAGTGGGCATTCTGGTTGGTCCAAAGATAGAAGGACTGGAAAGAATGGTGTCAGAGCAAGTCTGCTGGGAGCCATAGACCCATTATTTGGGCCTTGAAGCTGATGCCCCTAAGACCTTTAACTTCCAGGGACCCCCATTTTTGACATGGTTTGTTCCCCCTTTCCATACACAAGTACACCTCAGTATGGGCCTAGGATAGATAGAAGGAGCCTGAATTAAACATATGAAAAAGGCAGTAAGTCATGCTAAGGCAGAAATGAATTCAAGGCAGTTCTTCTATCAGTCATGCAAATACCCGCCCTAAGACTGATTCAATTAAGGGCCATTTCCCCCCTGGACGTTGGGGCCTCTTCCCTGATAATTGGATCCTAACTAATAACCTAGATCTCCAAAACAATAGGGCAATGTTCCCTCTAAACTGTGGAGTCTTGTGAGCAAAAATCCCACTTTGTGAGCTACTGGCATTAAAGTTGTGAGCGAGCCATTTGGTGACTGCATATATTAGTTTGCTCTGGGGCCATCCTTCCTGAGCTAAGACAAAAATGTGTGAGCCAGAGGCTAAAAAACTGTGAGCTAGCTCATACTAACTCAGCTTAGAGGGAACACTGCAATAGGCCGATTCTAGCAATTTCCTCCAGATCTCAAAGACCGGACAGGAAGATTCCTGCCCTTACCCAAACATGACATGTATCTCGCAGTATCTAAGTTTCAAATCTCCCCAAGGGAACATTTTAGACACTCTCCGTGTAAAAGGAGAAAACTCACCTCTATCATATAGACAAAGGATTTCCTTTCAGGCTGGCTCATCTTTGAAAGATCATGTTTTTATTACTCCCACATTCCAGTGCCAACACCCTGTCCCCATGTCAGGAAAAGGGTATAAAGATTTACCACTCAGCCCTCTGAGTTTGGGACTTATCCTGTTACTCCAGCCTCTCTGTTGGCCTTACTCTTCTCTGCTTCATGTCTCTGCAGCTCCCTCCTGTCTGGTCAGTTTCAGCTCCTGATGATGTTGGGCTCAGAGTTGCAAACTCTCTATAGTTTGGTTAACACAACCTGTTCTCCCCTAAATTTAGGGATTGTTCCAAATGCAAATCTTCCAGCTGTATATCTTTATCAACTTATAGCTCCAAATTTGCGCAGAGCCATCTCCTTGGCCAGATTTAATGTTCTTCCTTCTGCTCTTCTCTCTGGCAGATTCCAGGGGATCCCCTACTCCAGCAGGTGGTGTCCTTGTATGAAGGACTGTGTTGAAACTGTCCCCCATGTTCTCCTTCAATGTCCCTTTTATTTGGCGCCCCGTCAGGATCTTCTGTACCCTATATTAGCTCATCTCCCAGAGATTCCTGATGATTTTAAGGTTCTGTTTTTGCTTGATAATCAAGATACGAAGATAAGTGAAATAGTAGCAAGGTTTCTTCTTAATGCTATGGCTATACATTCTGATAAGTAACCACTAGGTTTTTCTGCTTTTATGCTGTTTTTCTGCACCATAGCACCAATTTTACCCTATATGGATTTGTATTTTCTGATCTATATTTAATCTGATCTATTGTATGTATATACATATGCCAATAAAGGCTTGTCAAAGTGAAGTTTCTTCACTGTGGAGAAGAAACCCCCCTCTCTAAGAGTGAGCTCATAAATCTGTTCCTCCCCCCTTTTAGTTTTATTCCTCAGCCAGGGAAAGATTTTGTGCTATATTTATTTGATGTTTCCCTTTCTGTAATTTTTATTTTTGCTCTACCAAAAATAAATTAATTTGGCTTTGCTTCTGTTTATAAATTAAAAACTGTTTCTATTTAAGAATCTTCCTTCCCCCCTCATTTTTCTGCGTGTTGATCTAAATTTGGACTTTGCTATACACAGGATAGATCTCAAATGTTGAAGTACCCCAAATACACTTGTTTCTTCAGTTCCAGCAAGTGGACACCTTTGCACATTGGGGCCTATTTGGGTAGCAAAGTGACTAGAGAGAGAGGATCATGCAGATTCCACTAGAAGAAGCAACTCTGTTGTAAGAGTGATAGAAATGAGCTTCCTGGACAGCAGAACCCTGCATATCCTACAAGAGGTGGGAAGAAGGCAGAATATCTGCAGAACATAAGGTTTAGTAATAATAAACCATGCAGGACATTTTCAGAATTCTCTGGTAGACTTCCCAGCCCCCAGGTCTGGGTAGGGGATTCCTTGGTTTCAGGGGCTTCTCCCCACTGTGGACCAGCTGGCCAGTGTGGGAAACCCCATCCCCAAACAGGGACGTTGTGTGGGGACACGCTGGTATTTGGGCAGACTTTATGGTTTGAGGGTGAAAATACCATAACGTTTTACCCAAATACCAGAGTGTCCCCACGAAACGTCCCCGACACAATGCTGTCAATTCCAGGTGATGTCATCGCATCGAGGATGCTGTGCAACATCCCTACTCACCCCCAGAATGCCCCCCAAATCTCCCCATCGGAGCAACGAGGGGACTTGGCAACCCTATTCTCTGGCTACTCCAAAGCTGAGAACATGTAGAGGAGGTGGAGGAGGAGACTGGGAGGAACAGCCTTTTAGTCAGAGGTCACATGGGGCTTTTAAAGAGGCTAAACCAGGGCAGGTACAGCTCAACACAGGAGATTTCCCACAGCTGGGACAGTAACAAAGGATACAGAATGGCTTTAGTACACAATAGTAGTGAAATATTGATGGCTGAAGTCATCATTGTTCACTGGCCCTGCTCAAATTTTAAAAAGTTTTTTCTATATGAAAGATGCAGTGTGTTTTGTCTGTATTCTGTCATTTATTGTCTTTTAAAACATGCCTCATTCAGTGATTTGAGGGCAAAGACGCCAGTTTTTAAAACACTACAAAAGTGCTATGAAGGAAAGCAGGAAGACTAGAGGAGAGATTTTTATTTAAAAAGGATGAGGATCCTTAAACTGCTGTGGCACCAAGGACTGAAAGTGAGTCATGATATGATAACAACAAGAGGAGGGAGAGAAGAGGATTTTGGCTGAGGAATTCTGAGAGCTGCTGACAACTTTACACAGTATCATCTGGAAATCCATTGTTTAATTAAGTCTTCCTGCAGAGGGAAAACATAATGGGGCCAGAAGTGTTTCTGACTTGAACATGTGCCCTTATGAATAGGTTACATTTCCCCCCACCGGCAGCCTCTCATTCCCCATGCACCTGCCATCTGTTAATGCAGCAATCGCCCTGACAGGACAGCTGAACTGAACTCTGAACTGAATTGCATTTGGAGTTTACTTAATGACACTTCTGTTTGCCCTAAAGCACAAAGTTTAATGTTCACATGTAAAAAGCTAATTGTACACTCCTGGGCTTTTTTGGGAGGGGGGTTTCCCTATTGATGGACAATGAAAGACCATACACAAGTTTTCGGTCCAGTTTCTTATAGATACTGAATGTGAATATTTAATAATTTCTCAACAAGAATAAGGGGAGAAACAATTTCCCATTCAAAATTATACCCAATTCTACAGCACCTACAAAAGCGGAGCTCAAATCTACATCAGTGGAGGGCAGAACATGGTGTGGGGGGGTTCCAAGAGTCTTGGTAGTTACTAGTCACAACATGGCAGTCACTAGTCACAACCTGGCCGTTACTAGTCACAGAATGGCAGTGTGGTATGCAAAACTAGTCACAAAATGGTGGTTCAGCGAGTGGAACCAGTCACAAAATGTCAGCTTGTATAAAAATTGCAGGAGTCAGGTGTCAAAACTCCTGCTGTTTTCCCAAAGCAACCTCCCCCCAAATTGTAAGTTGCCCTTCAGGGGAAAACATACAATTACCTCTATGGATTCCGTGGAAGAGGCAAAGAGCATGCTATTTTCCTATCCATATTTCCCTAGACTATGGGTGCTGCATGCACACGTGAAGGAGGAGAAAGAAAGGCAGATGGCAAATGACATTGGTGCTGTTGTTTTCCATGCAGAACAAAGGTGTGTGCATCTTCCCTTTTACATGAAAGAGGACAGAAGCTGCTGTGGTAGCTTTAAAGGACTTGATTATAAAGTGAATACAGCAGTACTACAGGAGGGGTGGATAGGTATTTTCAATTGCTTGGAGAGTGACAGGCCTTCTACTCACCCCTCATCTAGATCTTCCCAGAGGCTTGGAGGAAGAACTGCTTGGTGAGGGAGCTAAGCAAGAACCTGGGTAGTGATTCAGGCACCAATTCAAATAGAAGGGCCACAAGAGAAACCATGCAGAATAGGACTGAGGAGGCAGTAAGCAAGCTAGACCCTCAAGGTAGACAATTCAAAAGCCAAGTATGAGGTGGGAGAATGAAAAGAGGAAAAGTTTATTTTTCCCAGGCTGTCGGAGAGGAGATCAGTCAGGGCCCACCCCTTCACTAGGCAATTTCCTATGGCACCAGAGGTGGAGGCTTACCAGCCAGCCCTATTGCCACCTTGCTTTCCTGCCCATGGCATCAGGGTCTTCAGTGGCAAGCAGCAACCTTACTAGATATCCCTAGGCCCAGTGGATGGCCCACAGGGAGCCTCCTCCTTCCCTCCCTCCGTCCTTTGTGGGAGTCATCCTCATTCTCTCTCCTTCCTCTCTGCAGTGCAGCCCTGGGCAAGAAAGGCACACAGTGACCTCCCACCTCACCTCCCCATAGAATAGGGGGGAGGAGTGCTGGCATCAGGCATGGGGGAAGCAGTTTGAGTGGCAGGCTCCATCCCCCAGGCATGATGGGAATGAAAGTCTGGAAGCCACTCAAGCTGGCCCTGAGTCCAGGGAATCAGAAATACATCTTCTGATTACAACAGTGGGAGATGTTGAGCCAGGGAGGAGGCTTGTCCAGAGTGGTCATAGACTTCCTTCCAAATAAGAAGAGCAGGAAGGGGGGTTGAGAAGCATCAGCTTTGGGAGTAAAATTCCCTGCGTGTGTCAGGACATTATTAGCCAATAGCTATTAATATTCCTTATGAAGTGAAATCCACCCAAATTTATTCTCTCAAACCCATGTATTTCAGAAATGAGTCTTTGTTTATTCTGTGTTCCTTGGCAAAACAATTTAAGAAAAGGTTGTTATTTTTGGACCCAAGAAGTACGTACTAAGCCTTTGTCTTCCCATGAGAGTGTAAATGGCTAATTTATGCTTCAGATCCCCCCTTTGCCATTGTTCACCCATCAGTGCTCCCTTCCCCCTGCCCTTTTGTGAGGAAACTTAGCCAAGCTGCCAAAGAAGGCTAAATAACCTGCTCCGTGCTGAGTAACCCCTTTGGCGAGCAATATTGCTGGCCTGTAATTTGCTCAAAAGTGGCGGATTGCTGAGGGCCTTTCAAACAAGCGGCATGAAAATCTTCACAAATGAGCGCATGCCATTAGAAGCCAGAGCTCTAAGAAAGCCATTGTAGTGACGGAACATATATTATAGATCATTCTATGTTATTTAATTCAGCAACTGGGGGGGGGGATCTCCAATGGAACTCCTTCACACTCCCACCTCTCTTGCTCACTTGCACACACACTGAAGGAAAACAGTAGGAGAGGCATCCTGGGAGAATTCAGTATCTATCTACAGTGGCATTCATGTGGAGGGGAAATGTGTTCTCTGAGGAATATGGGGAAATATGGGACGCCTGACACTAGTGAAACAGTCCATCCTGCTACACATACTGAGAGTGACAGGGCTCTGGCAATAAAGAATTTCAAAATGGAGAGGCATTTAAAATTATGCATAAGGTGAATGACATTTAAAATGCCAATATAAAGTAGAATGCCACATTGCAAGAATACTCCAAACTATGGATTGTTTGGGGTTAATAAGCATCACCATATATAGACATGTGGTTTGAAAAGAAAGACTCATACATGAAAATATGCATTTTTCAACAAACATGTATTAATTGTAACTGCCTGAAAAATGCCCTGGTGTGTAAATGCATACACCAGTCGCAAAAGGGCTAATTAGCCAGTCACGATGATAAGAAAGCAGAGGGACGTCTTATTCCAAACAGAATTAAGCATTGCCATGTATTAAAGGTGAAATGTAGATGTGCCAAACTAGCTGCAAAGCTGTTTGCAGCATTAAACACAACTATGGATTGTTTGGGGTTAATAAGCATCACCATATATAGACATGTGGTTTGAAAAGAAAGACTCATACATGAAAATATGCATTTTTCAACAAACATGTATTAATTGTAACTGCCTGAAAAATGCCCTGGTGGGTAAATGCGTACACCAGTCGCAAAAGGGCTAATTAGCCAGTCACGATGATAAGAAAGCAGAGGGACGTCTTATTCCAAACAGAATTAAGCATTGCCATGTATTAAAGGTGAAATGTAGATGTGCCAAACTAGCTGCAAAGCTGTTTGCAACATTAAACACAACAGTTAAGGACAAAACAGAAATTATTAATGGGGTATTACAGACATTCTGAAGGAGTCCATTTTCTCTAGACTGACAGCTTCTAATTCTAGCCTAACTAGTCATGTCAGTCCGATAGAACACAAACAGTAACACACAGAATGCACGGAACACACACACATATCCCCCTCCCCGGTTGCAGAACAGCAAGGGATCTTTGCGGATTGCCTCTCTCACTGCAGATCTCATGCCGAGGACTATTTCTGAGAGGGCCCTGTCAGTTTTGGTATAAATCACAGTTGAGGAAGAGAGCTGGCAGAAAGGAAGAGGTTTAGAAAACTTCCATTGGCTGAAGAAGGTCTAGAATTTGGAGGAGATTCGTTATTATGAGCTTAGGCTAGTGAGTATATGAGCTTAGGCTAGCGAGAGATGCTAAAAACAATGTTCAAGTAATAAAAAGAGCAAGGACATAGTAGGCCCATCGCAGGGACAGGAAAGTGAAATTGTAACAAGTGATGAAGAGAGAAGGAGGAGGAGATTGGATTTATACCCCGCTCTTCACTACCCGAAGGAGTCTCAGAGTGGCTTACAATCCCTTTCCCTTCTTCTCCCCACAACAGACACCCTGTGAGGTAGTTGGGGAGAGAGGTCTCTTGAGAACTGCCCTTGAGAGAACAGCTCTGAAAGAACTTATGACTGATCCAAGGTCACACTAGCAGCTGTATGTGGAGGAGTGGGGAATCAAACCAGGTTCTCCCAGATTAGAGTCCGCGCTCTTAACCACTACACCAAACTGGATCAATTTCTACTTTTCCTCAGTCTTCTCTTGAGAGGGAAATGGTGCTCAACATGGCAAAAACAGAACACATGATAAGGGAAGGGAGTTGCAGCCTAGGATTGGCATAGGGGTAAACAGTTTCTTTCAATGAAACTATGTCCTCAGGGCCAGATGAAGTGCATCCAAGGATACTAAAAGAACTCATGGATGTAATTTCTGAGCCTCTGTCCATTATTTTTTATAATTCTTAGAGAACAGGTGAGGTGCCAGAAAATTGGAGGTGGGCAAATGTTGTCCCCATCTTCAAGAAGGGTAAGAAGGAGGATCCCGGTAACTACCAACCCATCAGCTGGGAAAGTTTTAGAACAAATAATCAGACAGACATTGAGCATTTAGAAAGAACAGCTGTGGTTACTAAGAGCCAGCATGGGTTTCTCATGAACAAGTCATGTCAGACTAACCTTATCTCTTTTTTGGAGAAAGTTACTACCTTTCTGGATCAGTGGAAGGCTGTAGACATAGCTTATCTTGATTTCAATAAGGCTCCACATAATATAAGGTTCCACATAATATTCTTGTTGACAAAAAGGTAAAATGTGGTTTGGATCCTATTACTGTTACATGGATCTGTAACTGATTGACAGATCGTACCCAAAGGGTGCTTGTTAATGGTTCCTCATCCTTTTGGAGATGAGTGACAAGTGGAATGCTTCAAGGATCTGTCCTGGGACCTGGTTTGTTCAATACCTTTATCAATTATTTGGATGAAGGAAGAGACGGAAATTTTATTAAATTCACAGATGATACTAAATTGGGAGGGGTAGAAAATACGGTAGAAGACAGAATCAGGATACAGAATGATCTTGACAGGCTGGAAAATGGGGCTAAAACAAATAAGATGAATTTTAACAGGGATAAATGTAAAGTTCTGCATTTAGGTAGGAAAAACCAAATGCATAATTATAGGTTGGGGGAGACTTGTCTTGGCAGTAGTATGTGTGAAAAGGATCTAGGGAGTAGACCATACCCTGAACATGAGTCAGCAGTGTGATGTGGTAGCTAAGAAGGCAAATGTTTTTTTGGGCTATGAGGAAAGGTTGAAGGAGGTGGGTATGTTTAGTCTGGAGACGAGACGACTGAGAGGTGATATGATAACCATCTTCAAGTACTTGAAGGGCTGTCATACAAAGGATGATACAGAGTTGTTTTCTGTTGCCCCAGAAGGTCAGAACAGAATCAACAGGTTGAAATTAAATCAGAAGAGTTTTTGGCTAAACATTAGGAAGAGGTTCTTCAGTGGAACAGGCTTCCTCAGGAGGTGATGGGCTCTCCTTCTTTGGAGGTTTTCAAACAGAGGCTAGATGGTTATCTGACAGCAATGCTGATTCTGTGAACTTAGATCATGAGAGGGAGGGCAGGAAGGGTTGCACCAGTCCTTAGTTCTTGTGGCCCTTTCTTACATGCTCTGGGAAATGCTGATCACCACTTTGGGGTCAGGAAGCAATTTTTTTCTAGGCCAGTTATGCTGGAGATCCTGGTGGTTTTTTGTCATCTTCTGGGGTGTCACTGGGGGTGTGTGGGGGGAGGTATTTGTGAATTTCCTGCATTGTGCAAGGGATTGGACTAGATGACCCTGGAGGTCCCTTCCAACTCTATGACTCTATGATTACTTGGCTCTTCAGTGATGTGTTTGTTTGAAGAAGAAGAAGAGATTGGATTTATACCCCGCCCTTCACTACCCAAGGGAGTCTCAGAGCGGCTTACAAACTCCTTTTCCCCTCCCCTCCCCACAACAGACACCCTGTGAGGTGGGTGGGGCTGAGAGAGCTCTGGCAGAAACTGCTCTTTTTCAAGGACAGGTATTATCAGAACTATGGCTTGCCCAAGGTCACCCAGCAGGTGCGAGTGGAGGAGTAGGGAATCAAACACAGTTCTCCCAGATTAGAGTCCATGCACTTAGCCACTGCACCAAACTGGCTCTACACCAAACTGAAAACAGGCCACTCCACTATGGTTCCGGTCTGTCATACCAAGATCTGAAACTATGGTTTGAAACTGGTTTTTTTTAACTTCCGTTAGTCTCCGTTATGGTATTGCATATCATATAAATGTGAGCATCCTGGCTCGTTCCCCAGCACCATTTTCATGACCATGCAGGCCAGGATACCAGCTGGGTCTCTGTGGGGGAAGTTAGAGGAAAGACAATGAAGCCAGCATTTGTTGAGGTCAACCAGCACTGGAATAATGACCTACAAATCAAATCCCAGCTTCACAGAAATAAACCATCTGACGATCCTGAGTCTGTGTTAAACACTAAAGGCTCCCCCCAAGCAATAATAATCACTAGGAAATTATCATATAGTCCATTCTGTTAAGTATTAGATTCCTGCCAATGTGAACACTATTGGACATCTCAGATCATGTCTATTAAACTCTTACATAATAGTTGAGACAGATAGGATGTGCTACCTTTTTTTTTTAATTAGGTTAGCTAAAACTGATTGATGCAAGTTGAAGCTCTTCATACTCCTTTACACAAGATGCAGCACGCATGAAGAATATTACAGATTCAAAGCCCACACAGAAGCACAGGTATCTGTAAGTGGTCAAATTCAATGCAGATAGCCAGTCTATTCTCTAAAAGTCATTCCTTTGTATTTTTACTTCTTCTCCCTCAGGCGAGCACTTCATTGGATTTCTTTCTTGCATATGAAAATATCAACCTTATAAAATTCAGTCATTTTCTTAAGCACGGGGAAAAATATATAGCAGTTTTACCTGAGCTTTTAGGGGGGGGGAAATGAGGGGGAAAGCCCTTTTGGAGCTCTTCTGTGATTACTGCTTCCACAGTTGTGGCTAGCCTCTCTTTCTTCCTATACTACCAAACAGAATAATAGGAATATCAAATGATCTTTATTTGTCCTTTTTAGAACTGAACCCTTCTTCTTATTAACACAGCTAGGCACTTTCTGACGCACCACTGCCTCAGTACCTTTATTATCTTTTTCCTCCTATCACTGCGACACAGAAGAATAAGTTAAAAGCAGGATGAGAAGTCCTGAGATAGTGAAGAATATGGACCTGACAGCATCAAACAGAACAGCCAAGGAAAGGTTAAAGAGGTTGTGGATGTTTCTTTAGGTTTCTTTAGGTTGGAGGGAGACACAACAGGGCAAATGGAAATTGGCAGCTTGTATATAAAGGGACTTGATATTTGTCCCTCATGTAGTATTTTGTTCCTAGTTTGTCAAGGTTTAAGAAGTAGTCTATGAAACATTTTTGCATGTCATTTGCAATGATATTTTTTTTAGTGCAGAGAAACAGAATTGTCTCTTTGTATTCAGAGGGAAGATATCAAGGGCATATATCCAGAGAGGATAAGTAGATATTTGCTATTTTGTTTCAATTAATACTGTTATATTATATGATATATTATAATTTTATATATCAATCACTCAATTATGTACCGTAAGTATTATTTTTCTCAGCTGTTTTGATTCTCCAGCTTTCACTGTTGGCTTTGTAATTCACATGCATTGTATGTTGGATAGTTCTTATATGCAGTTTATACAATATTTATACTTCCAGGGTATGTTATTTAAATGCATAGCATACATATAATGTGCCCTGACCTTGATAGCCTAGGCTAGCTCGATCTCATCAGGTCTCAGAAGCCACGGTTCCTTCCCTCCACGCCTGCGTATCAACAAGGGGCCGGAGGGAAAAACTGCGGCCGGAATGATCACACTGAGGGACTCTGGAGGCAGCCCGTGGCAAACCGGTTGCTAGTACCTTTGAGCAGGTAGCTTTTAATCACACATTTTCGGCAGTAAGCCACGGGTTTGCCATGGGTGCGCTCCACTTCCCAGATGTTGCGGTGTGATCGTGCCCAGATAATCCGCTATGCAATCATCGCTCTCCTGCGGCAAATCCTCCATGTGAACAGGGCCCCAGTATATAAACTCTTAATCAGGGCAATAGACGCTGGGGGACAGAGGTAAGGTTGAATTTTTCCCATAAGCAAATATGGGATACAAAGTCAAAAGTTGCTCGAAGGTCAACAAAGGCAGTGAATACAGATTCTCTGTTAGAATTGAGAGTTTATAAGATTGAACAATGTTGTATGCACATGCAACCTTTCCAAAAAGACAGCACCTACCACTATTGTTGAAAAATGTGTTCTTTTTCTGGGAAAAACTTGGTGCAAGGAAAGAGAAAGAGAAAATTACACAGAAATAAATTCACACAAGGGGAGGGTAAACTTGAGATTTGGAATTTGAAATACTGGGATGGAAAATTTGAAATCATTCCTACAAATGCAAATTTGGAAGAAAATTGAGCAGGGGGACATTTCAGCTCCAGACAAACTGAGGGAGAAGGGCAATATTTTCAGCATAATTCAAAGGTCTCTCTTGGAAATTGGTATTGCGATTAGAAAGATGGATTAGCAAGATTTGGGAGCCCAATTCTGAATCCCCATTCTGCTACTAAGGCTCACTGGGCACCCTTGAGCCAAATACTTTCTCGCTGTGTCAGTCTAATCCACCTCAAATGGTGGTTGTTGTGAGGATAAAATGGAGGAGAGAAAATGATGCTGTATGTGGCTTTGGAGTCCCCATTGATGAGGTATAAATATCTAGAAAAATTAGCAAGCAACATATTTTGAGCACATTTGTTGTGGTCATTCATAAAAATCAAATAATTTGTACTGTAATGGAATAATCAGATGGCCTGAATTGTTAGCAGATGATTACTCCCCCTCCTTCGCTAAATTGAAATTCTGTCGGCAACTTCTATACTCTTTCCACATATAGCTCTTCAGTGCTTGTGAGGGTCAAATTGTGTGATGACAATTAACAGAGATGGGCACATACCAACTCAGAAAATAAAGTAAGTTTGTGATTAATTTTAGAGAGTTCATGGTTTGTGAACTGAAATTCATGGCAAGTCAACCAGCATGCACTTTCCACATTTTCAAGTCATTTGAGAAAGTTCATGCTGGTTTGTGAATAGATACCTTTCCAGACAGAATGTCTCCACTCAACAAAATGTTTACCAAACTTCAAAGTAATGGGGGGAGGTGGAATCTCCAGCCTTGAAAACACACTTGACAGTTTCAAACTAGTCATGTCTGTTTCAAGAGGGTTTCTTCCCACTTTGTATGCATTCCTTTGTGTTCCTTTCCTATTTTCTTGCACAGAGCTAGCAAAATCCCACCTCCTTTGCTTGGATTTGTGATGGCGCTTTGAGAATTTTTCCGGCTCAGGGGAAAGGGAAGGCCGTGCAGCTCAGGGGAAAGGGAAGGCCATGCGGCTCAGCCCTGGCCAGGCAGGGAGGCAGCAGTGGCATCTGCGGCGGTCTCCTGGACCTGCAGGCAGCGGGGCAAAGCGGCTGGCTCATGGAGGGGGCTGTGGGGCACGGAGTGGGGAGTGGGGAGGGCTCCGAAGGATGGCTGCTCCTCTGTGGTGGTGGGCGGTTGCGGCAGGGCCCTCGGAGCCGAGCTTTTGGCAGGGCAGGGGGCAGACTGTGGAGCACCTGCCTCCTCCCTGGGCACCTGGCTGCTCACACTGGGGCAGTGGGGGCAGCTCCGGCAGGCACAGGTGGGCGAGTGGCAGCAGCAGGGCCCTCAGGTGGCTCAGTCCAGTGCCCCCATGATGGCCCCACGCTCTAGGTGAGAGACTAGCTCACCTAGTGAGCGGGCCAGCCCTGGCAGCAGCAGCTGAGCTGGGGTGAGAAACCTGGAGCCTCAGATCTTCCTGCCCCATTTGCACTTGCAGCATAGTGTCATGCCTGCCCTTGACTCAGCCCCAGAGCCAGCTCCTGACAGCCTAAGAGGGGAGGATTCAGTGCCTTTAAGAGCTGAAGAAGCATCAGGATCTGCACCTACTGTAAGTACTAAGGAGGATACACAGCAACCTGAGTCAACTACAGGACGGTTTGCACCTGGGATTGAGCAGGCCATAAGCAGCTTACCACCTGCATCTCCTTCACCTGTAAGTAGGTTTAGGGATCAGAGACGTCAGGAGCTGGCTAGCTGATGAAAAGAAGCACGTTCAAGAGGGCAGAGATCCTTGAGCCCTGAGTTTTAACAGCAGCCAGGACCTCGCACAAAGGTGCTAATGAGTTAATGGGCCAGAACACTATTTAGTAGGGCCTCTGGTCATGAGCAATTTGTGCTGGCAACCTCGTTCATAGAACCAGAAGCTCTGCACCTTGATTCCTGTTTGACTCTGTGGCTTTTGGACTCGGCTTGTGTTTGGACTGCTCTGGCTCCTGACTTCCAGCTTTGAACCTGACCACGCCCTCGGCTTTGCTCCCTGTATTCTGACCTCTGGTAACGTTTGACTACGGCTTTGTCTGGTGTTTTGGGACTTGTTTAATGCTCTGCTGACTGCTTTCCTGGCTGACCTTTGGGCTTGTATTGTGACTCCCCTTGTCTGCCTGCCACCCTGGCTGTACCGTGACACATAGTGATCTGCTCCTTGGGCCTGCCTTTCTCCTGTGTCTGAAGCTTTGGGCAGGGAAGGCTTATCCTTTAAGTGTTCCTTCTTTTTGGCAAGTCCTGAGTCAAAATATATTAGAATCCTCTGTATGCCACACTCTCTTTTGATTTGTCATCTACCATGCTGGTATATGTGATGGACTGCACTTTAAAATTTTATAATTGCTGTGTAAATAGGTAGAGGGTTAATTCCTTACAGAGCCAGAAAGCCCTGTGTGAGAGGCTGCTCTAAGAAATCTGATTGGTTAGTATGAGTAGAGCAGAGAAAGACTTGAGAGCTGAATGCTGAGGAGAGGGCAGTCTGAATTCAGCCCTGAATTCAGCCCTGACTGAGTCTAATACTGATGTCTGACTCTAGCCCTGACTGACAAGGGTTTAGTGCTGACAAGGTTTGTGCTTAGCCCTGACTGAGAGCAGTTTAACACAGATGGAGTACTTGGAAGGTTGGCAGAAGGAATGGGTAGATTATCCCCTTTTCTGGCCTAAATGAGAGTCTTCTATCTACCAATTTAGAGGCAGTTTGGTGTAGTGGTTAAGTGCGTGGGCTCTAATCTGGGAGAACCGGGTTTGATTCCCCACTCCTCCACTCGCAGCTGCTGGATGACCTTGGGCAAGCCATAGTTCTGTCAGAGCTGTTCTTGAAAAAGAGCAGTTTCTGTCAGAGTTCTCTCAGCCCCACTTACCTCACAGGGTGTCTGGTGTGGGAAGGGGAAAGGAAAGGAGTTTGTAAGCCACTCTGAGACTCCTTTGGGTAGTGAAGGATGGGGTATAAATCCAATCTTCTCTGCTCCTCCTCCTCCAGTCATTTCAATGCTGTGGGTTCCAATCCCATTTTTGCCACCAAATATGATTACCTTGCCCACTTTCCTCCCTCAGAGGCAAGATTTCCCCTTTCTCTCTCTCTCACTTTCTGATTGAGCAGCCTTATTTATCTATTGTCTTCTTTTCTGAAGAAAAGGGGCTTTTCCACCCTGTCACAGTATGAAATTTTGCTGCTGGCTCAGCTCAAAAATCTGAGGGAAGGGTCAAGATCTGCCTTTAATTTAAACCACTGAAATGACACTTGAGGCCTTTTACATTTAAAAATAACAACATATTTTATCCAATGAAGGGAGGAAAGGTCAGGTGAAATCAGGAGTAAAATTTCTAAACTTAATCAATATAGGCACAGACTACAGTGCCTATGTTTCAAGCAACTGAGAGTTCCTTAAGCTTTTCATAGTGACTTAGAATCTGTAAGATTCTTTTGTTTCAGCACTCCAGTATATTTTCTTGAGCTTAACTGTATCTTTTGGTTTCCAGAAGGCAGAGATACTCTCTCCAGTACCCAAACTCTTTCACTAAACACACCAGATCAGGGATCTCTCCACTCTTTGGAGCGATCTCCCTATTTTAACTGGGTAGGGAAATTCTTATTTCAGTAGATGATATATCCCCTTTTTTGGCCTAAATGGGAGTCTTCTCTGATCTACCCACTCCTGCCAACCTTCCCAACTGGTTCTGCTGGGCTTGCAAAAAAAGCCCCCCGTTCAGTTTCTACTGCAGAGGTTCTCTGGCTTGACCTTAGCCCTGTTCGGTTTGCAGTGCGACAGTGGCACTGGTTCTGCTGGGCACATTGCACTTATTCTGCTGGGCTTCCAAATATGTACCCCCTTCAGTTTCTACTAAAGTTTTTCTGGGACTTTAATTCTGTTATTTAATTCTAGGCTTCTATTGCCATTGGAGGATGGAGGCACCTTTTGGGGGGGGGCTGTAACTCATACCCTGTAAGTTCAATCCTCACCAAACCTGGAAGGCAGGTACAGGATCGTCAGATGGAGAACTCTGGTGAGTTTCATGTCTCTAGCATGCCAGGGGGAGCTTCTACTGCATCACAAACAAAGACGCTGAACTGCAGGCTGTGAAAGGTCAGTACAGCAGTTCAAGACCCGGGTGCCACATGACGGAGTGAGCTCCCGTCTCTAGTTCCAGCTCCTGCCAACCTAGCAGTTCAAAAACAAGAAATTGCAAGTAGATAAATAGGTACCACTTCGGTGGGAAGGTAACAGCGTTCCGTGCGCCTTGGTGTTCAGTCATGCTGGCCACATGACCACGGAAACGTCTTTGGACAGCGCTGGCTCTTCGGCTTTGAAATGGAGATGAGCACCGCAACCCTGGAGTCAAGAGAACCTTTACCTTTACACACTTGAATCAAGAAAGCCTTTTAAATCAGAAAGAGCAGTTGTTGTGATAGGCAGAAACCCTAAAGCAAGTCTTGAGAAAGATACTTGAGCAAAGGAAAAGTATGATCGGAGAGGCTCAGTTTCCACTCTGTGGGGCGGTTGATCTGTGTTGCACAGATCAACAGAGATTTTCCAATTAAGGGATTAGTGCCAGTTTTTACCAGCAAAGAATTGAGAGAGCCATTTCCCCTAGAGTGAGATTGTGTCAGCATTTTCCTTCTGTATTTCTATTTTGGGAAGTTTCTCTGTATTTTTTTGTCCAGCCATGCATAGTGCTGGATGTGAATAAAGAAGAACACAAACCTTTCGCTATTGTGGTGGTTACTGTGCCGAGAGACTTTTGCAGCTCTGTAATATAACAGGCTTTCTCGGTTGTAAACACGGTTGGGCTGGCTGATGAGCAACCTTGTGTGCTGGAGAGAAGCCCTTTAGAATATCAAGACCAACAAGCAGTGTTCCCTCTAAGCTGAGTTTGTGTGAGCTAGCTCACAGTTTTTTAGCCTCCAGCTCACAGATTTTTGTCTCAGCTCAGGGAGGAGGGCTCCAGAGCAAACTGATTTATGCAGCAGCCAACTCACTCACTCACAACTTTAATGCCAGAAGCTCACAAAGTAGAACTTTTGCTCACAAGACTCCACAGGTTAGAGGGAACATTGCCAACAAGACAGAAGATGAAACAGCTTGTGTTTTTTTTTTTTCTTCATGATCAGGAATATGCCAAAGAGAAAGTGTACATTTAGCCATAAACTTGCAATAAAATTTCCTTGTTTCAGTGCTGGCAGAAATGAAAATGAAGCAGAATGCACTACATGAGAGAGGTTTGTGTCAGTGGCAAACAAGGGAAGTCATGATTTAGAAGCACATGCCAACACAAGCATAAGAAAAAAGTTCAGAGCTGTCTTTACACTCCCAAGGTCAGTGAATTCTTTATCAAACAAAATTAAAAAACAGAAGATGGAGCATTGTCATTTGATGCTGTAAAGCATCACCTACCATATAGGCCTATGGATTGCACTTCAAAATTGAATCAAGTTATATCCAATCCAATCCAAATACCTTTATTGGCATAAAAAAGAAAGAAAGATAAAACATGGCAAATTTACAGAAAATTTCAATTATAAAATCAATCAAGCATCAGATAGGAAAGCTAAACTTTTGCTCCCTGATTGTTATGGCAGCCAAAAGGTACCTTGCAACTAAACTTGTAATATAGGAACATTGGTCAGATAGTAAAAAGGATATTAACATTGCCTTGTCTAACTTCTAACTGTGAAAGTTAGACACAATAGGTTTGATTATACAGTCCTGCACTTCATAAAAATCACAATGAAGTAAAAGATGGGCTACTGTTTCAAGGTGCCTTCATTTGCATGGGCAGAGTCTTTCTTGATAGGGAATGATAGGGAATACTGCTGAGGGTAAAACATGGAGTCTTGCTAAGATAAAAGAGCAGCATAACTGGGGTGAGGTAATCTGGGAAAGGTAGGCAGCAGGCAGTCCATAGTCTGGAAAGATACCAAATGCCAAAGGGGAGCAAGTTTTGTGTTCAAGAGAATAGAAAGTCTGTTTCTCAATATCTGGAGTCCTCTGTTTCAAGGTTCTGAATGCCTGCATTTCACTTAACATGCAGAGGTTGTCCAAAGAGACACCTATAGAATGTATTTTCTTCTGGATCTGACTATACCAATTGGAAACAAAGGAATCAGCTAGCATCATATGGATACAGCTGGCAGGTTCTGCCCTAAAGTGTAGGTGTAGCCGAAACTTTAAGATTAGTAGCCATGCCCTAGTCTCTATCAGATGCATTCCAGTCTATAAGCACATTGTGACATAGCTAACACAATTGGGGACCCCCAAAATATGATGTAAAAACATTGCCTGGATTTGCTCAAGATGGGTATTGAAGGCACTAACCCAAATGGGGATCCTGTGTAATAGCTGAGAAACTGTTTGGGCATTAAAGACACGAAATGGCAGCTGGGACAAATTGATTGCCCTTCTTGTAAAAAAAGCTAACCACTGCAGGCGAACTACACCTTGCTGAAATGACTTGTGTTGTTCTACCCAGTTATTGTTGTATTGAACCCCCCAAGGTATTTAAAAGATTTCACTTGTTCGATATTATTTCCTTTGACACGCCAGCTTTGTGGTTTCCAGGACTTTGAAAATACTAAAATTTTGGATTTTACATAGTTTATGGACAGAGAATTTGCCTCACAGTAAGAGTTGAAGGCAAGCAACAGACACCCTTGAGACCCTTCTGCGAGTGTGATAATATAACATCATCCTCAGCAAAAGCAATAAAGGAATAGCGTGTGACCCAAGTTTAGGGGGATGATCATTAATAGCATTTAGAGAGGGATCCAAATCATTCAGAAACAAATTAAACAAATAGGGGGCTAAGATACAGCTCTGTTTGACTCCCTGGTTGGAGGAGATGTTTGAAGTTAGTCCACCTAGGCCATTGTACCGCACTTGACAGCTATTAAGGGAATACATTTTACAAATAAGGGAAAGTAAGCATTTATCTAGACCCATGTTGTCCAACTTATTCCAGAGAAGGTCCCTGGGAATGGAGTCAAATGCCCCTTTTAAATCAAGGAAGGCTGAAAACAGCCTCCCCCCCCACCCATACCACTGTATTTCTCTATCAGATGGTTAAGAGTTATACAGTGGTCCAGAGTAGACTTGCCAGGGCAAAATCCAATCTGTTCCCTACTCAGGAGATTTTGCTTTTGCATCCAGGAAATGAGTTTTTCCAAAAGGATTCAGAGGTTAGTTGGTTAGTTAGTTAGTTAGTTAGTTAGTTTTATTATTACGGTCTTAAGACCAACATACAGAGTAAGCATAATATGTAAGGGAGAGAGAAAAACCCATTCATAATATAGAAAAATAGAAGTCTGGATTTAAGAACTTTTA
The DNA here is from genome assembly GCF_001447785.1 of Gekko japonicus. NCBI lineage: Eukaryota > Metazoa > Chordata > Lepidosauria > Squamata > Gekkonidae > Gekko > Gekko japonicus. The sequence continues at coordinate 1,416,039 of NW_015161950.1, read as the reverse complement.
AAATGTGATTCCCACAATCTAAGAATTAATGCACAATACTCAGCAACTGAATGTGTAATCTCTGCATTCTTATCTGATAGGAGCCAGTGAAACCTTGCTTTGTTTGTATTAATGTGCCCAGGTGTCCTATCAACTAATGGGGGAGTCAGAGGTTTAGTTTAGGATTAGATTTAGGTGATTGTTATGAACATGCACAGGGTTGTACCACACAGGGCTGCAACACAAAGAAATGACTTCTGCCCTAGATCTGAGATCTCACAATAATCCAATAAAAATTGAAGTCTGGTTTCTCTCTGTTTCAGGCAGCTGATTACACCATGGGATGATAATTATGTTAGCGGAGTTTAAACATGTATAGGAAGTGGAGTACTGACTGTTTAGAAAAAAATAAGTAGGTTTATTAAAGAAGAACTAATTGTTGTAGAACGAAGAGAGAGAGAACCTTAACTGTCTAACTGCGGTAAAAGGAACAAAGAGTAACAGGAAGCTCTGGAGGAGTAGGAAGTCTCCAGAAGAGCCAATCAGGAGACAGCAAGGACACAATCTGAAAAAGTGAGAAGTCCCTAGTCTAGCTATGCTAACTACAAATCCCTTAGCTGTCCCCCTGTAGGATGATCTTCCTATCTTCTTCATAAGGCTGCACTATAGACCTTGCATATTCTTCTTTCTGCACAACAGTAGATATTGTTAATTCAGCATTCATAGGTTCAGCAAGAAGCCGGCAGAGGGGCTTTAAACTTCACATATTATTCAGCAGTTGCAGAATCATTATTAATTATGGAAGGTATTCAATAGTTAAGTGTAAAGTGTGAGTTATGCTGTGATTTCTCTTCTGGTTTCTGTTAGATCAGGTGCTAAGGACAACTACAAATTGAAAAAAAAAAACCTTAGAATTAACTTATAAAAGGCCACATTGGACAATGATGCGTCGTTGGTGGGACTACTTAATGCAGTCGATATCGCTGTTGGATTAGCTGTTTGTTTTCCTGGCTGTGAGGAATGGCAAGGGACCGAGTTTCTTGACAGTCAGATTAGCCTGGGATATTTCAATTTTGCTGTATATCAATGCCACAAACGCTTGTGAAACTGTGTGTCTCGGCCTACTCATTCCAGAAAGTACCTAGTGAAATAATTAAAAGCCAGAGACACATCAAGAATAGATAGTTGCTGAATTGCTGTTATGATTGCTTGCTCTGTTGCAAATATTGAGGTCCCTGGATTTATGGAGCAGCAATCCAGACATCCATGTCAGCTCCTTATTGACTTGGTTTTAAAAAAAAAAAAAAAAAAAACTTCATTGCTACTGATTGATTCCAGATAATCTAACACACTGAAAATATTGCAGATTCTTCTTTACCCTTTGTTCTGTCAATTTTTCCCACCAATAGGTTTCCTCGTTTCTCAAAAGACTCTTAATACCGGGCTAATCCTGACCATATGACTTTTAGTTTTTGGATTCTCCTTTCCTTTTGTTATTCAGGCCTGCTCTAAACAGAAAGTGGAATACCCTAAACAAACCTACCGGGACAACCACACTTACCACCTCCGTGGCAGTCTATCCTTTGCAATGTTTGCCATTTCAAAATTGGGCCTCAGTCTCAAGGAGGAAAGGATTTGCATTGTGCTTTGCCTTCCCTCTGATCCTTGCTCTGGCAGCAGGCAAATGGGCTCTGCATGGCCATCTCCTCTACTCAGTCATTCACATACCATCCAGATCAAGCCCCATCTCCCCCCACCCCCATTGACATGCCTTGTCCATGTTTAAAGCTACAGTTCTGTGGTGATACAGAGTTTGGTAGCCATGGTGATGGGATTCTTGATACCACCATAGAGCTCTGTCTTATGCTGGTCACTTGACCATCTCAGCTGGCAACCTTGATCTGGGCGATGGTAGTGAGGATAGGAGAAGCTACCACTGTGAGTAAAGTCCAAACAGTGGACTATGCTGCTTCAATAGGACATTTCTGAATAGTCCCCATGTAAAAATGCCCTGTGGATAAACAGCCCAGGACTCAGGGAGACAAATGCTAGCCCCAGCTACTTCTTCCTGTGCTACTGTTGTACCTTCAGCAACTCTTTATTACAGAGGAGCACGCAAAAGTTAGAGCCTTCACCAGTCATCTGAAATGGTACAGCCTGTTCTTCCACCTCATTTACATCTTGTGTGTAGGTCAGGCTTTATGAGCTTTCACACCCACTTACATATCCAACTGTGATGATATTAAAATGGACTTTACATTCCACTTGACAAATACGTGGGTCCGATTTCTCCATCTGTGAGGAGTTCTTTTTTCTTTTTTTGTGGGGGAGGGAGAAAATTGCTGTCAAGTGGCCTCAACAACGAACTGCAGAAAAGAGGCAAATATTTCAGTCCCAGAAAACCACCATCCTCTCAAGATCTGAGATGAAGTTTTATAACTACTTACGCTTCCGATTAAAGATTAGAGATTAATGAGGACTGACATCACAGTTTTGCAGAGAATCTGTAATTATAACTGTAGAGATGAAAATTGCAAAGTGAGCAATTGAGGATGATGCCACTCAGACTTCTAACCCCCCTGCTTCCTAAATTCACGAAATGTTTCTCATTTCATTTTCTGCAGCTAATCAAAACGTACTTGGCTGGAAAGATATGGGACAATGGTAAATATGCAGGATTTCTAATCCACTGTTTGCATTAGGATGCCTGCACAGTCTTTGGTTCAGATCAATTTCTTGTTTTAAAATAGATTTGATCAGAATAAACCATTATTAAATATGAAAAGGCTGAAATGAACGAATAGTGGTTATTAATAGTCACATCTGAATAAAGAGAGAAGATGATACTGTGTCTCCGTTTATCGACTGAGTTTCTGATCTCTCCCTTTCAGAGGGAGAATCTGAAGATTCAGAGAAAGAGGTTGGGTGCAGGAACCAGTTCAGATGGAGGGAGGGACTGAAAAAACCCCTTACTTGCAGGACTTTCACTTGACACCACAGTAATTCCAGAACTCTCTAAATCCTCTGTAATACATATATGAAGCTGTCTTATACTGAGTCAGATCACTGTCCTAATGAGGTCAGTATTGTCTACTCTGACTGGCAAGCAGCTCTCCAAAGTATCAGGCAGAACTCAGCTGCTACCTGATCTTTTAAACCGAAGGTGGCAGGAATTGAACCTGGGACCTTCTGCATACCAGGCACATGCTCTACCATTGAGCCACAGCTCTTCACCTAGTGTTAAAGCCTTAGCAGCCAGCTCTGTGCTGGGAACAAGACATTAAGAGCTGCTTTTCTTTTCTTTGCTGTTCTAGACGTGCAGTTTCTGAGAGGAGGAATGGGAGGCCCAAACATCCCTGGAAAATGGCCTCATTCTTCTGACAGACAGAGGGCGGGAGGAAGACCAGACTGAAGCAAGAGCACCTGGTTCATGGTAGTTCCTGCCCACCTCCCACAAAGCAGGGGCTGCTGGCTCGTGTGGCTTCTAGCTGCCAGTCTGGCCAGCTCCTGCCCATCCACCTCACACAAATCAAGGCCCTCCAGCTCACACCTGCCCACCTCACAGAAAGCAAGGGCCAGCAGTCTGTGGCGGCAGCAGCTCCCCTTCCCCTTCCATGGAGTATGTCTCTACTCATTTGGTGCTGGGGTGGCCTCAGTGGGGATGGTGCCCCACCAGGATTTTTCCCAGTGTTTTTGCCAATCTGTCCCTGGCTGTGATCAGGAGCCCAAAGAATTTTGAAAGTTATCAGATTCAATTGCTAGCAATAACCAGTCTAATACTAAGTCAAAATTTCAATTGAAATGGCTACCTTTTTTAGAATATGTCTTTAATGCTGATTCTTCTAAATACTCTGTTCCTTCTAAATATCTTGAGGTGTTTAATCATATGTAACCTACCCACATATTTTTAGTATGATATTGTAATTGCTCTGTGGAACTTCAATCTAGATATTGCTGGCTTTGAATGTTATATTTGTTCGGTTTGTTTGTTTAAAATAAAATAAAAATTTACTTAAAAAAGAAAAGACTAGCAAAAGGTCTCAAGGGAGATTTGCCCATCCCACAAAACCTCATCCCCCAAAGACTTTACTTTGAAAGCAAGTTCTTTACACAAGCTCCCCAGAACCTGATTCTAGTACTTACTCAACTTTGAAATTCTGACCATTAAATGAGAAAAGGTGGCTCTGTGTAAGTGTTCCAACGAATTCATTGAAAACATGATGTGCAATATTAAACACATTGAGGAAACTAGTTTCACAAATCTCACAAAAACATTGGTGGATGAAAACATTACTGTCATGTTGAATGGTTAAACTAAAGCAGGCCATTCATCCCAATGCCACAAATCCTTCCTGCCAGATATGGTGAACAAGACCTCAGCAGAAAGCCTGGGACAGCAAAAGTGGGGCTCAGTGGACACAACCCTTTCCCCCCTTTTTTAGTTTTTATGTCGTAATTTTCTTAAATTTATTTTATCTTTTTTCCATTCTTGATTTTCTCTTTTATGGTACTGTATGCTGTTTGCATATTGTACATCATTTATATGCAATGAGAAATGAACCTTGAAAAATGCATTCATTCCCATGGGAAAAACTGAGCACCAGGAATTACAAACCAATTGGAAAATGAAGAGACACAATTTCATTAAAATGGAGAAACAATATCAAAATGGTCTAACTGAACTAGACCGATTTCAAATTTCAGTCCCTTTTTTAATAAAAATGCATGATTATCAGGCATCTAACAGGTTTACTGTGTTAATCCTAAGGCTACTTTCCTGAAAGGAGAGTCTATTAAATAGACCTAAGTAGGATTGTGGGTCGACCTGCTTAGGATTGCTCTCTAAAATTCCAGCTTGGTGGGTTACCATAAGTTGTTCTGGTCTGCATTATAAAATCATAGAATCACAGAGTTGGAAGGAGCCATCCAGTTCAAGCCCCTGCTCAATGCAGGATCAGCCTAGAGCATCCCTGACAAGTCTTTGTCCAGCCACTGCTTAAAGACTGTCAGTGGGGAGAGGGAGCTCAGCACCTTTCTAGGAAACTGATTCCACTGTTGAATAACTCTTACTGTAAAAAAAGGTTTTCGTAATATCCAGCTGATACCTTCCTGCACTTAATTTAAACCCATTATTGTGAGTCCTATCCTCTGCTGTCAACAGGAACAGCTCCCTGCCCTCCACTAAGAGACAGGCCTCGAAATACTTAAAGAGAGCAATCATGTCCCCCCTCAGCCTCCTCTTCTCCAGTCTAAACATTCCCAAGTCCCTAAGCCTTTCTTCACAGAGTTTGGTCTCCAGGTCCCCAATCATCTTTGTCACTTTCCTCTGCACCCGCTTCATTCTGTCCACATCTTTTTTGAAGTGAGGCCTCCAGAACTGCACACAATACTCCAGGTGCGGCCTGACCAATGCAGTGTACAGCAGAACTATGACATCTTGTGATTTGGATAGTATGCCTCTGTTGATGCACCCCAAGATCACATTAGCTTTTTTGGTCACTGCATCACACTGGCTGCTCATATTTAACTTTCAATCCACCCATACTCCAAGACCTTGTTCACACACACTGCTGTCTAGAAATGTATCCCCCATCCAGTATGCATGTTCCTCATTTTTGTTACCTTGATGTAAAACTCAACACTTATCCTTGTTGGTGTAGTGGTTATGAGTGCAAACTCTAATCTGGAAGAACTGGGTTTGATTCCCCACTCCTCCACATGCAGCTGCTGGTGTGACCTTGGGTCAGTCACAGTTCTCTCAGAGCTGCTCTCTCAAGAGCAGTTCTCGAAAAAGCTCTCTCAGCCACACCTACCTCACAGGGTGTCTATTGTGGGAAGGGGAAGGGAGAAGAGACTGTAAGACTCTGAGTGAAAGGTGGGGCATAAATCCAATCTCTTCTTCTTAAATTGCATCTTGTTCACATCTGCACACTTTTCCAGTGTGTTCCACTTTTCCACTGAATTCTATATCTTCTAGTGTGTTTGCTGCTGTTCCTGATTTGGTATCATCTGCAGATTTAATGAGTAGCCCCTCCACACCCTATCCAGATCATTTATAAAAATATTGAAAAGTACCAGGCCCAGAACCAAGCCTTGTGGCACCCCACTGGACACCTCCCTCCATTCAGATGAAATGCCATTGACAACTACTCTTTAATTGCGGTTCTTCAACCAGTTGCCTACCCGCCTAACTATCCTAGAGTCCAGTCCACAGTCCTCTAATTTACCCATCAGAACATTATGGGGAACCCTGTCAAAAGCTTTACTGAAATCCAGGTAAACAACATCAACAGCATTTCCTCAATTCAGTAAGCTTGTCACTTGATCAAAGACAGAAATGAGGTTGATCTGGCAGGACCTGTTGGGGGCAGATCTGTGTTGACTTCCCTGGATCACCAAGTTGTCCTTTAGATGCTCACAGATCAATCCCTTTAAAATCTGCTGCAGTATCTTCCCTGGGACAGAGGTCAGACTGACTGGCCTGTAGTTTCCTGGGTCATCCCTCCTCCCTTTTTTGAAAATTGGGATAATATCTGCCTTCCTCCAGTCTTGTGGCACATCTCCTGTCCTCCAAGAGGTCTGGAAGATGATGGACAAAGGCTCTGCAAGCTCTCTAGAAAGTTCTTTGAGTACTCTTGGGTGCATACCATCAGCCCCAGGGTTTTGTACTAATTCAGTGCAGCCAGGGGCTTCTCAACTACCTCTCTGTTCATGTCAATCAGCAGCTCGGATGCCATGCCTTGCCTGCTACCATCTCTAGCTGAGCCAGTTCTCTTCTTTAGTTCAGTCAGGGTTTACTTTTCAGATGCCTTATACTTATCCGTAGCTTTTCTAACATAAAAAGATATCACTTGAAATAGCTGACATGAGTAGTGATGCATTTTACTTGCTGATTCATTTTACTTGCAAAGGTTTTGTCCTTCTGTTTCTTTAGAAAGAGATTGTGAATTTTAGTGTGTGTGTGTTCCATAAGTATTATTATGTTTGGGCAGCAATAAAAAGTTACTACTGGAATCCAACCATTTATATTGCTTACTGTCATCCACTAAAATTAATAATTTAATGGTTTATGTTAATAAAATATTGTTACTTTTGAAGGTAAATTACTGCTTGAAGAGATGTAATTTATCTTCCCAACCTAGCACATAAAAATAGTTTAAGCACTGGCAGAAGAAAACTATCTACAAATGCTCAACCTATTAATACATTTGCTTCCTCTGGTCAGATGTGTTCAACAATTCCTCATTTTCTCTACCCAACCCCCACTCCAGAAGTGTAATATTTCTGAAACTAGGAAAAAGGCCCGTTGTGGAAATAAATACAACGACCTCTAGAAAGAGGCTCTGGGCGGGTGCCCCGGCCTTGGACACTCAGTGTCAATTTGCTGTGGCAACCTCAGCAGGGTATAATGACACTGAGTCCACCATTTTCTCCAGAGGAACTGATCTCTGCCACCTAAAGAAGAGTTGATTTTTGAGTGATCTTCAGCCCTCACCTGGAGATTGGCAACGATGGCTCCTCAGAGGGAATGGTTGGTTTGGAGGGTGGAGTCTATGGCTTTGTACCTGTCTGAGGTCCCAGGCCTCCTGAAACCTCACCCTTTCCGGGCTCCATCCCTCACATCTCCAGGAAGTTCCCACCTGGAGTTGGCAACCCTATCTCCTTCCCAGCCAATCATCAACCTACCTTTATTTCCCCCTCACTGATCAGCTTTCCACCTGCAGCCTCTCCTGTGCTCTGAAGCCCTGACTGCTACGTCACATTGGCTGTCATACGGGGGCCACCTCAGCAGCATATAAGGATACAGAGCCTACCATTTTCTCTAGGGGAACTGATCTCTGCCATCTGGAAAGCAGTTGTAATTCTGAGTGATTGGACACATTTTACCTCAGAATAGCAAACTGTTTAGAATGTTAGAGGCAAAAGCCAATCAAGTTGCATATGTAAACGACCTCTGTGTTCCGAGGCAAAGGCCAATGAGGCTGCATATGCAAATAACCTCTGTGTTCTGACTGGCTATGCGGGGGAGAGGAATGTTGGAGGCAGGACTCAGAACTCAGGCAAAGCAGCTAGTGGATAGGAAGACCCTCTGAATGACAGATCAGAGAGCGAACTGATTTTGGAGTGTGTGGAATGTTCTAGAGAAGTGCCACCACCATTCGGCTTTTATTTATAAGGGTGATGGGAAAAAGATATTAGCTCTGGAATGCTGTTTGATTTTCTACCATATGACAAATTTTGGTTTGGGGTTGGGCATCTTCAACACTTGATTGATTTCTCCGCTTGTTTTGTTTTCTGGGTAATTGGATTCTGGGATTATGAAAACTGAATTATGAAAACCTTAAATCTAATTAGCATTTTATTGGACACTTAATATTGTTGTTATTATTATTGCTATTGTTATTGTTTCATTACCATGTGACTATCTCCCTTGTCTCCCTACCAATTTTCCAAGGAGTTCAGGAAGTAAGTGAGGCTAAAGGACCATGACTGGCCCAAGGTAACCCTGTGAGCTTTATAATGGAGTGGAGACTGGCTCTCACTACTTTACGTTCATTGCTAATGAAATAAAAGGATGTCCACTAAGATAGCCTTAGTGCAATCCTAAGCACCCTTCTAAGTCCATTAAAGTAAATGGGCTTCAAGGGGTGTCCTTCTGTTTAGGACTGCACTGTCATAGTACTGACCCAGTAGAAATTCACAAGCTCTGATGTACACATCAAGAAAGCTCCTGTATCAGCTTCAGTGGGGAGGAAAGTTCCATGCATGAAAATGGATAATAGCGGAAATACAAATAATGTAACCCTGCATGTGTGCCAGTTAGTTTTTTCACGGAGTTATCTGGCAATGGGAATTCCACATATTCCTCTGTTTGCTGTTAACAGATATGAGAAATCAGCACCCAATGTCTGGTGAAATATAGCAATGCTTTTGTTTACAAAGAAAAAGAAAGATCCTGCAGGGGACAACAACCTCTAGCTAAATAGGAAAGTGGAGGATACCTTCTTTCTAAAGGGGCTTTTCCTTCTCTCTCTGCAGAATGCTACTCTTAGGCTTTTCTTCTACAAAACATACTCCATCGCTTAGCTAACAAGGTAGCTAGGTTTATCTCTTCTCTTTCTTATCCAGTTTATTAGTTCTGAAATAAAGCTTTTGTTACTTTCAGTCAGTTCAGTGTCCTGACTGCTGCATAGGTACTCTGCCAAATGTAGCTGGGGAACTACACAGCTGTGACCTATATGCAGGGCTTTTTTGTAGAAAAAGTTCAGGAACTCATTAGCATATTAAGCCACACCCCGACAGTACAGTCAATTAGCATATTAGGCCACACCCCATGTCTTCTCATGCCTCCCTGATCCTTCCCTGGCTGGCCCGCCTCAGAGTCGCCGGTGGTGGTGGGGTTGCTCTCCAGGCCTTCCCTCTGTAGCTACACGCGCAGAGGTTTTGGCTGTAGTGGGCATGGCCAACTCTGAAGACAGCCGGAACTCTGTTCCTGTGTGTTTGTGCCCAAAAATAGCCCTGCCTATATGGCAGGTAGCTGAGATAGAGTCTTGCTGTGGGGCTCCTAGAGGAGGAGGTAGCAGTCGCCAGGCAGTGTGGGGAGCCAGTGGTAAAATACGAGTGTGCAAGTGGGAAGGAGAAAGACGGATTGCCCAACATGTTTGTTTACAAATGCAAGCTTGTAGCAATGCATTGCATAACCCTGTTTATTGTATCATGTATGCCTTCAGCACCATTAGGCTACAGACAGGCAAAGAAACCAAGTTTGCATGTGCCATTTGACAAAGTCTCTAATCCCTCTACCCACTGTTGGAGTACATATCTCAAAAAGAGTAGTTTTCCATTGGATTTGATCAAGTTTCTGGCAAAGCAGGGCGGCTGATGTATGACTACATCCCAGCCCACTGGCACTTTTACAATCCATGTCTGACTTCAGCCAAAGACATCTACCTGCACTGAGTCAGCACAGCTCTTTGTCTCCTTTTGCTGATCACAGGAAGCCATCCCAGAGTACTCATTGTAGCAAAGTTTTCAGGCGATCTGTTTTGAATAGAGATGTCAGGAAATTATACTCGGTGCTTTCTACGGCATCCTTTTTATTTCCCGCAAAAGGTGCAGATGGGAGGAGATGTGACATCAGATTCTATATATTACTGTTTCCTGGCTATCCTTCATACTGGGAAAATTCACTGTGATTTAAGTAATGGACAGTGCAGGAGGAACACCCGTTGCCTTAGAAAACAAGCACCAAAGCACAGGACACAGAATGAAGGTGAACTGCTGTGAACAAGAATATGGTTTATGCCCCACTTTATTTTTTCAAGGTTACAAGTGAACTGCACCATTAACAAATAATGGACATCACTCTCAGCGGGGCGGGTGGAATTTTATTGACTCCTTTAAGCTACATCTATAAAAGGCCAAGAGTAGTAGCCGGCCTTCAGTGACCGCATTAGTCAGTCAAACCCGGAGCCCAAAGAAGAAGGGCATCCGAAGCATCACAATAGGCCATTTGTGGTCCTTTTAAAATGGAGATTAAAAAAATAAGACCAAGGCCAATGGTATAAGTAAAGTAAAAAAGATATTTTATTATTCTGTTAAAATGCCTTATGCATTTCACCAATAGGCTTCTTCAGGGGAATCTGTAATATACAACATGTAAATACATTACTGAGATCTCATAAATAGCAATACTTTAGTTAAAGTTATGCAAATAAGTAAACTCAAATTACAATTTGTATAGTATATTATCAACCAGGAACAAAGCCATTAAGTGTAACCACTAGAGTGTATCCTGTCCTTATGATTGCAGGAAGGAAAACCAGGGAGAGAAAGAAACTCCCTATACTAGGGATGGGTACGAACTGGCTGATGAAATAAAGTTCACCATGAATTTTGGCTCTGTGCCGTTTAAACCCCTGCTTTTTGCTTGCTACAAAAAGCCATGGCCAGCAGAGAGCAGGGGGTGAAATGCTTCCCAGCCATTTCACCCCCTGCTTTTTGTTCGCTGCCAAAAGCTGCAGTAAGTAGAAAGGTGGGGGTGAAATGGCTTGGAGCCATTTAAATCCCTGCTCCCTGCAGCAGGCGGCAGAAAGCAGGGGTTTAAATTATAAATGGCTCACAAACTGATACACACTGGTTTGGCTAGCAAACTGGCCTATTGGTTCATGGTTTGGTTTGTGGTTCAGCCACAAACCACACACTGAACTGCAAAAATGAAGTTCATGCCCATCCCTACCCTATACATAACAGAGATAAACTGTCCAGCACCCAACAGGTTTTGACTCAATTTTATAAGAATCATTCTTCTGCCTAGACAAATGTTACAAACCTGTTAGTCTTACAGTGTTCTTTTCAACAAGAGTATAAGGTCAATGGAAGGACCCTGGACATACCAGTGTTTAGTTTATGCTCTCTACTTTACATAGCCTGATACAATTCCAGAGACAAATTTTAACCCCTTAGGTGTCAGGGTCTGGAATCTGATAATCCAATCTGCTGCTGCTGCTTCTTTTTTTCTTCTTCAAAAATAGCCTTTCATTTTGAGAAATTAATTTCTGTACAGCCCAAAAGATAAAGTTAGAGGGACCGTGATTGTCTTCAATCAAGTGAGCCTGCTTTGCGGGGAGGGCGGGGTATAAATTGAATGAATGAATGAATGAATGAATGAATGAAGTGTTCAGCTGATAGGGCACTTGTTCTTTTCAATTTGTGTTCTGCTATGCATGTTCTTAGATTCCTTGTTTTTTCCAACATAAAGTTCATTACAGGGACATTCAAGGCCATATATAACCTGTGTAGAGTTACATGCTAGTATATATTTCTTCTTATCTAAAGTGTGGATGAAATATTTCATATTGCAGTTTCCATAGGCAAAATGTTCCTGGGGAGGATTACTGCCTGATAAAACCCTTTGATGACTAACACATGTATGAGTGTTACTATCGACTAGACGTTCCCTCAGATTCATAGTTATGTTTTGCATATTCATACATGGATCAAAAATAGTCAATATCACAACGTTACTCCCAAGTCTGCAGACTAAAAGATGCAGATAAATTAAATCTTCTTCCTCCTGGAGCAGCTATTTACTACATGTCTAAAATAAAATATTAGCAATGAAGAACACCACATTCACAAAGGTTCCTCATTAGAAAATGTAAGTGTCTACTTAGGAAAAGCCACATATTCTTTTGTTCATTCATCCAGCATAAAATTTAGACAAAAAAGATGCCTTGATTAATGACTCCACTAATCATTTCAGGAAATTACACCGACACTCTGTATTTGCTGCCTCTAACAAATTAATTTTGTATTAATCATAAACGTTATCCACATACAAGTCACACACACATGTTGAATATATATATGTATACAGAGTGATTTATATTTTATCAGTTACAACAGAATCAGTTACAACAGTCAGATTTGGCTTAAACAAGCAATTAGTGAGTAAGTTATTGAACATTTTAAACAAACATGCTGCATGAAACTAAAATTAAAGGAGTTCAAAAGAATTTAATGGTGTTTTGATTGCACAGGTGTCTGTGCTTTGATTTAGCATGTACCCAAAAAATGAAACACAGGATTCAAATGTGTAATGCATTTTGTTAATTTGGGCAACTATTCTGAATATAGCTTTGAGCAAACAATTTTAATAAAGATTTATAGGAGTTCTTGATCAGTTATTTAATCCAATTAAATTTTCCCCTCACCCTTCTGAGGGTGATTGCAGTGACACTGTGGTGCATACTAATTGCATTAAATGCTACCTTTGAGTCTGACTTTTGATTCAATATTACAAGCTTTTTTGTGTGTCATTTTGTAGAAAAAATAAGAGAAAAAAAGAATTGAATTTCTAATCCTCATCACCCCACCCCACCCTACTGCAAAGGAACCATGTCTCCTGCTGGTTGGACTGAGATGGAGGTTCTACATAGTAATCTTACCATCTCATGAAAAACAGTAGTCCCCATATGGTCATATTTAAAGAGACCATCAGCAACTGCTTATCAATAAATCCACCCTCTCTCTAATGATTAAGTATTCAGTCAGTTAAGGGCTTTTGCACCAGTATTTTTAAATGTCACAGGTCCTGATCCAGCAATGACAACATGACATCCTATCTGCAAAATAGGGCAAAAAGCCTGCTGGAAGAGAGGACTGTGAAACTGGTTAGATATGAAATCCCTCATGAGTGGGTGGAGCACACAGTCCATAAAAATTCTTGAGATGTGCAATGGAGTCTAAAATGGACACTGCACTGAAGAAAAGTAGGGATATTATCTGAAATCCAGTGGAAAATTCCAAGGTATGTGAACATGTGTGAAGATACACTTGAAGGCCAGTTTGGTATAGTGGTTAGAATGGTGGACTAGGAATAGGAGACCCAGATTTATGTCCCAACTCTTCCATGAATATTGCTGGACCAATCATTCTCTCTCAGCCTAACCTACTTCTCAGGTAGGTCCCTTCCACCCACAGTGATTCTATTATCGTTGTGGGGATAAAAAGGAGGATGGGAAAGCAATGTACTTTACCCTGAGTTACTTGTAGGAAGGGTGAGATGAAAATATGATTGAGATGTTAGAATCCTTGACAAGGCTGGAATGGAGTGGTGGTCCTATTTACACCATGAACATTCCACCTCCAGGTTTGTGAATTCTTGAAGATTTGGGTGTGAAGCCTTAGGAGGGCACAGTTTGGGGAGGGACCTCACAGGGTATACTGTCATAGAGTCCACCTTCCAAAACAGCCATTTCTTCCAGGGGAACTGATCTCTGTAGTGTGAAGATCAGTTGTAACACCAGGAGATCTCTAGGCCTTACCTGGAGACCTGGAGATTGACAACTCTAACTGGTACCTTTATCTCTCAGCCTCTTCCAACACTATAATAAATATGGGGTGAGGTCTAATTCCCCACATGGAAAATTTGTCCAAGAAAACAGTAAGTACATTTTAATACTGTGCAGGAGCATAGAAAGAGACAACAATGAGACCCTCTGTAAAGCATTGATTAATTTCCCAGTTCGCTTTAAACTAATATTCTGATTATTTTTTTAAAAAAAAAACTATTTTCTTATTATGCTTCCCCCCCCCAAATATCAGCCACACAAATTCTGTATCGCTGAGCCAGAGAGAGTCACTATAACTAAACTTTTTTGGCCCTCAGGCTACTTAATCTTGGTGTCCTCCTGCTGCTTTCTATCCGTGTTCAATTTGCATTACTCCTGCAGCCCTCAAGAATTGCTTTTTATTATTCAGTATTGCACTTTTTATTTTTAAAAATTCTACCATCTTCAAAAGGCTTTTCATTTCATTTCATGTGTTCCGGATGTTCTGTAAGTAGTTGCTTCCACAGCTGTCCTTCCCTCAGATGTTCTGGAGTGTATGATATAGCATCCCCCACTGGTATGTACTGAGTTAAAAAAATCTGTTAGCATTTCTGTTTTCAGTTGTCTTTTGGGGGGCTTGAGCACTCAGCTGTAAAATCTCACTTTGGGCTGAAATTTAGCATTAGACAGAAGTGGACTTGGCACAGTGACATGGTGGTTCAGCCACTGATGAAATGTTTTTGATCAGTGGATGGAGTTCATCAGCAGACACAAATTCCTAAAAGACAGCCTGCCCATCCACTGCCTGCCATATTGATTCCTTGTTACCTTGTACAATGGGCAGCCACAGGGGTATTGTGTGCATTGTAAGATGCATCCTCTGGTTATATAGGATAAAAATTGTGGTGAGGGCCAGTATGCATGGATATGAGTTGAAAAGGCATCTAAGAGCATGCTTCTTGCTTTGTAGCACACAGGGGTTTATGGGAGAGACAGAAGATTCCTCCACAGAGAAGCCAACATTGAAGGGTTTCCCATAGATAGAATGTTTAAAATACAATGTATATAACAAGCAGCTTTAGTTCTCTCATGCAAATTGAATCTGAATTCTTTGTTTCCGCATTCTCCTCATTTTTTTCTGCAAAATGAATAAATGAATGTTGCTATTGCATCACCACTATGTCACAACTGGAGTATCCATTACAGTTCACACAAGAGGGGAATGGGCTCCCTCTCTTTTGTTCCACTTTCCCTCTTTCCACTCTGGCTCTACTTCACCCCACCCACTCTTCCTCCACCTCTATTTGTCCTGCCTGCCTACACCTTCTTCCCTTCTTCAGTTTCATAGTGGAATAAATATCACAAGATTATCTAATGAGCGCTTGGCAGCCATTTTAGGCTGCCTAGGCAATCATAGACAACCTAGATGTTGCTTTCTGTGGTTGCTGGCCATTCAAAATGGCTGCCAAGATAAGTCCTGTCAGTTTTGCTAGTACAAACAGTTCAGTTCCACTTCCAAATATGTTTCCTGTGATGGCACATCACCTGATCATAGCATGGAAATGTATTGTCTTATATGACAGGAATAAATGCTGCATACTTATCATGTACCAAAATTGTGAACTGGGCTCCAAGTGCAATAAGACATAAAATATTTAAAAGCTGAACAAATGGTGTTCGCACCAAAGATTGCCCTTGTTGGGCTAGGAGTGCAAAAAATATGGTGCCCAATTCCCAGTCAGCTGCAAAACTGAATGAAGAGTCTTCAGGCAGTCACTCTTTCAACCTAACCTGGTTCACAGGGTTGCTTTGAGAATAAAGTGGGGGAGGTAAAAATTGTATAACCTTCCCAGGCATCTTTGGAAGAACAGTAAGAAAAAAACGTGATAGTAAAAATGGCAGGCAGAATGTAATATTTCTAGGGCCACTGGTACAGACTACCAGAATGAGCAACAGTTTAAAAGCAACTGTCACACAAAGAGCAATAAAATATCTTGTACAGTGGCAGAGTTCTAGAACAAATGAAGGTCATGTGGTCTTAGGGAAAGCCCACATATTAACAGTTTCTTAACACTATAAAATATTATGGAATGTCTCTAAACTGTAAATCACTACACAAAATATCTGAAGACTGTTGGAATCAGCAGCTCCCTAATTTTTGGTTAGTGTTTTTTTCAGCTGGGAGGCTCCCATTTTTCTCCAAATTATAATGCATGTTCCCCCCCCCCCCATCCATACAGTTCTTCAAAGTTTGTGGATAAATCCTTCAGTAGAGCTCTTAGGGTTACATTAAGTGATTTTGATCCAACAGTGCATGCTGTGAAAAAAAATCATTTTTTTTCCTTTGGAGGTTTGAATTGAGCAAAACCTTTACTCCAAGTTTTAAAATGTTTTTCCCCCTTCTCTCTGGGCAGAGAATGGCCTGTCCTATATGTTAATATCTGATAGGGCATGTATAGAGGGAGGGACAGAGGAATTGGGTTTTACTCATTTATTTTGTATCCCTGTGCTAAACGTATGCTTGTGAACATTTTATTTTTAATAAATACTTTATTTTTAATGTTTTAAATTTTATTTTTGGATTTTTATCCTGCCCTGCCCCACAAGCAGGCTCAGGGCAGCTCACAACATGTCATCCGACAATAAAACCATACATTAGATCAATTAAGGTCCCGTTCACACGAGGGAATTTGGGCCAGCAGCAGGACAGTTCGGGGGCGGTTCAAACGGCCGTGATCACACCACAACATCTGGGAAGCGTGGTGCTTCCGTCCCCGAACTGTCCCATCCATGCGATAAGGCGCATCAAGTTGAACCACCTACCGAGGTGGTTCATCTCCTTGGTGCGCCTCAACCCGGAAGTCTGATCGCCGGCGCGTCCTTGTGCCGGCGCATCCCGGGCTCCCAGCTGAACTGCGCATGCTCCGACATGCGCAGTTCGGCTGGCCTGCCGTCAGCTCTGTGTTTATTCCCCGGCGTCTGATCGTGCCGGGGAGAAATGGCGGCGCGGCCGGGGGATCCGTGGGATCCCGCCGCGCCGTGTCAACGTTGGCGCGGCTTTTAAAAGCCGCGCCTTCAAGCGCCTTTTCCCATGCCGTATGGCAGGGGCCTAAAACAGTTATAACTTTTGATGCTGGTAGAGGATCTCTGTACCACATAGACCTCCACCATCCTGGACATGCTATTTTAAAAGAAGCACCAGGGGGCAGGCAGTCAGTTGGCAAGTGGCTATTCCTCTAGGGTCGCACAAGGCAATAAATGGTCCCCGTGGTGACCAGGCTCTGGGCAGCAGGAGACACAGAGGCAAGGCCTCAGAACAAGGAAGGGAATCTGGGACTCCTGATCCTCCTAGTGGGCAATGCCTTACAAATGTCAGGTGGTTGCAGTGGTTACCCAAAAGAGAAAGAAAAGCCTCTCCAGGTGTTGGGAAAACATTAGATGGCAGGGTGGAACAGGGCCTGCAGGTCGGAGCAGGCCATTCCACCACAGATGGAAATACTATAGAACTGAATGAACAGGATATCTCACAATCATTTTGTAAAATTTTTGTTTTTCATATTCTACAACTCTTTTTAAAAATAGCACGAATATTGGGCAATCTGACATGAGAACTTGGCATCCAAACTCTATTGTAATAATTGAACGGTTGTTTCTGATTGTTTCAAAGTGTGGGCGATTTTGCACTAGAGCTGCCTTGTGGCATAGCCGCCGTTTGCCCCGACACTATTTGCCAATGTCACACCCGAGGCTGTGGGGCTGCATTTGACCCGCGGCTTCGCCCGATTTCCTCCGCAGTTTCGTGATCCTCAAAAACCAGGATCACGAAACTGCGGAAGAAATCGGGTGAAGCCGTGAGTCAAAATGCAGCCCCACACTTCGGGTGTGAAATTGACATGTTTGTGTCAGGGCAAACGGCGGCTGCACCGCGAGGCAGCTCTAGTGCGAAATCGCCCTGTGTTATTTATATCTGTACATTAAAACATTCTCAGTCTTTGAACAAACTTTAAACGTTATATTAACAACTAATGTACAGAGCTCTGTCATTCTCAGCCTTCTCTCATTCTGCTCAAGCCACAACTGAGGAGAAACTGAAAGTAGGTGTTACACTTGCCTATTCCTGGCTCCTCCTAGGAACTACAACATTATCAGTTTTTTTCCATATTGCTATATGGATTGCTGCCTCTAATTCTGCTCTGCGCCATACAATTCCTATGTAATTTTCTTAAGCTGGCACTTAAATGTGTTTAAAAACAAGGGTGAGTCCTGACGATCACATGTACAAGGGCACAGCAGAGCCTCTAACTGCCTTCTGGGAACTTAAATACAGCTCAGAGAGCAAATGCACAGCTGCCAACAGTATCTGGGGAGCCAGCCAAGAAGCCAGATGCTCCCAGCAAAAGACTATCCTTCACTGCTTGGCACTCAGGGTCCCAAGAGTGCCATTCAAACACAAAAAGGTCCAGAGTGTTTCACTGAACAATATGATAGGATGCAAAATACCTCAGCTGTTTAAAAGGCTGCATGAGGCATTTATGACAGCCTCAAACAAGTCAGGAATAAACAGTTGTTGTTGTTGTTCAGTCGCACAGTCGAGTCCGACTCTTCGCGACCCCATGGACGAACTCTCGCCAGGCCCTCCGGTCTTCCGCCGTCCTCTGAAGTTGGCTCAACTTCATGTTCGTTGCATCAATGACACTGTCTAACCATCTCATCCTTTGCCGTCCCCGTCTTCTTTGACCTTCAATCTTTCCCAGCATCAGGGTCTTTTCCAGTGAGTGCTCCCTTCTCATTTGGTGGCCAAAGTATTTGAGCTTCAGTTTCATTATCTGGCCTTCCAGGGAACAGTCAGGGTTGATTTCTTTGAGGATTGACTGATTTGTTCTTCTTGCAGTCCAAGGGACTCTCAAGAGTCTCCTCCAGCACCATAGTTCAAAAGCATCTATTCTTCGGCGCTCGGCCTTCCTTATAGTCCAGAGAGGCATGCAAATCAAGCATGTTGAATTGAAGCATATTTCCAATCTAATTTAGATTTACACTAAGCTTGGAAATCAGCAAAATTCAAATGTTCCCCTAGCATGGAGAGAGAATTGGAACTAATGGAGCTTGGCCAAGAATGCCAATTTGACCCCCCCCCTCCTCATTTTCTTGTTTGGAAAACCATTTGCTAATGTGTGAATCAGATAAGGCGTTCAAGCTAGGAGAGAGTCTAGCCAGCAGCATCAGAATGACAAAAGAACATTGAATCTCTTACCCATGTGAATAGCACTAGAAATATACCCAAGACAGCAGTGCACCCTCCTGTGGTCAGCAATACTAGTGTTTTTTTTCTCCCTCTTCTGATCCAACTGACCCACTTGGGAAGAATGTTCAGATGCTATCTCAGCCACATTTTCAGGGACAGACAAGCACTGAATTACCACTTAGCTTTTTAAATGAATGAGACAACTCATGCAAGATAAATCAACCAATATCTGACAACCATGACAGTTCAATTCAAACCTCCATGAAAAAAGATCGTTGGTTGGATCTATTGACTCCCTTCCACTAAGTGAAGATTCTTCCTTCAATGAAAGGAGCATATTGGAGGAAGACTCCACCCTCATGGAAGGGATTCCTTGGATCCAACCCAGCATGTCTCTGATAAAAATGAACCTCCAGGCTGCATTGGCTGATTTTTTTTCCCTTTGGCAAAGACAGCAATTTTAAACAATCTGTTTATTTAGAAATGTATACATTAAACAGACAGTATATAGTGCACAGTGCTTTTGTTTCTCATAAGTATTCATTCAAACTCCCCTAAACCCAAATCTTTCCTCAGCATTAAGAAAATATGTCCTTTAAGTCTCTCCTGGCAATGCTCATAAAATGTTCCCATCACCACTCTGAAATGCATTTCAAATACATTTGAAACATGCAGTGATTTTCTTTACTACTTTTGTTTTTTTACAACTGCCTTATAAAGCCTGCAGTCCTCTGGAGAAATTTCCAGACCTGAAGAAGTCTGCATGCACAAGAAAGGTTAAACCCAGAATAAAACTTTGTTGGTCTTCGAGGAGCCACTGGACTCAAATTTTGTTCTGTAGGTTCAGACCAACACAGCTACCCACCCGAATCAAATTTCTCGGGTATAAGTGCCACTGAATAAAATGGGACTTACTTCTGAGAAAACCAGTTTAGGAGACCCTGCAGTGATCATTATTTCTGGTTCATAGATGATAAACTGAAAGCAAGAGACAGTAAGATAAACTGAAGGTAGGAGATGTCTATTTAAAACTTCTGTGTGTGAGCTAGACTTCCAAGGTAAAATATATTGCTCTGCATACCAGATAATACCCAATTCCCTGAAATAAATTAAAGGAACAGGATAAGGGAACCATGGTGAGTGTACTATAGAGAAGATTGCCTATATATTTAGGAAACCTCAAGTTATATTTATCTGAAAATACACAATCTAAAAAGAAAGGATGCTGTAAAGTTTTGGTTTAGTGTTTTCTTTGAAAAACCTTTTCTTCCTTGAATTAGTGTATTTTGAAGTTCATGTTATGCTCAGAGATCTAAGAGTGACTGATTCTCAAGTCTTGGGAAAGTGTCTATGACCAACAGGAGAAACAGTATTTTTATGCTTTTCAATGCTCAAAATATATTCAGATGTAAAAATCCAATAATTTAATTGCAATAACAAACTCAGTGATGTGTGTTTATCTTGCTGTTACATGCAGGGATTTACTTTTTAAAAATCACCTTATGAAAAAGCAGTCCTGGACCCAAAAATCCAAACTCAATGGAGCACTGCACACAAAAGTTATTAAAATCAAATGGTTCCTTTAAATTTGAAATTCAAACTCAGAGAACCAGCTAATCCAAATGGAAATTAAATGAAATATCCTCTGGAAAATCACAAAACTATTGCACTCAGGGAGGAATATTGAGTGATGAACCAAAAGACGAACAACTCAATTCTTTGCAAAAAAAATGAATTTTCCATTTAAGTATTAGCCTTTTGGATATAAATTGTACAGTTTCTAAGAAGGACACTTTTCTAAAAATTATTGGAACAACCTTTGATCCCTTTGCTACAATTCAGCTCTTTTAAACTTTCTACTTATTGATGTTTTTATATTATGGAAAATACAAATGTCAAACCTATAATATAGCAATCATATTACCAATATCCAATTTTTACTTAATTCTTTTTAAGGTAATGGTAATATGACCAAAAAAAATGTTCCCTACAAAAAGTCTCTATTGATTATCTTGACATATAGTGAATCTAATCTCTAATCTCCTGCTTTTTATTTCTATGGTACATGATACAAAAGAATACAAATAGGAGACAATAACATTTTACGTCAAGCACGATAGACAAGCAACTTCCTTTGATCTAACCACTTGGTCAGGGTTAGAATTAGAAAAGGGACAGCATGAAACAATCTGGAAGTCCCACTCAACCCCTCCCCCAAAAAATCCCTTGGGATTTTGAATGCTCTCAAGTTCAAGAAGACTGATATCCCTTCAACTGACTCTCAGCTGCTTTCGCTGTTTCATGTCTCCTGAAGTACATTCAGCTTTAATTAGGTTTTTTTTTTTTAAGGAGACTCGCTTTTCATTTACAAAGTTGTCCAGGGAAGGTAGCCCCACTCCCACCCCTGCCCTCTTTGAGGCAGCCTCCCAGGCAGACAGTGCAGGCTCCTCTAATGGCTAAGACAGCCCTGGTGTCCCTGGGGCCTCAGCCCCAACTAGGCGTGGTGAATGGAGGGCACGGCTAGCAGTGACTTGGAGAGACATGGCTTGGCCACTCCCAGAGTCAGCTGTGCCTACTGCTAAATTCAGAAGGGAGGCAGAGTTCTGCTTCCAGGCTGAGTCCAGCAGCACCCTGACCCTCTTAGGCTCACACTGGCTGGGAAAGCAGCCCTTTGAGGCATTGGGGGAGGCTGGGGTATAAGGTGAGAAGGTCTACTTTGGGAACCTGGTCCCACCTGTTTCCCATGGCTCACAAAGACCCACTTCATCTCAAGATGAATTGGGTGAGCCTGTGGTTGTTCCATCCCTGACTTCTCCTATAAAAGGCAGCCCCCAGGTAAACTAAGGAGGATGGGCCACACCTTCCCCCTCTGGACAGGGAAGAAGTGCATGGGAAAGAGATGGTTGTGAATGAGTGCCATCCCCACCCACCCACCAACTGAAGCATCTCCAAAGACTCACTTTAAAAGGATGCAGGAAGCCTCAGATCCTGACAAAAGTAATCTTTTCTGCATTCCTAGTGCTCCTACCTTGTAGTGCGACCACCTGCAGGACCATAGTTCCCACTAGGACATTTGCACCTGTTGCACCTGTTGAAATAACCAAGTAGGTGCTTGGTTATTTCAGTTTGCAGTTGTTTTTGCCTGGTTCAAGAACTAAATTATCTCATTTACTGTAGAAGGAGTATGGTGTTCAGGCAATAATACTGACTAAATTCTATAATGCACAGCATTGCTTGCTCTTCATCCTTCTTTGTACCTGCATAATGAGATGTGTCTGTTAAATTACCAGTCTGAGCTTGATAGCATTGCTTGCTTTTCTTTTCTTTTCTGGCCTGTGTATGTGCTAAGCAGTATCTATTTGAAAATTGATGGCAAAACTGGCAGCAAGGCTAGCTTGGTTCATGGTCAAAACACTTGAAGTAGTAAGTGTCCTGCCCCAGAGGTCACAGGACATGCAGACCGGGTGCCGGGGACCCCAACAGACCCTGCGAGACCCCCTAGGCATGACTCACCAAGCGGGGTGAAGGCCAACAGTCCAGGAAGGGAGTTGGGAGCGGGGGGGCCCTCCTTCGTCAGGCTGCGTCGGCCGAGCCCGTAGACAGGACCGGGGTCCACGAAGCAACACCATGGAAGAGGAGAGAGGTGGCGGCTGCTTCTCCGGTGGGCCAGGAGCAGGCGCGAAGCAGCAAGTACAGTCACGGATTGGCAGCAGTGGTGTGGCCCAGAGGCCGCCAGAGCCACCACCAGCGCATGAGCAGATAAAGGAGGGCGTGGCCCAAGTCGGAGGATGGATGGGCAGTCCTGGGAGCGGGGCGGGGAGATAAAAGGCAGGGTGGAGAAGGGGCCGAGGATGAGGAGTGTGCTGTGGAACGGAGCGGGATGCTGACCAACAGAGAGATGAGAGACGGCAAAGAGAGAAGGAAGTCCGCAGAGTACTGGCAGAGGGACTCTCAGGGTGATGTTAACCCTGTCCCCTGCCAGTCTGAGGCCCCTCACTCCCTATCTCTTTTTGGAACCTACTGCTCCAAGGACCGTCTCCCCTACCAGAGTCAGGTAGCGAACCCTGATGCCATGGCCACTGTGGGTGCCGCACCAGAGTCCGAGGGTGAGCATGACAGTAAGTTTCAACTGAAATGTCACACTGTTTTTTTTAACTATATGCTTTTAAAAAATGTAGGTGATGGCAATGGCAGACAAGGTGTCAGGGAATGACAGTGTCAGCAAATCTAACCATACAAGAAAACAATCATAATCACAGAAATGGACAGACCCAGATTCCTTTGGATGTATTTAACAATTCACCAAATGATGAGCTCACAAATGACTGGCAGTCTCGTAGGTCTCTTAGTTACGCTGAGGAAGCAAGGGTGATGATTGGTTAATCTTTTCCTTCTGGTTGTTTTCCTGATCTAAATCTCTTCCTCCTGCAATCTGCCATTAGTTCTGTATAGTGCAACATCCATACTTGTCTTTTTGTGCTCAGGTAACTGTTGGTTTCAAGGTAGGATATTTATATCAGGGAACTGACAAGGCAGGAAAGGGCTAAAGACTGCCGCTTCCCAAATCAAATCGGCACCCCCATACAGCTATTTGTAGTTTTTAGAAAATCCCATCTTCCATGTCACATCTAGTTTTCCTACCCCTCTTTTACAAGGATAAGGATATTAAGACAGGATAGTGGTGGTTAGGCCTAGTATTGAATGGCATACTGTTTGGTCTTTGCACATATTAGCTGGTAAGATCAATTTACACTACAGACTCCAGTTAGAAAGCTTTGAGTGGAGAAAGAGAGTATGCCCTTTAATTAAAACTCTTTGAACACGCTAAAAGGATGGTGGTCTTGGCACCATCTTCAGAGTGATGTATCACTTAAGCTCCTCATTCAGATGATGTATTACTCAAAATATGTCATCAGTTTGAGTAGTCTTTCAAATGATTTATATGCTCTCTAAATCATTAGTGAGGCAGGCTGATGATGCATTATTCAAGCCTGGTGCCTTAAGAGGTTCTAGATGAAGATTCAACAGAATTAAAAGACATGCAGCCCAATCCTGTGCACCATTACTCTAGTCTAAGCCCATTGAAACCAATGGGTTAAAACTGACGTAACTGCATAGGATTGCACTGAAAGAAAGCAAGACAATGGAATTGCTCATCCTGAAGGCTACATTCTTTGAAGCTAGATCTGAGTCCAGTAGCACCTTAGAGACCAACAGGGTTTTTTTTTTTGGGGGGGGAGGTATAAGTTTCAAGAGTCAGAGTTCCCTTTGTTAGATATCCTGAAAAATGGGCTGTTCTCCAAGGAGCTACCAGACTCCAGTCTAGTTCTTCTACTGTAGACCAACAATGCTACCCTCAGAAACTGTTCCTTGAAGCCATAAGAGCAAGCAAGTTTTAGATTCAGTATCAATAATAGTATGTCCAATCTATTCTGTTGCAAGTTCTACCATCCACAGAGTAGCTAATGGGGTTCATGTTATAGACTCCCTACCTCTACTGTCACCCTAACCCTCTTTAGGATCATCCTTATCCTGCTGGATTGGAACATGATTAAAGGAAATGGTGCACGGCTTCACAGGATGCACCTCTACCAACTCCACTTTCATCCAACAAAAATTTTGGAATATAAGGGGGGCAGGAGCCTGTACAAAGAGTGGGTTCTGAGGAAGGATTAGGACTGAAGCAGAGAGGTGGTTGTGGGGCGATGAGGTGCAATAGGCTCAGATTATTGTGTACTCTCTGGCATGCATTTTCCGAATGTGACTCATGCACACCCAGGAGATTGACTTCAGTAGGCTCAGAAAGCTGTGACTGTGCACTGCTAGTATCCTGAACACTTTAAACCCCATTATCTCATTCTTCCTTTAAGCCATCTTTGTCATTGGTCAAGTATCTAATTTTATTTATTAATCTTATTTAATTGCCTATGGCTTCACAACCATGAGGTTCTCAAGACAGTGAAGAAGGATAAAAAAAGTCGACAGAACAAGTCATGCTAGTAAAGATGCCACAACTAGCAACATAAAAACAGTAAAAACAACAGTAGTAATACTTCAACCATATCAGCTGTTATAAAAAGTAGCAGGAGATGAATAAACATGAGATTAAGTTCAGCAGCCATGGAGCCTGACTCAGTTTGAAGCAATAAAAACCTAAAGAAATGAACGAGGAAGCATCACCAGCCACAAGCACATAAAAACAAATCACCAAAGGCCCAGGAGAATAAAAATATTTTTACTTGGTGCCTGAACCTGAAAGTTAATATGGATATATGGATTTGATTGCCCTAATCAGATTTCCTTTAGTCTATTTACCCTGTGTAATTTTCATAGTAATTAAGACCACTGAAAGCTTGAGTACTGGAAATGTTCTTTAATTGCACCCATCGCAATGATCGGATTTTCTTCCCTGTATAAGACAAGATTCTGCTCCCCAACACACTTTACTGTGCAACCGTAAGCACAATTACTCTGCTTAGGGCGGCACTGTAAATGTTACAGAATGTGTCTAACTTAGCCACCCGGTATGTCCATTTGTACTGAAGGGTATCATAATTTCCATCAGACACAAATAAGCGTGTCTGGATATAATAAATGCAAGGGAGTCTACAACTTTTTAAGACACCAGGATGAAGCAAAATGGAGTCTGGTAACATCAAATCATTTCAGTTCTGTCTGTTAGCCTGTTGAGATAAATGATTACATTAGTTTTTGTTGCTTTTGTTTTTAATATTGCCTGATCATCATAAGGATCAGATTTAGCTTCCAAGACTAACTGAAGGGTCATATTCCTATTGATAAAAAAGCAAGGCAAGGTGGCCACCTAACTACCCATGCTTCAGCAGCCTACAAGAGATGCATGTCTGTGAGAAAGTGGGGCTCCCCTCTTGGAGATAATGACCATTTCATACCACCTCACTGGCCTCAACAACCACTTTCTACTTAAGATTCAGGTTGGCCACATTTTACCTTACATAAGCCTTTTATTTCATTCCTGGGTTGAGTGCATTATACTAATGGGTATAGGAGGGAAGGCAGCATGGTATAGCTTGATCTCATTAGATCAAGAAGCTGAGCAGGGTCAGTGCTTGGTTGGGAGACCAACCAAGGAAGGCTCTGCAGAAGAAGGCAATGACGAGACACCTCTGCTTCTCACTTACCTTGAAAGCCCTTTGTTGGGGTTGTTAGAAGTTGGATGTAACTTGATGGCGCTTACATAGGTACTAATAATGTGTCAACATGACTTGCGAGTTTTAGACACAATTTAATACAACTGCCATCCAAACTAATAAATAAGGGCAAGAACACTGGGGCTGCCACAAGCCCAAGCTGCTCCTGATTTTTGGCCTATTTATAGCACAACTGCAGGGACAACAAAATCTCCAATCAGTAAAAGTCATTCAATAACAGGTGTGTGCAGTCAAAATTGGAAGTCTGCCTAAAAAAGCATCAAGTGGGGACAATGGTATCCTGATAGACCCCTACAACTCTTCCTATTTAAGTAATGAGCTTCAGTTGGTCCTGCCATGAGAATCTACTCCAGCCTGCTCACAGAAGAAGTTCCTGGAAATGCACGTCAAGTCAGATTTCTCATCACAGATCATATCTTGGCTGGTAGAAGTTTTATCATGAACTAGCTTGGCATTCAGCAGCAACACCAAAAAATCTGATCATCAGCTAACATGAGAACTAGGAACTTGCCAGTCGAGAGATGGACCAGAATGGTGGCCATGGCAGTTTTACCACTCCTCCCCCTTATGACAGTCTACATGTCCTATTTATTTACTTCATTTATATTCCACCTTTCTCTCCAATGGGGCCCCAAAGTGGCTTACGCCATTCTCCTCTCCATTTTATCCTCATAACAATCCTGGGATTAGGCTGAGAGTGTGTAACTGGTCCAAGATCACATAGCAAGCTTCCATGGCAGAGCAGGGATTTGAACCTGGGTCTCTAACCAGTACACTTCATCTTGTCTCCCACTTGTAGGCACATAGAACCATAAAAGATTCAACCACCCATCTACTCTGACTTGCCAACCGCAACTCTACCACTAGTACAAAGAGAACAGTAATGAGCACACAAACGAAGGACCCTTCCTGCACGCACACACCATACTCTCCCAGTGGCTGACAGGGAATCCACCAGAGGGATTATGATGTAGCTTTTCTTCTACGATATATTATAATTAGTGTGAATTAACTTAAAAGATTTGGGTGAAAATTGGAAATGAGAATTTCTGGCTCTAAGGGGGGGGGGTAGACTAAAATGTCCAGGTGATCCTTTGAAGGATGTAACGTCTCTCAAGTATGTATAACATTCTTTCCAGATCATGGTATCATCTTTTCTGCAAATTTTAGCTGGAAGGAATATATGGAATCTTTTAAGTTCAAAGCCTTTCCAGTTATACAAGTTATTCTGAGAGCTGCCCAGTTGAATGAAAAACTGAAACTCAAAATGCAAACCCTAATCTTGTAGTAAGTCAGTTAATAGGGCAATGGAAACATCTAGAGGCTGAAAGTAGAGATTTGCATTAATAAACCCCCCCCACACCCAGCAAAATGTATCTTGATGACGGTTCCAGGATTTCTTGAATATTTATCATAATTGTGGGATGCTTTGGGATTACAGAAATGCATCTCAAGGAATTCTGCAGTTTCTAGGAGGGGATCCAACTTCATGGTGCTGGTTTGTTTATCAAGTCTCCTGGTTTCCTGGGCAATGGGAGGGAGACTTTTCTCCCAATTGTATCCTTGGCAAGCATGAGGAGAGCACTTCTTTCTGGCCAATCACAGTCTTGCCCAAGCCTCATAAAGTGGTGGCTCCTGCCATTTTCCTGATGGTTCAAGTATGAAGTGCTGCATCCCTGAACAGGACATCTGTGTGCTGTGCAGGGGTCATTTCATAGAAAAAGAGCTGCAGGAGCTCATTAGCATAACTTATTAGCATATGCCACACCCCCTGACATCACTGGAAGTGTGCACCAGCCCCTCTGACAGGCAGAAGCACCTGGGATCCATTCTTCCCCCCCTCTCCCTTCCCTTCGCCTCCAAGTCGGGCGAAGGAAAAGGGGAGGGGGAGGATCTCAGGCGCTTCTGCCTGACAGAGGTGCTGGTGTGCCCACAGCCAGCCTGGGTGAATTATAGAATCATAGACTCATAGAGTGGGAAGGGACCTCCAGGGTCATCTAGTCCAACCCCCTGCACAATGCAGGAAATTCACCAATACCCCACACACACCCCAGTGATCCCTGTTCCACACCCAGAATATGATTTAAAAAAAAACACCTCCAGGATCACTGGGGGCCAAACTGGCCTGGAGAAAAATTGCTTCCTGGCCCCAAAGTGGCGATCAGCATTTCCCTGGGCGTGTAAGAAAGGGCCACAAGAACTAAGCACTGATGCAACCCTTCCTGCTCTACCTCTCGTGATTTGCCTAAGTTCACACAATCAGCATTATGATCCTTTTAAAGTTGAAAGCATGATATAAATGCAAAGGACTATTTGTAAGATTATCTGTAAGACACAAGACCAGGACGCATCTCACTTCTGGCAATCACTTGGAGAGACCCTATCACTCAGCTTCCATTGCCCCACACACACCCCACACTGGAATAAGAACATAATATCAGGCCATACCACATTGCAATAAAGCCCCTACAACTGTATACAGAAATACTGAGCTTCCCTACCATTTGCCACAACTAGCCCACCACACAACCAGGATCAAGACTCCTAAGTGGACCAACAGACAGGCATACACTCATTTGAGAAACTGAGTATTACATTAGAACCCCTCTGGAACATTACAGATCAGTAGAGGCAGCACTGCACAGTGGTCAGAGTTGCAGATTGATGTGGGGAGACCCAGGTTTGTATTCTCACTCTGCTGGCTGAGTGACCCCGGGCCAAATCTCCCCTTCTCTACCTAACCTACCCCACAGGGTTGTTGTGAGGTTGAAAAGGAGACTCATGGGCGGGGTCCCCAGCTTCCCTGACAGGAACACTATTTTAAGAAATCTCTCACACAATTATGCAGCCATAGCAGGCAGGAGAAAAGGAGGCGAATACCTCTAGCGCCAGAGACTTGTAGAGGAAGAGTCAAAGTTTGGGGACTCACCCGTGCACCAGAGGGCCAAGGCAGCAGGAGGCAAGAAGCCTGGGCGAGCTGGGCTCCTCCATGCTTGGCAGAAGATGAGGTGCAGAGGTGAGAGGTGGGCAAGCAGAAGAGGCACTCAGCCAGCCCCACAAGCTGTGTGCAAAGAAACTCCCGCCGCCCCAAGCTTCAGGGCTGCCTCGTTAAAGGAGTGCGAAGGCCAGACTCGCAAATGAGAAAAGGCAAGCTCAGGGTTCGTGGGTCGCATTTTGGGCTGTGAAAGAGGAACCAGCTCCATTCCTGGAGTTCTCTTGAGTTCCTGCACTTTTGGTTTTGCTTTTTGCCAATCCGCCTCCCAAGACTGTTCCAGGTACTCCGGCCTGAGGGCTGCTGGGGGCGGGGCTCGAGTGCTCATTACTTGTGGAGCTGAGGCTCAATGTCTCCAGCTGCTCCGCCACCTTCCCTTCCCTTGGTTTGCTCAGGGAGCCCGAGCAAGCCAGCTGCCGGAGGGAAGGAGAGGTGGTTTAAACCACCTTCCCATCCCTTGGCTTGCTCAGGATCCCTGCGGCTGCAGAGAACCCGAGCAAGCTGGCTGCTGGAGGGATGTGCATTGGTTCTTCTGAACCAAATGCACCCCCCAAAATGGCCCATTCGGGCCCCTTTCAGGCTCCTGTGGGCTGAATAAGATTCTCTGATCTGAATCGGCTTCCCGCAGTTCGACCCCATTATATCCTATTGGCAATTGAAGTCAATGGCAAAAACATAGGGTATATTCTGGAAGCTGGAGGGGAGGGAGTTTGAAGGAGAGACTCCAAAATCGCAAGGTAGCTGCTGGAGCCTCTCCCCAAGATACCTACCATGTTTCAGGAACATTGAACCAGGGGGTCAAATTCTACGGGCCCCCAAACAGGTTGCCCCCATCCCCTCCATTGTTCTCTATGGTGAGGAGAACCGGCCTCGTTCGTGCTCAAACCATGGTTTGTTTCTTGGTTCGTGCCCATCTCTACACACATTTTTTAAAAATTTCTCTGCATTTTAGTTCTAGATACCTAATGGCTGCATGTGGGCCAACTTGCCCACAATTACAAAAAGGAGATTTTTCTCCAAATTTAGGGGATACCCCAGCTTTGCAGAAAAATCTAAAAACAATTTTAAAATGAACTGAAGTTTAAATCCCCTCAAAAACAAAAGTACTGCCTGCACACATCTATATACCTCCTCCAAGCAGCAACAATGGTAGGAGGGGTGGCTGGAAGCAGCAGTACTGAGAGGGAGAAACTGCAGCAGGCCAGGCAATGGAAGCTGGGAGTTGTGCCAGGCTGATGCCAATGAGGGGGGTGGGCAGGAGCTGCAGTGGTTCCTGCAATGGCAGTAGATATTGGGGAGGGTAAAGCTGCGGCAGGCCTCATGCTGGAGGATGTGAGCCTTGCCAGGTCCAATGCCAATGATGGATGGGTGGCTGGAAACTGCAGCCTGGTGATGACAGCAGCGGTTGGGGAGGAAGAAGCCATGATATGTCTGTCAGTGGTAAGGGACGGGGAGAAGGAAGCTAAGAGAAGGAGAAATAGTAAGAGAGTGATGGGGTGTAGGCAGAAAAAGAGAAAGAATGTTGGGGTGGGGGAGGCAGAAAGAGAGAGAAAGAAATTGTGGAGAGCAAAAAGAGAGAAAGAGAAGGTGATGGGCTGGGGGCAAAAAGAGAAAGAAAGAGTGATGGAGTAGGGGACAGAAAGAGAGTAATAGGGTGGGGGCAAAAAAAGAAAGAAAGTGATGGGTTGGGGGTAGAAAGAGAGCAAAAGTGACAGGCATGGGGGAGAGAAAGAGTAAGAAAAGGGGTGGTTGGAAGAAGAAAGAATGAGAGACAGAGAAGTAGGGGGAGAATGGAGGAAACAGAGGTGGGGGAAATGGGAAGGACACTCCAGCAAGTTTCTTGCAGGTTTCCACTTGTACAGAGCTAATGTATGAACTGGCATATTGTATCAATGTAGTCAGCCACTTCACATCCCCACTGTAAAGAGAGGCAGGGTATAAACAAAGCTAATAATCAAATATTGGTGTAATTATAAGCAGAGTTACACTCTTTGAAGCCCAGTGATTTCAGTGCATTTAGAAAGGTGTAACCAGTGGGAAGCGTTCCGTGCGCCTTGGTGTTTAGTCATGCCGGCCACATGACCACGGAAATGTCTTTGGACAGCGCTGGCTCTTCGGCTTTGAAACGGAGATGAGCACCGCAACCCTAGAGTCGGATTCGACTGGCTTTCGAGCAAGGGAACCTTTACCTAACCTTGCTTAGGACTGCATTGTAAGGCAGCATGATATAGTAGTTTGAATGCCAGATGAGGCTCCAGGAGACCCAAGTTTCAATCCTCACTCAGTAATGGAAGCTTGCTGGGTGACCTGGGG
The DNA here is from genome assembly GCF_001447785.1 of Gekko japonicus. Classification (NCBI taxonomy): domain Eukaryota; kingdom Metazoa; phylum Chordata; class Lepidosauria; order Squamata; family Gekkonidae; genus Gekko; species Gekko japonicus. The sequence goes on along the minus strand of NW_015161950.1, from coordinate 1,384,488 downwards.
TCAACAACACATTTTCAACTTAAATGACCTCACAGGGTTGTTGTGAGGAAAAAATAGAGGAGAGGAGAATGATTGAAGTCGCTTTGGGCTCCCATTGGGGAGAAAGGCAGGGTATAAATAAATAAGTAAATAAATGAATCCATCTACTGCAGATATAACTATTTCTGGGAAACTTCATTCTTTCACAGTTGCAGATCCAAGTGACACATTTATTTTTTCAAGGAGAAGGAGCTGTAGTTAATGGATATGCTCATTACAATTTTTGGAGTTTAACTGTTTTTGTATTTTCTGATTGTTAAATGCTATGGCCTTTGGCTAATGCAATAAATCAATTGCTGTGATGAGTGCAATGTTATTTTGACATCACAAAACGAAGAAATATTGCTCAGTTTTGGCAACACTAGGGTAAGTTAATGATAGCTGTGGTACTGATTTGAGATGCTATTTAATATAGGCAATTGAATTTTTCCCTATAATAGATTATACAAATATGAAATATGAATCTACTCTACTTCACAAAACACTGCTCTTGTGGAGTAAAAAAATGGAAAATGACTTAACAGTATATTTCTGTCCTTAGATACAATAGTTCCTATTTATGGAACAATGAACCATAGCTTTCCATAATTAAAATACATTGCTCTCTTTTAAGGAGTTTTGAATTGGAACTTTTATAAAGGTTCCATTGTTTGGGGGTTGGTTTGTTTTTTGCATTTTTAAAAGCTTTCTGTATCAATTTACTACCCTTTGGTTATGAGGCTGAAACACCTAGACTCTTTCTGATTGTGAAGAGCATGTAGATCAGGGCATCCAGGAGAGAAACTACCTGGTAGCATCCATCACACTTGGAAGAGCATGAAGCAGTAAGAGTCCATGGAACCTGCCCCCTTGCTGCAGCTGTGGCTACAAGACCAAGCACCTGGGTAGTGGCGGCTGGGATCTGACTGCCTACCCTGGCCACAATGAATGGCTGGGGGTGTAGCCTAGCCAGGAGAGCCCAAGTGACCTCCAGCAAGGCAGGCAAGGAGGACAGTGACTTGGCAAGGAAGGGTGGGAAGACAGAGAAAGCAGAGGTGGGGGGGAAGCAGTGGAGCAACACAGAGATTGGACCCGGTCAGGATTAAAGACCAATAGAAAAGGATGTGAGGGGTGGTGGATGCTAATGAAGAGGAGGACTTGAAAGGTATAAGCAACTATGAGGGCAGTAGGAAAGAGGTAACTAACTAGACGAAGGTTGCAACGGCAGCAACCCTACCAGTAGGCACAGGAACTCTATGAGGATCACAACAGAGAGGGATGGTATGGCAATCTCTCCCTCTTCCCTCCCTCATGCACAAGATTCCCTCTTTTTTCTTTGTATTTCTTTAATCTGCTTTCTTCGTATTTGTTTGTCTATGGATGTCCCACTCAGTTCCTCGCCCAGCCCAGAGAACTGAGGAAAGAGACAAAATCGCTGTCTTATATTAAACTTCTGAAATGGCACACAAGAGGCTTTTGAAAGTTCAAAATAAACAAAATGTTTAACTCAGAAGAGAAAAGGTCAAGAGGAATCAGGGGTAGGATGTATGAGGTGAACCGATAATAAAACTGAGGTAAGCTTGTAATCACACTAACTCTCAATAATTTGTGGCCAACAAGTAAGTATTTCTGCTACTCAAAAAGGTCTTCTAAAATTTTGAGGAGAGGCTTTCTTTTCAGGTTTGGCTTAAACATTCAAGCATAGGTTTCTGAGTTTCAGTGACTCTTAAAGTCTTGAAGGTGGGAATGTACAAAAAACTTCCCAAAATCCTATATACACAGACCAGGGCATCACTCCTCTTTTAAGAGCTATCACCATTTTCAATGAAAATGGTGATAGCTCTTAAAAGATTACTTCTCTTAACTAGAAACAATTCCCCTTTTTGACTTGAATGGAGATCCTCTCTGATCCTCTCTCTCCTTTTGCCTTCTTCCCAGTCCACAGCCAGTGCTTAACTGTCTCTTCTTCAGCTATCAGTTCCCAACTGTCATTTCTTAATGGACTCACTGCACAGAATTCCATATGAACAACCTGTCATTCAAAGGTTCTCAGACTCACAGACCCTTGATAGTCTGTCTCATGACTGAAGGGAACTACTATGTACACAACCCTAAAACGGTTTCAAAGCGTGAGCATTGAGGGGGGTGGTGTCCATGGATTTATTTTGATTTTATTTATTAAGATTTACAAGCCACCTGTTATCTTGGTGTAAGGTGGGTCTGTGAGGTGAACATGAGTCCAATAAGCTGCTACCCTAGTCTTCATTCCACTGGTTTGTATGGTATCAAATTGTATGCAAATATTACTCTGTTACAGGTATTACTATCACTAGTAACAGCAACATATAAAGTACAATGACAGATATTCATCTATTAGAGGAATCACTGATATATACCCATAACATGATCGATTTTAGGGCAAATTTTATGGCATTACGCTTGGCGTAGAAATCCCACTAAAAATGTCTTCTGAGTGGAAACTAGTCTTCATCCCTACCTTGACATTTAGAAATCTCAGATTGCAGAAATCATGCAATGGGTCCCCACTGAACCCTGCCACCCATTAGTGGTAGGTCCAGTCAGGGTATGGGAGATCCAATTCATCCAGTTTTTACTTTGAAATGATACTGAGATGAAGAAATCACTGCAGGAAGACCCATTTTGGTGTCTTCCCAATGGCAACCATATGTACTTTGTCTCTTACTCCTTCCCAATACAATTCTAAAGAAAGTTAACTTCAGTGTTTACTAAATTATCTAAAATCAAACTCCCCCAATTTAACCAGCTCATGTATCATGGCGGGAGTCATTTGCATTAATAGGAGGATGCGTAAGACCTGTCATCTGCTGCATTAGCTCTTTGGGAAGAGCAAGAGAGTCTTTTAATTAAAGAAGAACTACTTCTGCTTCTCTAAATTCAGAAAGGCCACGGCTTAGTAAGAGGTTCATGGGAAAAAATTGATCTGATGATGCCTCTAGATGTCTTTCTAAGCATTTCCCAAGAGAAAGAAAGTATTAAATATTACTTTCATATGGAAGATTCATTGAGCACTTCTGAGTTCTCTTTCTACTTCTGAGGCCACTTGGCACCAATCTAGCAGCCCACAAAAGAAATATCCTTAGGGATGATGCAAATACAAATTACTCCACTTTTAAGTCTCTCTCAAAGCTATTAGCATAATACAACTTTCTCTTATTACAAATAATAAAAGTGGAGAGCCATTCAGGATTCAAGCTCATGTAAACCAATAAAGCATATTTACCCATGAAATGGAATCTACAAAAAATTACTTTTTTACCCTTCTCATCATTAGCTCTTAGTGCTTAGCCTATGCAATTTACAGTGTAATTGATCCCAAGAGTTAAGGGATAATGCTTGTTGTATCAAAACTGACTCACACCAGACACCAGAGAATAGTTGATGATATAAAGTAGGAATGCTGTTGTTTTATTCAAGGAAAGCCGTCTCTGAATTGTGAACAGGGTCCTTCTAGTCAGTTCTGGTCAAGGATACTGAATGGAAGATATACAACATTTCCCACGTGTTTTGGTCATGCTTTGCTCTGCCATTTTGAATTTTAACCTTTCAAAAGTCTGTAACAGAAGGTGAGTTTTGATGACAGCTTTGTGCTGGGTTGCTTTCTGTAGCTACTGTCTGTTGTCAGTTGGTTGATGGCTCTTGACAGTTTCTAGGGTTCTAAATCATTGTCTGGGGTCAGAACTTCCTCACAACTTCCAGTATGGTAAAATGTATGCTAAAAACAAACTAACTAGCAAAGCCTTCCATAAACTCTGCCTTGTGGTTGCATTTCAGCAACACTGAATTTTCCATGTGTTCATAAAGAAGGGAGACTTATATTGCTATTTCAAGTAAATAACTTGATAGTATCTTAAAGACTAACAAAATATGTGGCAGGGTATGAGCTTTTGTGAGTCATTGCTCAGTTCTTCAGAGGCTCTTGCTCTTTTCTACTGCTACAGGCAGACCATCTTTATAGTATCTGTTGAACTGTCCAGAAAGGAGACAAAGGGGACAATGCAACCAATACCTAAAGGTCTTCCTTTCTAATGGAAATGGTCCTAGAAGATATATTCAAGAAAAAAATTCCAAGACAAGAAATAAGGAAAAAATGGAAGGATATTAAGTTTAGTAGGGTTCAGTTAGAAGGGTTATGTTTTGTTTACAACCCAGCTGCGTATTTAACAGTATTTTTGCTTTGCTAAGGCAACAGTAGCCAATGTTTTTAGTCTTCTTTCCAGAACCTGAATTGCCAGATTTCAGTTCCAAATCTGAATGTTGAGAGCATTAAAATCATTATTGTCTATACTATTGGTAAAACACTCTAGCACATGGAAATGCTTTCACAATACTTTGTCCTTGTGGGACAGAGTTGCCAGCTTCAAAGAGGTTTTTAAATAGTTTGATCTACATCAGTAAGTATGTAAAAATATTTATCTTTATGATATGAACATCTTCATTTTGGGTATCTGCATATCAGACATCTATCAAAAGTATAGATCTCATCTAGCCAGGTTGGTTTGTTTATTCTAAATTTCTGGCCAGTTGTGAACCCAACTGTGAACTAGTAAATTAGAGTATTGCAGCATTCTTCAGAAGGATCAATATCTTTTTCAACCTTTGTTCCTTATAAAATGGGGGCAATATAATTAACTTTGCAAGTTTGGTGTGATGATGAGATCAGAAATGTGAATCCATTACTAACTAAGCATTATAGAAAGCGGTGACAATTTGCTTGTAAGGCCAAGAGATTTTAATGATGCTGATGGCTGCTGGCAATTTTTTTTGGTAATGTTCCTTGGGCCCTCCAGGGGAAAGACAGGATAAGAATATTTTAAATAAATAAATAAATGACTATTTTAATTAAATAAATAACTACTAAGGATAACTGGCGGGAGCTGGTCCATGGGGTCGCGAAGAGTCGGACTCGACTGTGCGACTGAATAACAACAAAAGGATAACTATGAACCTTTTTGACTCCCAGTCTCTCAGCTGCCACACTCTCCTTCACTGCTTGAGGCTCAGCCCTACGTGCTGGAGTCAGCCAAAAACCAAGAGGACTGGTGTTTTAAATAACTTAAATCCCAACCTTCAGAGAGAAGGAATTCCTTCTTCTCCCTGGTCTGGGATTTCTTTTTCAATACTGGCTGGCTGTCTTCATCAAGAGAATTTCTGTTTCCTGTGATTCTGACTGGCTTGCAGATGAGATCTCTCTCTCTCTCTCTCTCTCTCTCTCTCTCTCTCTCTCTCTCTCTCTCTCTCTCTCTGTTTAGACAAATGGTGAAATTGATACTAGGATTAAAGTTTCCTTTCCCAGTTCTATCAATTACTTTATAATATTCCTCCCTAGCTGGATTGAATTTAGTTTCTGATTGCCCCATTCCAGTGGGTAATCCTGTGTTATTCTAAAAGCATATTTATAATTGGTTGATTTAGAACTGGGTTCCCAGCTTGTTTCATTAACTGGACAAGTAATTTGAGATCTCTGTGCACCACAAGTAGGAAGGCATAGTGATATAAGGATCTGCTACTTGCTAAAGAGGAAAGAGGTATGCTTGTGAATGGAAATGCAGTGACTGCAATGTTGGATCAGCACTGGGTCTACTTGTGCATCCTACCCTACCTGTTTTGCACCCCATATAATTCATGGCATTTATTCAGCTATGCTCTTCTTATTGAGTCCTGTTATTTTCTTTCTATCCATTTACTAGTTTCCTTTTGTGATGCTCAGCTTTTCATCTTTAGAATATATCTCTTCTTGCACACCCATTTCTGCCTGTCTTCCATACATCAAGAGCTCCATTCCTATGTCACAGTGCAATACCATACAGTTTTTTTTCAAACCGATTGGTTTTTTTAAAAAAAATGCATACTCCTTGTCTGTATCTGTTTAAGGCAATTTCACATCTTTTTGTCTGGTTTAAGAATAAAAACCAGGCATTCAAAAGGAAGATACGTTAAACCCGTACTCATTAATTGCATGGACAAATTCCACAAAAATAATGAAGTAACTAATCACACAGTCAGTGTGTGTTGGAACTTTCCATCTTTGGATTTAATTGACTGAGACCTTTTCTGAGGCCACTACCCAGGTCTTTCGACTCTGGAAATTAATTTCCAGATGATCCACAGATACTGGTTAACCCTCAAAGTGAACTGACGTGAATTACAGTACAATTGTCAAGTTTAGCCCATTGTCATCAGTGGATTTAGAAGGGTATGCGATTCTTTTTAGGATTGCATTTTAAATAACTTTCCCCAGCTGAATTGACAGGGCTGGGTCTGCCCACAGATGCCGTGCTTGAACTATACCTTCTGGTGAGAGCCCGTTTGGTGTAGTGGTTAAGAGTACAGACTCTAACCTGGGAGAATCGGGTTTGATTCCCCACTCTTCCACATCTAGCTGCTGGTGTGACCTTGGGTCAGTCATAAGTTCTTTCAGAGCTGTACTCTCAAGGGCAGTTCTTGAGAGAGCTCTCTCAGCCCTACCTACCTCACAGGGTGACTGTTTTGGGGAGGGGAAGGAGATTGTAAGCCACTCTGAGACTCCGAGTGAAGGGTGGGGTATAAATCCAATATCTTCTCTTCTTCTCTCTTCTTCTTCTTTGGAAGGCCTTTTGTGAAGACCAAATACTCAGCTTTGCTCCATTCACAGCAGAATCTAACATCTAGTACCACCCACTAGAATCCATACATACAATTATTCTGTTCATAAGCTTATGAAAGTCTGAGGAGTTTTCAAGGATCTTCTGCTATTTTTTCTTGCTTGTTATTGATTTCATATACACAGCAGCAACTTAAATGCCTGCCATTTAAGGAAACAAATAAATAAAATGAGTAATAACTTCATCAGGTATTATTACCTTATTTCCCCCTCTAAACGGTTATAACCATCATCACTAAAGAAGAAGCTGCTTCAGTGGCTCTGTAAACATCTAGCACTGCTAATCTTGCACAGCAGGCTTATAAGCACTTGCTGAAATCATGGTTTTAATTATTGAAATACATGCTCCTATACTTATTTTAATAATCTGCATTCAATTGTATCTCAGGGGGTGATTTTTAAAGCCCCAATTTACCAAAACAGTCTAAGACCATTCCTATTTTATAACCCCAAATCTCTTTGTTAAATATTGTATTAATTAAATCCAGTGCATTTTCAAGGTTTTTGCTTCAAGCTCCCTCACTCTAAGCCCTTCTGTATTCCCCTTTTCCAGGCCTGAGAGTGTTTAGTCTAGTTTGCAGGACACAAGCAGCAAAAAAATAATAGTACAAAGACCAGCAAAGATATTAATGAGCTATTTCAATCATTTTAGCTATTTTCTAATTGTTTGTCTTTGGTTCATGTTTAATACATGCAATCTGGTCCAGGCATCATGACTTGGTACACAGAGGGGCATGCACAGTTTTGCTCTTTACAAACAGGTCAGCCCCACAGATCCAAGTTGTGATCAATGGTCTTGCTTCAGTGCAGCTTGTGGCACTTTGCATATCCAAGCAGGCATCCAGGATGACATCCCAGATGAGTGGAGGACCACAAATGCAAATGGATACTCACCAATAGTTGTGTGTGCAAAGCCTTTTTAAAAAGACTGAAATTTTTGCCAGTTTCTCAGGAAAAAGACCCCCCCCCCAAAAAAAGGATTGAATCCTACTTGTACAGCATTTCCCAATTAGTGGACACAAATCCAATTGTTCTACAAGCAATTATTCCATATTAGTGTTTGTTTGTTTATTATTTTCTATTTATATCCCACCTTGTTATGGGTTTATCTCCTGCTAAACATTTATGAGAATCCTTCAATTGCCAATGTACATGCATATTTATTCATTTTATTTACTTAAAATATTTCTGATGCCTTTCCACCCAAATAGAGTCCCCAAGATTGCAACATTAAAACATTTCAACATTAAAATATCAATAAATTAAAATGGCATTTCACATTTAACTATATATAAAATATTTAAACAATTCAGTAAAACATATAAACACACAAATAACCATAATAACACAAAAAGCATACATAACAATGCAAAGGAACATCAAATAAAAAAACTAGTCTTCACCTGCTGATGGAAGACAATGACAGAGGGAGACAATCTCCCTGGAGAGGGATTTTCAGTGCCATGACTAAGAAGGCCCTTTATTGAGTTGCCACACATCTAGCCTTAGAAGGTGAGGGCAGCTGAAGAAAGGCCTCTGAAGAGGACCAGAATGGACAGGTAGGTTCATATGGGAGTAGGCGGTCATTCACATATGCTGGCCTCAAGCTGTATAGAGTTTTAAAGGTTAATACCAACACCTGGCATTGTACCTGGAAGAGAACTGCAAGCCAGTATTGTGGAACAACATATGGTCCCTATAACCCACTCCAGTCAACATCCTGGCTGCAGCATTCTGTACCAATAGTAGCTTCTGTACAGACTTCAAGGGCAACCACATATAGAGCACATTGCAGTAATCTAATACAGATGCTAACTACAGTGGAAAGATCTTTCCTGCCCATGAAAGGCTGCAGACAGCTCACCAGGTGAATCTTGTAAAAGGCACCCCTGGCTACCACTGCCACATTTTTATCTAACAGGGGGTTTAGGTTGAGCAGTGCCCCTAAGCTATGAACCTGCTTCTTTAGGAGGAGTGCAGGCCCATCCAGAGCAGGAGATATCCTATTTCCCCCCACCAATAGTACTTCCTTAGTTACAGGGATTAAGTTGCAGCTTGTTGACCCTCATCCATCTTAAAACTGCCCCTAGGCACTAGTACACAATTTCCACAGCTTCTCTGGGATCTACTGGTTCTGCATATTGGTGGAAAATACAGCTCCGATCTCCAGGTGACCTCTCCCAGTACCATCACGTAAATGTTGAAAAGCACTGGGAACAAGATAGAACCTTGTAGGAACTCATATGCCAAAGGCCAAGGATTAGAGCAGCAGTCCTCCAGCACCACATTCTGAAACCTAGCTTTGAAGTACAAATGAAACCACTGCAAGACTGATCTTTATACATCAGAATAGTTTGAAGAGTTAGGGAAGTTTTGTTTTTTTTGCATCTTTTTTCTATTTACTTATGCTGATGCTGTCCAATGAGCAATACATTACAGAATGTTTGAATAAAAGAAAGCTGCACTATTGTAGTCAGTCACCTGTGGAAGAGATAATTCATAGATGGATTAGAATATATACAGATATCTGAGTCAGGATGATAATGTTAATTATTTTACAACAATATGGCAAAATGAAATGTTGCTTTTCCTGTACTACAGATGAAGCCAAAATTGCTATATTCAATGGGCCCAAGGGTAAGGCAGAGTATAAACACGGATCTTCTGTTTTATCAGCTGGGTCACACTGTCTTTTAGCTTTTAAAGCAAGCAATATTTTCTGCAAGAGATTAGAGAGTTCCTCATGTTAATAATAATATTGTTATGGGGAGGGAAATTTTTTAGATACAGCCATTGATTCTTCTTATTCTCTCTTTCTCTTTTAAAAGAGGGATTTCTTTTTCATTTCTTTGAAGAGAAATCAGTGCACCCTTTGGTAACTTCAGCCCTTGCAGTTGTTTTATGTTACACAACACAGGGTGATGTTCTAATAGGAGGACAGGAAGGTATGGGAAGGCATTGCCTGCCTCTGAGTATCTACAGAATAAAATTCTAAAATGTTGACTCTACTCTCTTCAAATTTCTTTTTGTTCACAATGGAGTTGATTAGAAACTGTCTCCAAATTTATTTTCTTTTCTTTTTTAAAAAAGGAAAAGAAACAGTGTTGGATTTCAGGGAGAAACTGGGTTAACAGGGAATTAAGAGAATTTGTCTTAAAAGTCCTCATAGTCTGGAACAAGGTGAGTCAGCACTGCTGATATTATTTGAATTTACAGCAGCATTCGACACAGTTGACGACAACCTACTGCCTCACTGACAATGGAATTCTTGGGGCAGCCTTGCAGTGGTTTACTTCATTTCTCCATGGTTGGGGACAGAGGGTGATGCTGGGAGGGACAGTGTCCACAAGGTACCCACTGGAATGTGGGGTTCCTCAAGGGGCACTTCTCTCACCAGTGTTGTTCTACATGTGCCCCCTCGCCCAGCTAGTGTGGAGTTTCGGGGTGAGATGCCATCAATATGCTGATGACACCCAGCTATTTCTGCTGATGGGTGACTGGCCAGATATTGTTCCTGGGAATTTAGCTGATGGTTTGGAGGCTGTGGTGAGATGACTAAAGCAGAGTTGACAAAAACTGAACCCAGTAAAGACAGAGGTTCTGTGGCTGGGTGGGGGACAGCCTCGTCACTTGAGGATGTGCCTCTGTCACCGGCACAGACCATCAGGAGCCTGGGCATGACCTTGGATTCTTCTCTATCTATGGAAGCCCAGGTTGCAAAGGTTGCCAGCCAGGTGTTTTTCCAACTTCGCCAGGTTAGGCAGTTGACTCCCTACCTGTCTCGCCCCAACAGCCACGGTAATCCATGCAATGGTCACCTCCAGATTGGACTACTGTAATTTGCTCTAAGTGGGCCTGCCCTTGCACCTGACCCGGAAGCTCCAACTGGTCCAAAATGCAGCCATGAGGGTCCTTACTGGGACCCCTCAGACAGCACACATTCAACCAGTGCTGTGTGAGTGGCATTTGCTTCCAGAGGAACACTGGATTAGATTCAAGGTTCTGGTTTTGACCTTTAAGGCCCTTAACAGTCAGGGACCTACATATCTCTGGCACCACCTCTCACAGTATGTCTTTGGAAGAACACTACGCTCAGGGAATAAGAACTTCCTGGTGGTCCCCAGTCCAAGAGAAGTCCAGCTGTCCTCAACCAGGGCCAGAGATTTCTCAGTTCTGGTCCCTGCCTGGTGGAATGGAAGACATCCATGCCCTCCGGGAGTTGTTACCTTTCAGCAGGGCATGCAAGGCAGAGATGTTCTGCCGGCCTTCTGTTGAGGACAGTGACAGGGCGTCCTTGGCACTCTTACATAATTCCCCATCCTTTGTAGCTCCCTCCCACCCCGGGGTGTACAGTGTTTCTATTTATTGGTAATTATTGGATTATTTTAATTTAGTTTTAAATTGAGATTTGTATATTATCTTGTTGTAAGCTGTCCTGAGCCCATTTCCAGGGAAGGGCAGCCTAGTAAATCTAATTTAATTAATAAACAAAATAAACAATAAAATATTATACCCTTTCCCTGAGTTTTTTGACAGAAGTACCTGCCAGAAAGGAAACCCAGTTAGGAATATATACACATCCAAAGCAACGATTTGCAAAAACATGGAGCATCCTGCACAGTAGTACAGATACTCATTGGAGCATTAGCAGAATTTTATGTAAGAAAGGAAAAGCCAAAATTTAATATAGCATCAATAATACATTATAGCAATAAGGTCATCTAGGGAAGGAATGGTTAGGGATTATTTGTTGGTGTGGTAAATCACAAGCTACTGGCTTTATCACAATTCTGTTCCTTGCCAGGCAGAACTGAAATCCTCAGGAATGGCTTTTCTCTGGAATCTATCTGCTTCTGGGATTTACACAGTAACATAACTTGCCTCATTCACAAGCCAGTTAAGCTCAAGTTCTTGAATTTAAGTCAGTTCAGACTCTTTGAAATCAATAGTGTTTAATAATCTTAATCCAGGTACTTTGGCTGAACTGAGTTGAAGAATGGACTTCCCAGGTAGTGACCATCACTGCATGAAAGCAGAAACAATTTTTTAAGGGACGATATCATTTCGAAATATGCCATTTGAGAGTTTGCTGCATTGTGTCAAGCTCAGCACTTTATCACAATACTTTCCTTTTTGTGTGTTTGTCTTCTTTAAAAGATGAGTTATGACACCTCATATTAAATTTTAGGCCTAATTTTAACATCATGTAAAAAGTAAACTCACAAAAGAATTTACTATTTGTAGTGATATTTTTGCATAATTTTTGCTGACAAATCTGCTCTGATTCAGATGTCAATTGTTTAATAGATCAGGTAGTACAGATGTCTAGTGCACTATTGGGCCCACTTTTGGATAGCTCTGGGTTGCTTTCTTTGAGTGATGTTGACAGGACTCTACTTAAGACTGTGAAGGTCACCACTTGTATACTTGATTCTTACCCTTCCTGGCTGATTAAAGCTTGCCAGGAGAAAATTTGTGAGCTTATGTGGGAAATCATTAATGGTTCATGAAACCAGGGTTGATAGACAGAGTGCCTGAAGGACTATGGCCTGAGATTTGTGACATTGTACAGGAGGCAGCAATCACCATCATCCCAAAGAAAAACAAATGCAAGAAAGCAAAGTGGCTGTATGACGAGGCTTTACAAATAGCACAGGAAAGAAGAAAAGCAAAAGGTGAAAACGAAAGATTTACCCAACTGAATAAGGAGGCTTTCCTGAATGAACAATGCAAAGCAATAGAGGAAAACAATAGAAGGGGAAGGACTAGAGATCTCTTCAAGAAAATTGGAGAAATCAAGGGAATGTTCCATGCAAAGCCGGCCATGATAAAGGACAAAAACGGTAGGGATCTAACAGAAGCAGAGGAGATTAGGAAGAGATGGTAAGAATACACAGAAGAACTATACTGGAGTGTGAAGTCAAACAGGCCGTAGAAAGCATTATTAGCAAAAAAGCTAGTGGAGGTGATGGTATACCAGCTGAGCTATTCAAAGTCTTAAGAGATGATGCTCTTAAAGTGCTGCACTCAATATGCGAGCAAATTTGGAAAACACAACAGTGGCCACAGGATTGGAAAAGGTCAGTTTACATTCCAATCCCAAAGAAAGGCAACGCCAAGGAATGTTCAAACTATCACACAATTGCACTCATTTCACATCCTAGCATGGTAATGCTCAAGATTCTACAAGCTAGGCTTCAACAGTACATGGATAGAGAACTGCCAGAAGTACAAGCTGGGTTTCGAAAAGGTGGAGGAACTAGAGATCAAATTGCCAACATTCGTTGGATTATGAAGAAAGCGAGGGATTACCAGAAAAACATCTACTTCTGCTTCATTGACTATGTGAAAGTCTTTGATTGTGTGGATCACAACAAACTATGGCAAGTCCTTAAAGAGATGGGAGTACCAGACCACCTCACATGTCTCTTGAGAAACCTGTATAAGGGTCAAGAAGTGACAGTTAGAACCGGATATGGAACAACTGATTGGTTTAGCATTGGAAAAGGAGTACGACAAGGATGTATATTGTCACCCTGCTTATTTCATTTATATGCATAGTACATCATGCAAAATGACAGCCTGGATGAATTACAAGCCAGAATTCAAATTGCCAGGAAAAACATCAACAACCTCAGATATGCAGACAATACCACTCTAATGGCAGAAAGTGAAGAGGACCTCAAGAGCTTCTTGCTGAAGTTGAAAGATGAGAGTGCAAAGGTTGGCTTGAAACTCAACATCAAAAAACTAAGATCATGGCATCCGGCCCCATCACTCCTTGGAAAATAGAAGGGGAAGTCATGGAAGCAGTGACAAACTTCACGTTCCTGGAATTCCGGATCACTGTAGATGGTGACTGCAGCCATGAAATTTTTTTTAAAAGCCTGCTCCTTGGGAGGAAAGCAATGGCAAACCTAGACAGCATAATAAAAAGTAGAGACATCACCCTGCCAACATAAGTCCGTATGGTCAAAGCAATGGTATTCCCAGTAGTAATGTATGACTGCGAGAGTTGGACCATAAGGAAGGCTGAGCACCGAAGAATAGATACTTTTGAATTATGTTGCTGGAGAAGACTCTTGAGAGCTCCTTGGACTGAACAGAGAGTGAATCAGTCAATCCTAAAAGAAATCAATCCTGACTGTTCCCTGGAAGGCCAGATACTGAAGCTGAAGTCAAATACTTTGGCCACCAAATGAGAAGGGAGCACTCACTGGAGAAGACCCCGATGCTGGGAAAGATTGAAGGTAACAGAAGAAGGGGACAGCAAAGGATGAGATGGTTAGACAGTGTTATTGATGCAACGAACATGAAATTAAGCAAACTCTGGAGGACAACAGAGGACAGGAGGGCCTGGTGTGATGTGGTTCATGGGGTTGCGAAGAGTCAGATTCGACTGTGTGACTGAACAACAACAAATCCAGGTCAGGGCAATGTAAACATATACTGAGGGGGGGAAAGTGGGGGAATAAACAACAGAATGTTAAATCCCTTTTATTATTATGTTGGATACATGGAGTATGAATTAGTAGAAGTTTTGGGGGTATCACTTTGTTACAATGTAAGCTTTAGATGGGTTAATAAAAGTAGCAATCAACTATACACCAGTGTTTAAACCAAATCTGCTTATTCACAGTGGTTGGTTCCTTGGCTGATTTGGACATAATCTATCAGATCAGGTGAACAGGTTATAACCTATCAAGAAAATAAAACAATTAGTAATGTAATTCCTTTTATAACTTTGTAAATCTGCCCTTATGCAAATAGGAATAGGGTATGCAGAAATATTTTAAGCTTTTGTTCCACCCAAAAAAAACTCTTTAAAAGAGTAATTTTACCTAAAGCTCCAGTCAAGAAGTTTAGTGAATTGCATCCTTCATAATTTGCTGAGGCTATCATATTTGGTGAATGACATTTTATAATGTGCTGATGAAACCAGGCATGATATGTTATATTGATAGTGCATGAAACTCAAGAACTCTTAAATGAAATGGTTTACTAAAAAGACATCCACGGACAGGCTTTTAAAAAAATTAATATTGCTTTTCTTCAGTGTGGATCAGTCATGCATGTTTATAACTGTGAAAGCAAAGCCAATCCCATGAACTCTGAGCTAAGTGGCATTTCTTTTCAGTCTCATGCCTCCTAATTTGAAGCATTTTACGTTCAGAATGTATTGATTCTACTATCCATCCCAGTGGAGGACAAGAGTTCCTATGTTTCAAAAAATATGTCTCATAAGATTAAAAAAGAAAAGTAAATGGCTGGCAGTAGGCGAGATACTTAAATAGAAACAGTGTAAAATCTATGAATCCTTCTTTTGAGTTATTGGAGTTTAGACACACACCTCAC
The DNA here is from genome assembly GCF_001447785.1 of Gekko japonicus. NCBI lineage: Eukaryota > Metazoa > Chordata > Lepidosauria > Squamata > Gekkonidae > Gekko > Gekko japonicus. The sequence goes on along the minus strand of NW_015161950.1, from coordinate 1,369,433 downwards.
TGGCCTGTCTAAGGTGTTCTTGACTTTACAGCCAAGTCAGATCTGTGGTATCTGTTTTGCCATGCATCCCTTCAGCACAAATCAGTACAAGCATTAGGAGATCCCAGACATTTAAAAAGACAAAGTGTCCTAAGCTACAGTGGACCTGAGGGTCTTAGCCACACATCTTCCCTGTTGGGATTTAAAGCTTGGCTTATGCTGCAGAAGGAAGATGCTGCATTAGGAATAAAGTTCACATGAGGCTTGTTGCTTTCATCTGGAGATTCCAGTGACTCTGGCTACAAAAAGAAGAAGAAGAGAGAAGAGATTGGATTTATACCCCACCCTTCACTACCCAAAGGTGTCTCAGAGCGGCTTACAAACTCCTTTCCCTTCCCCTCCCCACAACAGATACCCTGTGAGGTAGGTGGGGCTGAGAGAGCTCTTGACAGAAACGGCTCTTTTTCAAGAACAGCTCTTATCAGAACTATGGCTTGCCCAAGGTCATCCGGCCAGGTGCAAGTGGAGGAGTGGGGAATCAAACCCGGTTCTCCCAGATTAGAGTCCGCGCACTTAACCACTACACCAAACTGGCTCTTATGAGGATAAAAACAGTAAACAAATAAATAGATTACAGTGCCTGAGTTTGAGAGCCTCTGCCTGCAAAACAGATGCTCTACCCCTAAAGTGTCCCTTTTAATTTGGAAAACTGTTATCTGAAGAAGTGGGCTGTAGTTTTGAATTCTTGCTAGCCAAAATGCTGTTGGTCTTTAAGGTGCCATTTTTATAATAAATTATTTCGGACAGGAATTTAAACTAAACTTTGCATTGGCACTTTTAACAGCAGATACAGAGTGATTATAATAAGCTCAAATGTGTGTATATTTTTGGGTATAAACAGATGTTTAATTGGCCCACATTTCCATTATGTGTGTGTGTCAGTTTATGAGACAGATATTGCCTCCATTGCTGGCTAACAATGCAGCTGTTCAGTACCCTCCAGAATTAACTTAACTAACCTGGACAGGTCTCTCATACAATGTCTGCATCATTCTAGGTTATGTTGAGAGAAAGAGAGACTAGCTCAGTCTAGCTTGCAAGGCTCTTATGAGGATAAAAATGCGCATTACCAAGAGATTCTGGGCAGAAAGACATGATAGACATGTAATAGTAAAGATAACTGTGGCCCCGGTCACACGGGAAGTTTTGCCCCACAAGAGGGACAGATCGGGGGCGCAGCAAATGGGCACGATCACACCACAACATCTGGGAAGTGGCGCGCACCTGTCCCCGATCCATCCCTTCAGCCCAAAAATGCGCATTAAAAAAAACCTAGGAAAGAGTACTACCAACCTGAAATGCTGCAGCAAGCGCGGCCGTGGGATCACCGTCTTCAGCAGCATTCGAGGCTCCCGGCCAAACTGCGCATGTGCATACATGTGCAGCCGGGTGCCTCGCTCTCCCTTCCGTGGCTTCCCCCCGGCATCTGATCATGCCGGGGAGCAACTGCGCAGTGGCTCGGGATCTGTCTGATCCCCCTGCCGCACGTCTCTTTTGGTGTGGCGATAAAAAGCTGCACTTTAGCCGCTCCAGTTCCCCCCGTGTGATAATAAAAGAAGGTAAAGATGTGGTCAAAAGAAGTCATTCTAAAGGAAGTTCTTGTGGCTGCCCTTTTTTCATCCAGGTTCATTTTTTACCATTCTTTCCCACCACTTTATCTTTTGATCACAAAAATTGTCCTCCAAGGTTCTTATAAAGATATCTCATGATCTTTATCACGAGAGCCAGTTTGGTGTAGTCGTTAAGTGCACAGACTCTAATCTGGGAGAACTGGGTTTGATTCCCCACTCCTCCACTTGCACCTGGCTGGATGACCTTGGGCAAGCCATAACTCTGGCACAGCTGTTCTTGAAAAAGAGCAGTTTCTGTCAAGAGTTCTTTCAGCCCCATCTACCTCACAGGGTGTCTGTTGTGGGGAGGGGAAGGGAAAGGAGTTTGTAAGCCGCTCTGAGACACCTTTGGGTAGTGAAGGGTGGGGTATAAATCCAATCTCTTCTTCTCTTTTTCTTCTCTTTCAAAATATTCACCACATGCATTGTCATCTCTGAAGATCCTTGCAGCCACTTTGCCAAAATGTGTCTTATACTTTCAGGCACCTCTCTTGTTCCTTGCATCTGAGTTGCCAACTTCTGCCTGCAGCTCACAGAGTCCAAACACAAGCATGGCATCTCAATCAGGCCACTGATCAGCTTCTGTGGCTGTATTCATATAAAGTCCTAATAACCTCCTTGTGTCAGTAATGTTCAGATATTGGGTGGTTGTTTTTATGCCAGTGTACTGATGTCTTCTTATTTCACCCTTGTATAAAGCATTCAATCTGATTCAAATCGTCCCAGCTCCCGCCAACCCAGCGGCTTGAAAGCAATTAACACCAACAATGCGAGTAGACAAATGGGTACCTACCCTTAGATGGGTGGGGGGCACCCACCTCTGAGGAGGACGTGTGGTGGTGTCTCGGACGGCGTGGATGGTGGCGCGATATCGGCGGCGGCGGTGGTGGTGGTGGCGAGTGCTGGCAGAGACGGAGCGATCCCTGGTGGCCGGAGTGGAGAAACATCGGGCGACAGCAACGGTGGAGGTGGGAGACGCACGGCGGCGTGTGATGCAGGCACGGCGGTGCCTGATGGACGGAGCCGGGGCCGGAAATGCACACGAGCTGTGCGCCTGCGCAGACCTGCCGGCAGTTGCCGTGGGAACATCGGAGGCCTTGAGGGACGCCATGCAGAGCCAGCAACCAAAAGAAAGATCAAGAGGACGCCGTGTCGACCCAGCCGCCGGTGGGAGAGATCGAGCTAGACGCCGAAGCCGAGCCAGCAGACAGAGAGACCATCAAGGATCCCACCACCAGGGTGCTGGTAGGCAGTCCTACCCCCAAGCATTAGATGTGGCCCAAGTTAGGAGTACAAGTTCTTAGAACGCAAAATATGTGAACAGCCCAGAGATCCCCCCTGGGGGGTTAGGGTGGTATATCAAGTCTAAAGTTAAATTAAATTAAATTAAAATAAAATAAGGTCTTGAGTATTCACTTTGGATGAACAGGTCCTAGACATACCTCTCTAAGGAGGGTCTTTCATGGTGTGTTAACCCACTCATGGATCTTGCATTGCCATCCCACTAATACCTCCTGGGTTTACAGCCCTTGACCTTTGCACTTTGGAATACATGTGAAGAATGGATTGAACTTTTCCAAAGCCACCTCTCACATTTAAACAGAACATTTTCCTACCATGAACTACATTCATGTGTTACTAGGGCATTAAGTTTCCCAAAGTAATTAGACGTTGGCAGGTTCATAGCTAGTTTGGTGTAGTGGTTAAGAGCATGGACTCTAATCTGGGAGAACCCGGTTTGATTCCCCACTCCTCCACATACAGCTGCTGGGTGACCTTAGGTCAGTCCCAGTTCTCTCAAGAGCAGCTGTCTCAGAGCTCTCTCAGCCCCACCCCCCACCTCACAGGGTGTCTGTTGTGGGGACGGGGAGAGGAAGGGAAGGAGATTATAAACCGCTCTGAGACTTCCTGTGAAGGGTGGGGTATAAATCCAGTTTCTTCACTCTCTTCTTCTATGGGGGGGTATGGGGAGTCCTCAGAAATGTGAATTCTTAGAGGATTGGGTTTTTTACAAAGTCTATCTCTAGCCCTTTTCTGTGAGGAAAAGTAAAGGGAAATGTGCAATCAGTGTTGTCAGAATTGCCTGGGAAGGAATAGAAGGGGAGATATAAGCTTTACTAATTAACCCTTTGCTGATCAAATACATTCTTATCTGCTACCTCTAGCCCTTTTCTATGTGAAAAAATGGGCAATCAGTTTTGTTCCAATTGCCTGGGAAAGGATAGGAGAAGGGGAGCTATAAGTGGCTTTATGAGTTAACCCGTTGCTGATCAAATGCATTCTTATCTGCTCTGTCCCATTACCTTTGCTCATTGGACCCTTCACTTTTTTCTTGTTTGTTTCTTTACTCTTTAATGTATGCAATGGAAAGTGAGCACACTGGACAGAAAACCAGGATGAAGTTTAATGCTACCGTTGGGTTGTCTTTTCTGTTTATAGGGGAGAATTTACTTTAGACGTGTTCAGGGTCATGGGTATGAAAAAGTTAGTATTTATTTTATTTAAAACATTTTTATGCTGCTAATCCACCCAGCTTTGGGTCCTCAAAGTGGCAAAAAATCAAAACCATTCAAAATGCTTTATACCACACACACCCACACACACACACACAAATATATAAAAAGCATGGCTAGGGGCACCTTCTTTAGGGGGCTGTGAAATTGGAGTCCTTTGACCAAGTCACTTGAAACTGGGCTGTATTTAGTGGAGAGGGAGGACTTGATTCACTAAAAGTTTGACACAGTTTGATGAAAAAACAGCTGCTCCAGAAAATCTGCCATTTCCCACTAGACAAAATAATGGGCAGACATCTGATCCTACCTTAATGAAACTGGAATTTTCCCCAATGTGATTTTCCAATATGATTAAACAAAGTGCTGATATAGATTGAAAATGATCATCCTACCCTTTCTGAAAATAAAATATGGAACTAGACCAATAATGTTTTGAGTGTGCACCCCTAACAAGCACCACCCCCAAATGGCTGTATGAGGTAGAGCCAAATGCAATACCTCCTTCCTTGCTTTGAAAAAGAATTCCAGAAGGGGAATAAAAAGAAATGAAGGAAAGACAGAGGATGGAGGGAAGATGAGGGAATAGAGAGAAAGTGAAAGCCCAAGGGGAGAGGGGAGATGAGATGGGGAATAAAAAGAAACACAGGAAAGTTTGATCAGGGAGGGAGAAGGAGGAGAGAGAATAAAAACAACTAAAACATGGAAGGAGAACAGAACGACACTGACTAAAGAAAGCCCCAGTGCTTTCATAACCTCAAGAACTCATTGATTTAGACCAGTAGGGTTGGAGTCTGTGAATGGAGACTAGCATGTCAGGAAACAGTCTGTTTGCTGGGAAGCTGTACACAATTTTGGGCTCTTACCACCTTTGTATAATGTACAGCTGGAATTATTTGAAACATACTGTCATCGTAGGAGTGTACTTTTCAAGCTGAAGACTAAATCCTGGTTTCTGTGATGGCCAGTTTGTTCCTTTAAGCAAGAGGATGGCATTGGAATCCTCTTTTGGCACTTGGAAACCTCTTTTGACCCTTTTGGACCAGAAAAGTTGGATGTGGCTCGCCAAAAAGCTGTATCAAGCAATGACCAGTTGCTTAATTGAATTCAAAGACATTATATGCAGCAAGTTTCTGTTCTCTGGTACATTTATGTATTTAGTTATACAAATCTCATATCACTGTGTGTGTTGCAGGGTTTTTGACTTAAAGAAATTTATCAGCTTACATTTTCTTGCAATTTCTTTTCCTGATTTAGCCTCATAGAAACACAGGCAGAGGTTATACTTACCAGTCATCCTGATCTGCCAGTGGTTGTAGCTCCTATTGCAGTTCTGGAAAACCCTTTACTTTAAATGCCTTACAATGGCTCCGCCCACTTCCTGAAAAGTCCAGATGAAAAGGGCGGGGGCTATGGCACCTATGTGCATCACACTGAGGAACCCTGCCACAGAGCCTTTCTTCAAAAATTGCCATCTCCTCCAAGGAACTGATCCCTGCAGTCCGGAGATTAGCTATAATTCTGGGAGAACTCCAGACCCACGTCAAGGATGGTAACCATAGATCAAACAAAGCCAGGGACAGGGTCAAGGAGAGATCCAAAGGTTCTGAGTAAGCAGAGACCCAGATCACAATGAATCATCAAGCCAGAACTGGAGTGACAGACATTCTCAGGGCAGCACACTAGAGAAGCAGAAGCCTTGCTAAATCTCTAGGCAAGAGCCAAAAAAGTCACAAAGGAAGCCAGCGTCAGAAATTGGGAGAGCAGGAAGGAGAACCAGCCTACCACAACAAAGCAGTGTCGAAACAATGAGTCTGTTGACTAAACAGAAATTTCTAGCTTTCCTTGGTCCTTTTAAAAGTACTTCTTGCTGCAGGGAAGGGTTGGGCTGAGTGCATGGGTAAAGCCTGTCTAGAGTTCCCTAATCCCTATAGCCCCTGGGAATAGCAATGTGTGCAACCCCTGTGAATTACTACATGGGGCAGCAGAACCCATGATCTGAGGGTGAACTGTTCGAGCCACAGCAGCCTGCCATGTCATTTGCTCCAAGAGCACAGGTCATACTACGGTCAAGAATTGGGAACCAAGATTGTAAAATAACTGAAGCGTGAATGTAAAAACTATACTAAAGGATTCCCCTTCTGAAACCAGGGTATATCTCATCAGTGACTGCTTCTTCATGAAGAGATTACTTCCTCTCCTTTTCCCCCTCTTTATCTTTTTGTATAATGATTTTTAGTTTTTGTGGATGGCAGTAGTTTTAGGTTTGCCTTTGAAGATTATCTTTGCTGTGAATCCCTTGAACTGACTTTGAGAAATCCATCTCCAAACAGTGACACAGGTTGCTTATTTTTATTAGCAGCAGTGATCTGCTGTGAGTGGGGACATGACAGAAGCAAGCGGATTAATTCCAATGCCTTCTTGGGAACTGTGCCCTGCTTGTTATCCCTGGCAAGCAGTAGTCACATTCATCTGAATTTAGAAGACGAGATCCCCCAAGTTATTTGGGTATGAGAATGTAATTATACACAGGTGTGTAATCATTTTGACTCTGATGCTAACCAAGCAGATTTCCTGGCCTCATTTCCTTGTTTGAGAAATTCTTACCTGAGAGCTATGTAAGAACTTGGAAAACATTTACCTCACTGGCCTTAGGGATTCAGGTGGATAGCCATGTTGGTCTGAAACAACAGAACAAAAGTTTGAGTCCGGTGGCACCTCTAAGACCAACAAAGTTTAATTCTGGGTATAAGCTTTTGTGTGCATACACACCTGTTCAGAAGAAGTGTGCATGCACCCAACAGCTTATACCCAGAATTAAACTTGGTCTTAGAGGTGCCACTAGACTCAAACTTTGTTCTATGGCATTAGGGATGTGCGGCTATAATGTGACTAATCAAGATCCAATCCAAGCCACTCTGATTCCTTCATAGAATTGTTTAAGACATTTATAAACAGTTTGAACATTTTTTTTAAACTCTGGTAACTCGCAGTCTGCACTGTTTCCTGTGCAGTGGAAAGTGGGAGAGGCAGTGAGAATACAAAGTGACTCAGCTGATATGTGCCTGAGAGGAATATTAGTTTTGCACCTCTCAAGTTTTGAAAAAGACAGAAGAACTAACCCTAAATCCTATTTTTGCACACCCTTAACTACACCCTCTTTTTCTGACTGAAGCCCAGGAGCCAGCATTGGAACACTTCTCTAATTCAGGAGAATTTTCAAAGCATTCCACTTCCCCTTTTAATCAATATATCTAATTTTAAAAATGGCCAGATCTGTGAATACTTAAATTCAGAGACTGGAACCATTAACAGACAAGAAAGAAGTTTCTAACAACATGAGAAATGCTCCAGGATTACAGAAAAACCTGAAATCTTAAGGGGGAGGGGGTAAACCCACTAAAAGGATAGAAGCAGCAACTATAGCTTTAAGAAACAAATGGCCTCAGTGGCCATTCTAAGCAACCATGACAGTATTGCCACCCATCAAGCCTTGGTTTTTTTCAGTTAAAAGGCAGGGGGAGAGCCCTTTCCAGGGCTGTTTTGGCCTTTGAGGGAGGATTCTTGGGGACCATGCTGTATCCACTGGGCAACTTTCTACCATGTAATTTGCAAGACTTCCCTGCCCCACCAACCTGCTAATTGGTGTTCAACAGCAGCCACCCCACAAAAGCCAATGTGATGTAGTGGTTAGAGTTTCAGACTACGATCTTAGAGACCCAGGTTTGAATCACTGAGTGACCTTGGGTCATTTATGCATTCTCAGCCTAAACCACATCACAAGGCTGTTGTGAGGATACAGTGGAGAAGAAAAGAATTATGTAAGGTGCTCTGAGTCACCATTGTGGAGAAGAGATGAGGGTATAAAGGAAGCTAATAATAAATACAGCTGCAGGTGGGAGCAGGTTAAAGGTAGGTTGGTGGGTGATAATGAGAGATGGAAGCTGGGGAAAGGTGAGACTATGGGAGCTGCCAGGAGGGGGGGGATAGTATGGGGAGGGGGTACAGGGGAAACTAAGGTGCTCCTCACAAGTTCATGTTCCCCATCATGCAACTAGCCCAGCTTGGTAGCTAGTGTTGCACAACTAGACCCTGCCCAGTTGCTGGCACCACACAGCCAGTCCATAGTTTTCCCATGTAGAGTCTGCAAGGCCAAGGGAAGAAGGGAAAGCTGAATACAGATAAAAGTAAGTTTGCTGGTGGGTGAGAAGGAAAGAGAAAAAGGGGAGAAGATATGGGAGTTTTCAGGGAAGGGAAAGAGGAAACAGTGGGTGAGGGGAGGGGGGGAATGAAATGTCCCCTGCAAGTTCTTTCAGGTCTTCCACTTTGTGCCCCTTGTACATTCCCATTCTATTGATCCACACTCAAAGCTTACCCACATGATAACGCCACCTGGCAGGCTCACATGCAGTGCTGGTTATTTAGCTGATCACCTGAGTGACTCACATGGTACTCTTCAGCAACTCACATAACAGCAGTGCCCAGCATTCCCAATGATGGCATGGGAAATTCCTGGAAATTTAGGGACAGTGCCTGGGTGTGGGTGCAGTTTGAGAATGGAAGGGACCTCAGGGATGTGGTGCTGTAGAGTTCACCTTCTGAAGCTGCAGTTTACTCCAGGTGAACTGATCTCTGTAGTCTGGAGATCATTAGTAATTCAGGTTGATTTCCAGGCCCCACCTTGATGCTGGTAACCGTAGCAGTTTCCTAAAGAGTAGATTGCAGAAAGAAGAAAAAGTTCTCCCTGCAAAGAACGGATATTCCCATATAAGGTAGCGGAAAATAAGCACCTGTCTGCATGCAGGGCATGCCTAAAAAAGCAGGAGTCAGGAACAAGCATTTACCTGTGTGCTTGTTATTCAGAATGGCCTCTTTCCACCTGGACATCCACATTTACAAAGCTCTTTTGTTACTTGACATGATACAGTAATAAGCCTTTCCCTTCTCCCTCCTCTACAAGATACATTGTTTCAATCCAGTTATAGTATTTTTTCTGTTTCAAGATAAAGTATGATTTGCCTTGATTGCAAAGAAAACCTGTAATTCTTCTATAAGTCAGTGAAGACCACCAGGGAGGTGTTCATTGTACAGTGTAGTATCGTGGTTAAGAGTGATGAGCTTTAATCTGGAGAACTGGGTTAGAGAACTGGGTTAGATTCCTCACTCCTCCACATGAAGCCAGCTGGGTGACCTTGGGTCAGTCACAGCTCTTTCAGAGCTCTCTCAGCCCCCAAAATAAGTCAAGCTCACCACCTAGTGGTGTATAATGCTAAAAGAGTTAGAACTTTAGGCTGCCAGACAATCTTAGGATCTCCTGGCTTCACATAATGCCATATGATAATTATTTCTTCGAAACATAAAGTTGGAACTATGAAGTAGCTTAAACTCTTCTGATTGAGGGCAGAAATGTACCAAGATTGGCTATCATTCAGAGCTCTTATCGTGTCCAACATCAGCAAAACTCTGGGAACAGTGAACTTGTAATCAAGGAAATATATTTAAAGTGCTAGAGGATTCTATCCCATCATCCTATGAAGTGTATCCATCTTCAACAAAAAGGGCTCTGCTATAGCCTCAGCTCACACGCTTCCTTTCCATTATTGCTATTTAGGTTAGTGAACTAGTTCATTCCCTTCCCCCACCACACACACGCACACGCACACTGTCTAAATGAAACTGACCTATTAAATTCTTTCCAGAAGCTGCCTGAGTATTCATCCACAAATTTAATTAAATTACAAATGTTATTTAAAAAAGAAAATGGGGAGGGGGGAGTCAGGAAGCTTGGGGTTTGTTCAATTAACCCTGTGCGCCTGGACAGAAAGAAGAAGAGAGGTTAATTGTCACATATATATTTAACAATAAGCTTCTTTCTTCTTCTGTATCTGTTTGCCAAATCAATATTTGGAAAGCTGCATTTTTAACATGATGGGATCAGAAGTGCCATGTAGGTTTACTTTGTGCAAATTTTAGCTCCGGTCTGCATCCATTAATTAATTAATGTTTATCCAAGGCTGAGTTATAGTGGCACCCTCACACAAGTCAACATGACAGTTGCATTGCTACGGAATGAATTCATTATGATCTCTGATTGAATAACTAATGGATTTACATTGCAGTTGAGGAATCCTTACTTTAAAATGCAGCCTGGAGGGGAATCCCAGGTAAAACCCTCTTGCAGTTTTATTCAGAATGCTATTCATATGTTAAAGGGAGGGGGGGATCAGAGTGAACTAACAGACATATTGTTTCCTGAGAGATGAGATGGAATGCAAAGGAAAGTCCACTTTTGAAAAGCAAAAAGGACCACTAGATTATGAATAGTTTTCATTTTCTTCTGAAAGCTAGAAGGGAATGAATATATGATGCCACAGAGGGGTCAAAGAAAACAGACAGTCTTTTACATGGATTTGGAGACATATGGCCAGGGCTTTTTCCTGGGGGAACACGCCAGAATGAGGTTCCGGAACCTCTTTGACAAAATTCTTTTTAAAATGTTTAAAAGTTCATGAGTTTTCAGTATATGGACTGGAAACTTCATTTCCCTCTTGAGAGTTCCAGAACCTCTTTTTCAAAAAGAAAAAAGAAAGAAAAGCCCTGCATATGACCATATAAATCTGACTTAGATCACTGGTACATCTCATGCCATATTGCCAATTCTATTGTGTCAGATGGAGAAATGTCTTTTCCAATATGTGGTACCTGAGAATGCCAGGGATTGTACCCAGCAACTTCTACATGCAAAATGGATGACCTGAGGGGAAAAAACACACACAAAGGTCCTGATCGGTCTTTAATCATGCACAACTGTGCAACAGGTAGTGGCCTGGCTGGGGAGGCACAAATTCATCTACATGAAAAGATGTATCCAGCCAATTGCGAGGAGGAGGAGGAGGAGGAGGAGGAGGAGATTGGATTTATATCCCACTCTTCACTACCCAAAGGAGTCTCTGAGTGGTTTACAAACTCCTTTCCCTTCCCCTCTTCACAACAGACACCCTGTGAGGTAGGTGGGACTGACAGAACTCTCTCAAGACCTGTCCTTGAGAGAACAGCTCTGAAAGAACATTATTATTGTTGTTGTTTAAATTTCTGGATTGCCCAATCCCTGAGTACACAGGGCTTTGGGAGATTTACAATAAATTAATATACAAAAGTACAGCTTAAAATCAACAATCAGTTCATCCCAAAGTTTCACAGTCTTCCCATGGTGTTTATACTTTGATCTGAAACCTGCTCTGGACTGTTCTTCCATCTCATGGTCAGGTAAAGGAGGAGGCCGAAGTGGGCAGGATGGAAAAAAGAAAAAGAAGAAGAAAAGAGGAGGGTGCCAGCTATGATAGAAACCATCGCTGTCCTCAACCAAAAGCCTGGCGGAACATCTCTGCCTTACAGGCCCTGCAGAATTGCATTAAATGCAGAGAGTTCCACCAGGTCGAGGACAGCCAGATGTCCTTGGTGCCAGGGATCACCAGCAGATTACTCTCAGCAGAGTGTAATGCTCTCCCAGGGACATACCAGAGGAGACGGTCCTGGAGATACACGGGTCCCAGACTGCTCAAGGCCTTAAAGATCAATACCAACACCTTGAATCTGACTCAATACTCCACTGGGAGCCAGTATAGCTGGTGCAGCACTGTTTGTATATGTGCTGTCCATGACACTTATGACTGACCCAAGGTCACACCAGCAGTGGCATGTGGAGGAATGGGGAATGTGGGTGGGGGTGCACCTCCAGGTGCTCACCAGCATCTCTACCAGCTGCCTGTTCACAAGCCTGCTTCTGTATATTGCAAAAGGATGCAAAACTGCTCTGGTGAATCCTATGTCATTTCTTATGCTATGAGTGACAAGATCTTAGCTTTCATTAGCAAAACAAAACAAAGTACCTGCTTGAATCAATATACTGGACTGAGAAGATAAAAGGTTTAACTATGCCATAGGATGTCACATAATGACATTGTGTAATTCCCTTATTTTTCATCATTTGTTTATTTTAAATATTTATATACCCAACTTTTCTGCTGGGCATCCAGGGACCCAGGGCAGGCAACAGCAATGTAAAAACAATACAAAACAATTTAATTAAGCTTTCAAGCAACACATTTAAAACAAAACTAAAACCAGCTTATGCCACAAACGGCAGGGTATTTCCTCTTCGCAATATTTTTCCAGACTCAAGCTGCCCCCAAAGCTCTCCAGAACAGCTCTGCTTTGCAGGTTTGCTGGAAAGCCAGTATAGCAGCAGTCCCCCTGACCTCTTCTGGGAGGCTGTTTCAGAGGCATGGGTGGCCAGTGAAAGGCTTGAACCAGAATCTAAGAGTGGCAGTCCTCAAGCAGAAAAGCATCAAGGGGAGATTACAATGGACCACCAGGGCTCAATGGGAATATAGGATTCTTATCCCACTGTAGATGCTAATTTTCTGCCCCTAATCATTTCTCCCCTCCTCTAATCAAGCTGATTATATTTTGCATGTTTATCACTGCAACAGTTTGATAGATATGAACTAGATTCAAATTCAGTAGCACCTTAGAGACCAACAAGATGTTCAAGGTGTAGGCTTTCAAAAGTCAAATCTCCCTTTGCCAGATAGAAGGTGCTGCAGGGGTGTTGCAAAGAAGGGTTGCAAGGAAGGGACTTTGGACAGAAAATTATTATGGGCAGAAAATTAGCATCTGCAGTGGGATAAGAATCCTAGATCCCCATTCAGCCCTGGAGGTTCATTGTTCTGAAATGGTGAATGAACTCAAGTTCAGCAATCTCATGTTGTAATGTTCAAAGTTCTCAAGTAGCAGTTGTCAGGAAAGACCATTATTTGCCTGAGCTTCTGGAGAGCTGCTGCCAGTAAAAGTAAACAATTATGAGCTAGAAGGACTGATGATCTGAGTCAACATAAGGAAGTTTCACATGTTCACACATTCTGATGGTGGAGACTTTGTTTATAGCAAAGCCCATAGAAATTCGATTGCACTTGTACTTATTCCCATCTTTCCAGCCCTTGCCTTCACACTGAAAACCTGCCAATGATTCTTGGTATTATATGTTATTATTTTTGCACTGATGTGTGAAACATTTGTTTAATAAGCCCGATTTTTTCCTAGTTGTCACAATGAAAGGGGTAGTACATCAGCACTGGCAGAGTGCACATGTGTAGTAAGCTAGTGTTTCTGCACACAGAGTCTTCTACAGTCACAAGTCAATAGCCAAAGGAGGTTTAAAGATGGAGGTGGAGATTGTCTTCAAACTCCTTAGGTGGAATTCTACTCACCAAAGTTAAAGGTCAGGTCTTTCCATCCTTGACTTGTAAAATGGGATGTTTCATTTGAACATGACAATAAAAAGCTACAAACTGTGAGCACTGTGTTAGCCAGATCTCATACAAGTGGAAGACTTTCAGATATCTTTGGAAAGAAAGGAATCATAGAAGTCAAGCAAGAGCAAGAAAGCTCCCACACTGAAGTCAAATTAAAAGGGGAACAAATGAAACATCAAACAATCCCAGCTAAGTCAAGAGAGTGTCAAACCTGAACTGTAAAGAACTGTGATCAAGTTCTTACTCCTCCATGAAACTCACTGAATGACCATAAGTCAATCAGCACCCCTCAGTCTGACTTTATTCTCGGGGCTTCTGTAAACATAAAAACTGGAGAACCTCCAAGTATACTACCTAGTGTCTCTTGGACAAGAATGGGATACAAATGTCATTAAGATTGAAAAAGAAAATTAAACAAGGTATTTCTTATCTATGATGGACATATGCATGGATATATGCATTGGAATTTAATAATAAAGGAATAATAAATATTTGGGGCTATATCTGTGACCTAAAGTCAATGACCAAACTATCAGGTAAAGTCTGTTTTGGATTTTAAAAAGATATAACATTCAGTTAAATGTTTAGTTTAATTTAAGTAGGTACTGTGCTAGGCTGTCTACCAATGGCTGCCTTTTGGGGGCAGGTCCACCTTCGCTCCAAACATGGCCAGTACTTTTGTTGGCTCTGTTTATTGTTACCTGCAAATGCACTATACCTGCAAATGCACTATGTGCCAAGAGGTGCCAAGCCTCATCCCTCTCCCCTGATGTGCCATAAGTCCCATACCGGGTTTGAAATGATGTTACTGAGCAGCAAGGGCACGCCTTCCCAATGCATGTGATGATCTGTTTCAGATACATCCTCCATGACACCCAATGCCTCAGGGTCTTTGCCAATTATCTATACCTAGCATGAGCAACTCACCATATTCCTGTCAACTATTTGTGGCCTAACCAGTCTAAGACCAGGCCTAGTTAAACTAAACACAACTTTTTCTAGGACATTGGAAAATAGAGGGAAAGGGTTTCCCCAAATGCCAGTTAGATGAATCCCAAGAAATTCCTGCTTGCCCCTACCAAAGTGATGGCTAATCCTGTGATATCCCATAGTAGGGTTTGTAGATAGGTCAGGAGCCAGTTGGTGTAGTAATTTGGAGAGCTAGTTCAGTGTAGTGATTAGGAACGTGGACTCTAATCTGGGAGAACTGGGTTTGATTCCCCACTCCTCCACATGCAGCTGCTGATATGACCTTGGTTCAGTCATAAATTCTTTCAGAGCTGTTCTCTCTTTCTTTCTTTCTTTTTTGGCCCCCTGGAGGGGATTTTTTTATTGCATTTTTAAATGGACTAAAAACTACAATGAAAATAGGGGAAGGGAACTACAATTAAGGAGAAAGAAAAGATAACCACTACTAACTAATATCCCAAGAGAAGGAGATCATTAAAACAGCTTGAGTACAAAGTCTTTGCTTAAATCGCTAATATGTTTTGAACTTAGTCAGACATGCTAAAATATATTTTAAGTCTTAGATTTAACTTTTAGAGAAAAACCCCAGAGCATCTCATTATTAAGATCTATAATTTCAAAGGCACAATTCAGAGTCCTTCAGCCTTCATTTTTTCTTATCTTGTCTTTTCCTCAGTTTGTATGGACTTTTAGGGGCAGTCGCCCCTTTTTCAGAAAGAGTCCTCTCCAGAAGACCCTGAGTCCAACTCGCCACTGGACTTGCTGTCCTTCTCCTCTTTATCCACCTCCCCTGGCTCACCCAACTGGATTCTCAAGAACGCCCATGCTTTGGAAACAGAGTCAATTTTTTTTCTTTGTTTTCTTGAATTTTGAAAGTTACGCCCTCTGGAATTAACCACCTGCAGACAATTGCATTTGTTTGAAGAAAAAGAATTAAATCTTTGTATTTCTTTCTCCTTTGTTTTATTTCAAATGGGATATCTTTCAAGATCCTGATAGTATTGTCCCCAATTTTCAAGGGTGACCCCGCAGTCGCTCTCAGGATAGAATCCCTCACATGCATCTTCGAGAATTTCAATACTATTTCCCCAGGCAGATTCTTCTTTATATATACGGAATAAGACCTGTAGGCCACATCCATCACACTCATAAGATATTCTGCCTTCAAATCTGTCACTGGGGCTAATGCTTCACGCATCATTTGCTTCAGATTCTCGCCTTTGGGTTCTGAGACACCTTGAAAATGAAGGACCAGGTTTGCCTTTTCCATTTGTAGCTGTAAAAGTTGCTCTTCTGTAGAGACTTGCTTCTTTTCCAGTTTTTGCACCTTTTTCTTCACCTTTTGAGTACTGCCGTCAACTTCTTTCACTTTCTCAGCTTTTTGCTCTGTAATTTTAAGAGTCTCATTCAATTGAAGCTGCTGAGTAGTGATGCTTTGGTTCATCATTAACAGCTGTTCCTTGAGATTAGTCATCTGGTCCAGCAGGGTGCGCAGGGATTCTGCCACTGCTTTAGCCAACTCGGTAGTTTCTTCCGGACGAGGGCTCCCAGCTACTTTTGCTTTTAAAAGTTTCTCTTTCTCGGTTCTCTTCCCCGCCATCTTTATGGATTGTTCACTCTCCGAAAATTTGCTAAAGTCTCTGAATATATGCTTATACACTCATCCACACTCTGGTAAGTCTCTCCCAACAGATTTCAGCATTTTTACTTCCGCTCCCCCCTTGGCTCACTTTTTAGTTAATGCGCATAGGAGGGGCCCCTCCCCCACTCACTTTACTTTCTAGTCCATGGGGTGGGAGCTTTAATCCGACTCACAGTTCATATTCAGTCTTGTGACCTCGCTGTAGCTCCATTTAAATCGCTCAATCTCCAGCACTTGTCCCAGTCAGCATCACTAGTTCCATACGGACACACAGCAGGAGGACCGTCGGGACGGAGAAGTGCCTCAATTCCCCAGCATCGTGCTGGCGAAGAGGCCACCTCTCAAAAGTCCCATGGCTAGGAGCCTTTCAACCAGGCTCCGGGGGGGGGGTAGCGAGGTGTCGCCCCCCTTCCTTTCTGCTGGTGCGCAGGTTTCATCCCCGGGAGGTCCAGGAGATGAGTCTACTCAGCGTGTCACCATAAACCGGAAGTCCAGAGCTGTTCTCTCAAGGGCAGTTCTCAAGAGGGATCTCTCAGCCCTACCTACCTCACAGGGTGTTTGTTGTGGGGAGGGGAAGGGAAAAGAGATTGTAAGCTGCTCTGAGACTCCTTCGGGTAGTGAAGGTCAGGGTATAAATCCAATCTTTTCTTTCTTCTTCTCTTCAAAAGCCTGCCTGGGAAGGGTATATCACCCGCTGCCCCCTCCCCATTGTCTGGAGCCTTTCCAGCCCTGACTAGTTCTGCCTCATGCCTCCTTTGAAAGAAGAATCCTGGGCAAGTGAATCCACGGCACCAGTGCTCTGAATGTCCCTGTTTGCTATGCAGAGATAATTCTACTCTAGCTACCATTGTTACTTAGGAAATGACTTACATGTGTGGGTAGGATTGCTAGCCTCCAAGTAGTGTCTGGAAATCTCCTGGGATTACAATTGATCTACAGGTGACAGAGATCAGTTCATCTGGAGAAAATGGCCAATTTGGAAGGTGGACTCTGAACATCAGAACACAAGAGAAGCCAATGTTGGATCAGGCCAATGGCCCATCCAGTCCAACACTCTGTCACACAGTGGCTAAAAATACCAGGTGCGGCCAGGGCTCTTATTGTAGCAGGAACTCCTTTGCATATTAGGCCACACCCCCGAATGTAGCCAATCCTCCAAGAGCTTACAGAGCTCTTCTTACAGGAGCTACTGTAAGCTCTTGGAGGACTGGCTACATTAGGGGTGTGTCACTTAATATGCTAATGAGTACCTGCTACAAAAA
>NW_015161950.1:1334460-1351825 GCF_001447785.1 Gekko japonicus | reverse complement strand
GCACTTTTTCCAATGCTATAATATCCTTTTTGAGGTGTGGTGACCAGAACTGTACACAGTACTCCAAATGAGGTCGCACCTTTGATTTATACAGGGGCATTATGATACTGGCTGATTTGTTTTCAATTCCCTTCCTAACAATCCCCAGCATAGTGTTGGCCTTTTCTATTGCAGTTGCACACTGTCAAGACATTTTCAGTGTGTTATCTACTATGACTCCAAGATCTCTCTCTTGGTCAGTCTCTGCCAGTTCGGACCCCATCAACGTGTATTTATAGTTAGGATTTTTGGCTCCAATGTGCATCACTTTGCACTTGGCCACATTGAACCCCATTTGCCATGTTGTTGCCTACTCGTCCATCCTTAACAGATCCCTTTAGAGTGCCTCACAATCCTCCCTGGTTCTCACCACCCTGAACAACTTCGTGTCATCTGCAAATTTAGCTTACTCCCAACCCCAAATCATTAATAAACAAGTTAAAAAGCATTGGACCGAGGTCTGATCCCTGTGGTACCCCACTGCTTACCACCCTCCACTGAGAAAAATTCCCATTTATACTCACTCTCGGTTTCCTATTAATTAGCCGGTTTTTGATCCACAAAAGGATTTGTCCATTTATCCCGTGACTATTGAGCTTACTTAGGAGCCTTTGATGAGGAACTTTATCAAAAGCTTTCTGGAAGTCAAGGTAAACAGCATCTATTGAGTCCCCCTTGTCCACATGTTTGTTCACTCCCTCAAAGAACAGTAACAGGTTAGTGAGATAAGATCTTCCCTTACAGAACCCATGCTGAGTCTGCCTCAATAGTTTTTGTTCATCAGTGTGCCTACTAATTCTTTCCTTAATAACAGTTTCCACCAACTTACCCAGTATTGACATCAGACTGACTGGCCTGTAATTTCTTGGGTCTCCTCTGGAACCCTTTTAAAAGATGGGAGTGACATTAGGTACCTTCCAGTTCTCAGGAATGGAGACAGATTTTAATGAAAGATTATGTATTTTTCTCAGGAGATCCACAAGTTCACATTTGAGTTCTTTGAGAACTCTCAGATGTATGTCATCCAGGCCTGGTTATCAGTTTTTAAGTTGCCTATCAATCATAGGACCTCCTCTCTCGTCACCTCAATCTGACTCAGGTCTTTCAACACCCCTCCTGAAATCAGTGGTTCTGGAGTGGGCAAACACTTCTCATCTTCCACAGTGAAGACAGAGGCAAAATATTCATTTAGCTTCTCAGCCATTTCCCTATCATCCTTCAGTACTCCTTTTACCCCTTGGTCATCCAAGGGCCCCACTGCCTCCCTGGCTGGTTTCCTGCTTCTAATGTATTTGAAGAACATTTTATGGTTGGTCTTTATGCTTTTTGCTGTATGCTCCTCATATTCCCTTTTTGCCTGCCTGATCACAGACTTGCATTTTATTTGCCACAGCCTGTGTTCCCATTTATCAACCTCACTGAAACTAGCTTTCCACCGCTTAAAGGAATCCGTCTTACCTTTTACAGCTTCCATGTGCTATTATACCCTGTTGTCCCTCCCCTCCCCAAACCCCACCCTCTCCAGGCTCCACTCCCAGAATCTACAGGTATTTCCTAACCTGGAACTGGTAACCTTATGTGTAGGCATCCCTTCACATGCACCTTTTCAACCCTGGTTTAGGCATCTTACATCTTGCTATACACAGGGTTGTGGTTGGAGAAAGATTTCAGAGGGAGAGTTGAGGGGGAGATACTTCTAAGTAACGAGGTCAACTGAGCCTGCTATGTGGGGCGGGCGGGATACAAATCTAATATAATAAATAAACTTTATTGACTACAAAAGTGGATAGAAAAGGCAAAAGAGAGAGGAGCAATAATAAATATTGCAACGTGACATCCTCAAACAATACTAGTGGCAATAACCAAGGTGTCTTGATGTTTCTCACCCCTGGCAAAATGGAACCCACCTGTGAAGGTGTGTATAGTGCCTACAAGAGGAGCAGAGGGAAGTTGTCAATAGGAAGGCAGAGGAGGGGAGAAGAAAGCTGATTAGGCTCAATGAAACAGGGAGATGAGAGAGGTTAGGAAAATGGTCCAGTGAGAATGAGGGAGGGGAGAAGAAACTTGAGCTCGGCAGGGAGAAGGTGAGACATCCAGACAGTGTAGGATGAGCATAAGAAAAGGGAGTGCAGATTATGGAAGTGAGACAAGAATGAAATGCTAAGGTTGCAGAGTGGGGAGCCAGGTGCCACAGAAAAAGGGAGACCAGGACTGAGAGATGGATGAAGAATAAGAGAAAAAATGTCTCCAGGAGAGCAGAAGAAAGAGCCAGATAATCAATTGCATGCTACTGACGTTTGAGCAGTGTCAGTTGTTGTGGTAGTAGAGCAGGGTTTGGGTCTAGGAACTGAACCTATCTTGCTGATCTAAATTGAATCTGGGCCACTGAACCTCTTGGTCTAGTGACAGTTGTGGTAGTTCAAAAATTCTCTCATTGGAAGTTACTTCTGGGGGGTTTGCTACTTGCGTCGGGAAATGGTCCTATCTTTGCTGATTCACTCAAGATCATAGCTTGATAGCTTATCTTGTATTATTTCAGAAATTTTAACATTCCACAAGCGCTAGGCATCCTCTTAGTCTGGTTTTAGGGTGATTCCTTGGAGTTAAAAAATAAGACCTTAGTTTTGGGATTCCTAGTTACCTCATTTTGACACAGCATTTTATCTGATTTTATTTCTTGAAAGGGTTGATTAAAATTCCTCAACACCCCCAAGATGAATTCTCCTACAGTCTTGGCATATTATGGCTCTAGATTTGTAGGTGTTTGGAGAGTAACATGACCATGGTTATTTAGAAATGGCAGACACTTTGACAGCTATGTGCAAATACTAACACATCATAGACACAATTCCTCTGCAATGCTAAGTATTGTACACTTATACTAGGAAGTTTCTGGTAGTTTGGATTGAAGCTTTTTTTTCGCCGTGGCATCATTTCCCCCCCTTTTAGTTCAGTCTGATTGCCAGTCAGCTCTCCCTGCTGCTGTAACCTCCATCTTGTGATATTAGTGTCTGTTGCATGAGGAGCATTTTGACATCACAAATAGCAATTATATGATTACAAATCAGATAAAACTGTGTAATAATTGCATTCTAATTATGTGATTAAATGTATTTACAATAAACAGGCAATTTGGGGTAATTATACTGATGATATAAAGGTGTAAGAATGAACTCAAACCTTTTGTATAATGACAAATGCGCTGTATTTCAGGGCTATTCAATGGCCCTTCTCACTACAGCAAAGCTGGTCTGTCCATTAAGGACCAAAGCTGGCATTGTGCTGTGATCATAGATACATCCTTTTAACTGTAAGGTTGTTCAGTGCCACTGAAAATATTTACAATGAGTATGCAATCTTTGTATCACTGGAAAACAAAACAAATTGCACAGATGCAGAAGAATTAAGGGTCACAAATATATCCAGAAATTCCTTATTTGTCTCATTATGCCAGGGCCAGGGGTAGACAACGTTTCAGGGCTAAGTGCCAGAAAACCTGCAGCATCTGCCTATGAAGATAGTGGTTTTCTGGCAAGCAAAAGCAGGGGCGGAGGGGGGGGGTTGAAGGCACACTGGAGGAAGTGGAGTCCCTCCAGCATCCCCATCACATGATGCAGGGCTCGAGTCCCTGGGCAGAGAACTGGCCCTGTGCATTGAGTAAAATGGTTTGGTGTCTCCACTGTTTGGTACATGAGCTGGGAGTTGCCTACTTCGGCCCTATGGAGTCTCTATCATTGTATATGACAGATATTGTGTAAGTTCCCATGAAATGTACAAAGTACACATTTTGATCCCAAAACCTCTGCTGAAAATGGCGAGAAAGGAGAGAGTGCCAAGAGTCAGCTCAGCATCCTACCCATTAAATGAAAGGAAGCCAACCCCTCTCATCTCAGTGATGTGGATTACATGTATGAAAAGATGGAGGGCCATCCTGAATTGTGGAGGAGCCAGGCTGGCTCTGTGAACTTTGCTGCCCCAAGCATCCTCCTCCTGTGCCATTCTTGCCTCCTTCAACAAGGGCTGCAGCCCATCCTGACCTTGGGAGGTAGTGCAGTCTTATCCTCCCATGCTGGCCACACAATTGCACAGCAGGCTTCAGAGGCTCTCTGCAGCCTGTATTGAGCCTGGCAGTCATTGGGTCTTGGGGTTAGTGACAAGCACAAGACACCTGGCTGTCTTTTCCTTTATGTCACCCTCTGGTGATCTGGAACTCCAAAGAGCACCATCTGGGTCACTTCAATATGAACCAGCCCTGAGGGAAGAATAAACAATAGGATCATTCTCCCTCCATAACACAATAGGGCAAGACTCCTGAGCTTTGGGTTTGGATGAGGAGTTTCCTGCTTAGCTAATAAACCTCAGCAATTGAGAGCAATCCATGGAGCTCTGCACAAGGAGGAACTATACTGTTCACTTGAGTGAAGCAAAATGAATTGCCTGGCATGATGCTGCACTGTCAAAGCCATGCAGAGTGCAGCAAAGTCATTGCTTGGTTGGGAGACTGTCAGGGAGCCCAGTGTAGCCCACAATGAATTGTGCTTATATAATAGGGATATTACTAAATTTTTAAGCACACTGTTTCAGTTCAAAAATCACAGTTTCCTACATTGATTCTCTACACTTGAAATAAAACCACAGTTGCCCTTTGTCTTTTGCTTCCACTTTCCTTGAAGTGGTAATTATTTTTTTCGATCATTCACTCATCATTTTAATTCTTGATCATAGTAATACTTCCTATTTATATGTAGTGGTAGAAACCTTGCTTTAGCAGGAAAAAAGGCAGTGTATGATTACTAAGGTTTTTATTGAAATGATTCAAATTTGAGAATAATTCTCAGAGCAGGGATTACATTCATGGGTGAGAAAATGTTCAATAGCAGGAACGAATTACTATGAAAAGTATGGTATAAATGCCAGAAGTTGCAATTTTTAAAAGAAACTTTCCTGTAGTTTAAATCTTAAAGCATTCTGCTTGGAAGATATTTTTTTTGAATAAGATTCAACAAGATTATGAAAAAGAGTATTTGATGGGAAAATCACTAGTGCATGGAAGAGGAACAATTGTGGAGTAGTCTGTTTTGCTACACATGCCATTTCTCTATGGAGCTAGTGATGCTGAAAGAAATTGACAAGTCTGAAACTGAGACCTAAATGAAATAGACTAGACAGACACCCATTATTCATTCCACTGTAACCTTTATTTATTTGTATCAAAGCTGGACAGAACAGTCTTCAGGCCTGATACACAACCTGCCCAAAAGGTATAACAATTAAACGTTAAAGTTACCATCCCAGGTGCACTTCCCTGACAGTAAGACCCAATGAACACTGTACCCCTGAGCCTGAGGAAAGCATATAAAACAGTTTTATTCCAGAGAGCATTTGGTTAAGGTAAAACTATTTTGATAGATTCAGTTGCATTGCTTTTAATTGGTTTTTTTAAAAAAATACTTTGTGGTTTTAATTACTGGCTTTCTTTAATTCCGAAGTTTCTTTAATTATGTGTGTTTTTAATTTGTAAACTTTCTAATCTGTGATATATTCATTTTTTAACAAAATGTGCTTTTAATCTTTTTTGCAATTTTGTCATTGTTATGTTTTGTGTCCTTGCTACCAGATTTTGCATTGTTAGCTACTTTGAGTCTGATGAGACAGGATATAAATGTTTAAAATTAATTTTAAACATAAAATATACATGCAAAAGATTACACCACATATTTCCTTTCTATCCTACAGAGAATTCAGCCTTGGTGTCCGAAGCTGAAGGCCCCTTACATTACTTACATCATTTATACTACTAAAAATGTTTACAAAGTGTATGCAGATATCCTAGATATTTGTGCTCCAGTCCTGAAATGTTGATGTGGTGGACAGAGTGATAGATAGCACTTTGATACTTAATGATACATAATACTTTGAGTACTGTTAAATGCTGTCAACATTATCAACAGATTGAAGCACTTCCCTTTGATGGCATGGCTAAAAATTGAGGGGGGGAAAGATGACTAAAAGCAGACATGACTGAACTTTACAAAATTAACTATAGTAATAGTCTTCTTTCTCTCTTTCCTCTAATGGAAGATGTTGAGGTTACCAATGAAATTGATGGGCCCTCATTCAAGATAGAGAAAACAAAGTATCTCTTCATTCAGTTTATGGAATTTGCTCCTATAAGATATGACACTGGCCACTATTTATTTGTTTGTTCATTTATTTAGAACATTTTATGCCACCTTTCCACCCAATCAGGGTCCACAAAGTGATGAATATAAAAGCATTAAAACATTTAAACAATTTAAATACAGGTAAAATGTGAAATTCAGTTAAAACACATAAACATTACCAGGAGAGTCATAAACCATTATTAGGGTATGCCAGACCCCCCCCCCCCAAAAAAAAAAAACTGCTGGTAAAAGACATTGATAGAGGGAGACAGAGGAATCTCCCTAGGGAGGGAGTTCCAAAGTTTTGGTGCCATGGCAGAGAAGGCCCATTCTTAGGTTGCCACCTGCCTACCTTCTGATGGTGGGGGCAACCAAAGCAGGGCCTCCAAGGATGACCATAGTGACCAGGTAGATTTGTATGGGGGAAGACAGTCCTTGAGATATGTTGGTCCCAGGCCACACAGGGCTTTAAAGATCAATACCAGCACCTTAAATTGAGCCCACAAGCAAATGGAAAGCCAGTGTAGGTGGGACAAGACTGGAGTGATATGGTCCCTATGATGAACTCCAGTCAACACTCTGGCCAAAGTATTCTGTACCAATGGCAGCTTCCAGGTAGTCTTCAAGGGCAGCCCCACATAGAGCACATTGCTGTGATCTAATCTAGATGTTATTAAGGCATGCACTACAGTGGTGAGATATTTTTCTGTCCAGGAAAGGCCACAGCTGGCTCACCAGCCAAAGCTGTTCAAAGGAGCCCCGGGACACCTCTGCCATCCTGTTTATCCCCCTGTCCATCTCCGCTCCGCATATCATCCACCAAGTGGGTGACCAAGGCTGTTTCAGTCCCATAACTATGTGGAAAACAGATTGCAATGGCTCTAAACTATCTGCTTCATTCAAGAATCTTGGAAGTTGGTTAGCCACCATTCATTCAATAACCTTGCTCAAGAACGGAACATTTGAGACTGGTCGATAATTATTGAGATCAAGGGTAGGCCTCTTTTGAAGTGGACACATCAGTGCTCTCTTCAAGGCAGGAGCAACCACCCCATCTCTCAGGGAGGTGTTTACTGTCTCCCAGACTCAGTGTACCAGCCCCTCCAGCAGAATTAGGCAGCCAGAAGGGGCAAAGGTCATACAAGAGGTTGATAGGTCTCAAACTTCCAAGAATCCAGTCCACATCCTGTCCATCCATTGGTTTCAATACACATCTAAATTAAATCTCCACCCTACCCAAATGGTATGAAGTTCTCAGGGACTGCACTCTTCACTGAAAAGACAGGTTTTGAAGAGATGGGAGAAAGAGTGCCCATTCTATTAAAATTGCTGCCCTTTCACAGGCCCGTAGCCAGGATTTTTTAATTCAGGGGGCATTGATAAAATAAAAATAAATTCACAGTCCCCAGTTGGAGCAGGCAGGAGCAGGGTTATTTCCCATATTGTGGGGGGGGATGTAAGGGAAGTCACTGACTGAGTAACCTGAGGAAGGTCCCCCCCCCACCTCCTTTCACCGTCAACCGCATTGGCTGCATGGAGTGCAGGGGAACCAGGGCAAAAACAGCGGGCTCCTTTTCAGTTCTTTATTTCTTTATTCCTGGGTAGCGTCATGCTTCCATGGTGACTTTGCCTCAGTCACACCCCCACCTGCCACCCTGCCAGGGGACTTTCAGCTACAACACTTCTCAGACTTGGAAGCAGCAGTCCACCCAGGGAGACAAGCGAAAGGAGGAGAAGCTGGCGAGAAGACGAGATGACTGCTCTGTTGCTGCTGGTGGCTTGTGTGTGCCCTGCATTGGCACAGCCAGGCTGAACTCAGAAGGCAGAAGCTGAAGGAAGGAGCTGGAAGGGGAGTGCTGCATTTCTCTCTCCTTTGGCAGCCAGCTTCCTCGGCGATGAGGGCACAGGAACATAGACCAGGTGGGCAGGCTGGCCACCTCACCTGCCAGCTCGCCTGGCTGGCCATAATGCTGCCACCCGCTCAGGACCCACAGCCCACTGGCCTCACCTCACCTTCTGTCCTGCTTGCCTGGCTGCTTCACACTGCTTCCTACCACGGCCACCCTGCACTGCCAGCTTGGGACTCACAGACCCTCCCCCCAACTGCCAGCCCAGGACAGAGCCTGTGGGGGTTGCTAGCAGGTGGGCCAGACCCTGAAATGCCCCACTGTAGCTACAGGCCTGCTCTTTCATCATCTGAACTGGAATAGAATGAGAGACTTCTGTTATCCAGTAGCTGGCCATCAAATCATTAATCATGGCCACTCTATAATTAATTAGTATTTCTTTAAGCCATCAAAGGAACCTGCCATACTACCATCTTGCTGAAAAGAGAATTTCCTCCATGTTGACATTTTTTGAAGAAACGTTTCCTACCTATCCCCCACTAACTGAATTAGCCAAAATCCATATTTCTCATAAGACTGTCGTGGGGCTCCTCTTCTCCTGGGGAGTTCTCACTGAGCCCTGGCTGACCCAGCTCTTATGGAGGGAAGAGCTGTCTGGGGAATATCACTATCATTCCAGATGGGTTTTCTTTCAACATATAAATTAAGAGGGTATTTTTGATAGGACATTGAACAAGGCAAAGTAGTGCTGTGTACTCACAAGGAGTTAGGCATACGTAAGGTTATGATACAATGTATAAGAATATATCCCCTTCACCAGATAAGATCTGCCTCCCAAGCCCTGCTCTATGCCCCCCCCCCCCCGAAGTGAGGTGGGTGGCAACTAAAGATAGGACTTTTCCCAATATTGTCACCTCACCTTTGGAATACTATCCCTCTTGAGGCTCACTTACTTTACAACACTTTTAGGCATCAAGCCAAAATATTTCTTTTTACCTAGGCTTTTAACCAGGGGGTGTTTTGTTTTGTTTTAGCTGTTTTATTGTCTGCAGTCTCTTTTATGGATATTTTTTAAGGAGCTCAGTGCTTATTTTATGCTGTTTTTATGCTCTGGGCTTGTTTTTAATGGCTTGTTTCTCTATCAGTAATTTATTGTGTTATGATTTTAAGGGATTGTTTTTGCTGGAAGTCAGGACTCTGGAGAGGCAGCATATAAATTCCATAGACAGACAGACAGATGGAGACAACAGTTTAGAAAAAGACTTAACATTTCCTTGCGAAAACTGGAAATTCTTATGGTCTCAGAAGGCTGTAGTTCTGTTTAGGACTGCACTGTTAATGTTCAGATTTTCTTCCTTTTCACAAGGAAATGCAAGCGTCCTAAAAATCACGAAAGCATATATCATTAAATAATTTATGAATGGCTTCTTTGTGACACCATACCCCACTGAACTTTGCAATGACAGGATTTTATATGTGTCTAAGATTGTGAATAGAATGTGACAGACGTGATGATTTGCAGAGAGCAAAATTTACATGAAATAAAAGAGCCCTTAGTCTGGCATTCGCTATGGTTGTGTTCCCTGTGACACCGGCGAAAGGAATGAGGTTACACGTGATAATAATAACATAGGCCAAGAATGCTCGTTGTGGTCAAATGATTCACTCATCATCATTAGATTCCATATGCAGAGCTTTTGGCCATTGTGTTCCCAGCTGGCAGCGACCAGCAACATCTGGGTTATTAACATTAGAATTGGCAATCTAGAGAATTGTTGTTTCTTCCATCACTTTCAGCTAATCCTGGACTGAAATTAGAGCTCTTTGGAGTCCACCTGCAATAAACTCTAATAGCATTGAAGATTTAAATGGTACAGGCTGTATAAGGTTGCATGAATAGGGGTGGGGGGGGGTTTAAGCGAAATAGCTTTGAGCACTCTGGAAGTACCCAGCGGCTGGCATTCTCCCCACAGGCACCTTACAGTACATTATGACATTCAGAGGAAGTGAATGTGAAGATGGTTTTGTAAAGGGACTGAGGAAAAGCAAGCACACAATAACACTATCAGTCACAAATTACAAAATTGTTGCATTCGACAGATGAGGGTTGTTGTTTTTTCTTTACTTAAGAATCTCTTTGGCTAGGAGTCAAACAATGGCTGATTATGCTCCAAGCTGCAGAGTTTAATGCACATTTGCTTGGGATCATTACAAAGCATCCTTCTGCTGGGAACCTGGCAAGGTTAGCTCTGGATGGATCAGACCTGAGGCCCTGGTAATATCGACTCTGTTTTACCTCAAAAGAAACAGAGAGAAGCCTGTGTGACCTCCAATTCTACTGGCATCTCCAGCTTTGGCTTCCCCATTTCTCCTTTCCAGCAGGTGGAGGCAGGACAGAGTGGCAGCTGATTTCCTATGCCATGAATACTCTATTCACAGTCAGGGGTGGGACGCCATGATGGATAATGGTGGACATGTGATCCAATTGCTCCCAACCTTGCTGCTGTTCCCTTGGTCTGCATAAACACCGGACGACCACACTCACCTTAAATATGGGCAAAACTGACCTGCAGGAGCTCAAGGCAGGACAGGGCTCTTCTAAATCAGTAAAAGAACTCTTCGAGGCAACGTCTCACAAAACTGTGGCCCAGCGACAGGAAATAAAAATGGCGACCACTCCCATGCTTCGGGACTGCCCGTTAAGCCCCAGCTCCTCTAATATAATCCGATACCACCTAAAAAACATGGAAGCAGGACTTTTGGGCAGGATGACAGAACTATCTGACCAGCTTGCTGAAATACAGCCCACCCTGTCCCAGACCTCACAAAAAACTGATGCTGCATGGGAGTTGGGGCGGGCTAATCAGGCTACCATCAAAGACTTACAGGAAATTACTACTGCCCACCACGACTCTCCAATCTCCCTAGAGGCAGAACTGAAAGCCTCTAATTTGAAAGTGAGGGAACTGAAAGAGGAAGCAGGAACCAACCATGTCTTTATAGCTTTTATGGCATCTCTGCTTGCCTCAGCATTAAAACTGGAGGAAGGGATATACCCTGTCATTGCACATGCCTCTAGAATGGGCCCTCCACCCAGGGGCCATCCTGGAAAGAATTTCTAATACTTCCTATTCCCAAACCTGCAGGAAATAAAGAATCACCGGTCTCTTTCAGACCCATAGCACTCATCAACAGTGACACGAAAGTCTTCACAAAGATATTGGCTTCCAGACTGCAAACCATTATACACCACTACATTGAACCTGATCAGACGGGCTTTATCCCAAACTGATCTTTGGCCTCGGCCACACAGGCAGGAAAATGCAGGGGGGGGGAGTGTGGCTGTTTTCCCCAGAGCAAAATAATGTGCGGTTGCGTGATCAGATGTCCCGTGGAGGTCCTGTGGTTAGGGGGCAGGTGCCAATCACAGGATGATCCTGCAGCATGGCAAAGAAGTGGTGCAGCACGATCACACCAGCAATCACTAGGTGCCGCTTCCGTGGCAAACAGGATGGATTTTTTAAAAAACTGAAGTTTGTGCATATGCATGACTGAGGAATCGTATCTGCACATCCGAAGGCGGGTGGTGGGCTTACCGGAGAGGGCAACAGACGCTTCTGGACCCCAACAGGGCTATGAGGCATAGCCAATGGAGGGGGAGGGGGGCCCCCTCATCACAGCCACTCTAACTGCCTGCACGACAGTCACCATAGCAACCCTTCAGAGGCGGCAAGCCCGGCTGCAGTGGGAGGGGGCCTCTTTGTGTGCATGCGCCATTGGGCACTTGTGCGCATCCTGTGGAGACTTAAAAAAACAAACCTGTTCCCGACGGGACATGGGCAGGTGCCGGATGCCACAGGATTCCACTGGAACGTGATCAGGCGCCCGCCCTTGTCCCGCGGTTTCCGGAAACTAGTACCTCCAAGGTACTAGTTTTTTACCATGCATCTTCGGCGGGAAGCCTCGGGTGAGCCACGGGAGCTCTACGCTTCCCAGATGTGGTGCTGTGATCGCACCCGGAAAATCCACCTATCTTCTGTCTCTGTAGCATGGCTAATGTTCCGTGTGACTGGGGCCATAAACAGACAACTTACGGCGAACGTTAAACATTATTTCACATAGCAAACTCCAACCTGATGACTCATTACTCCTCTCAGTGGATCTAGAAAAAGCCTTTGATAGCATGGAAATTAAATACCTACAACATCTTCTGAAAGTCATGAACTTTAGCTCAAACTTCTGAACGGCCATTTGATCTATGTATTCAGCTCCTACAGCCAGGGATCTAACAAATGATGTCACAAATAGACCCATAAATCTACAAAGAGGCACCAAGCAGGGATGCCCATTATCCCCACTGCTCTTCGTCCTGGCAATCAAGCCCCTAGCCTCCACTGTCAGAACTCACCCTTCAATCTAAGGCATCACAATCAATAAGATACAACACTCGGTGAGTCTCTATGCGAATGATATGATCATCTTTCTCTCAAACCTGGAAACTTCACTATTTCACATACAACACTTACTTGAGAAGATCCACCTGATCACTGGCCTGAAGGTGAACCTCCAAAAATCCAAAATTATACCTATCAAAATAAACCAAGAAACACAAGACAGACTTTGGTCCACCTATCCATTTCAGTGGTCGTCAAACAACTGGAGATGCCTGGGAATTATAATCCCACCTGACCTGAAGGATTTACTACATTGCAACTTTCACAATACATTTCATAAAATGAAGAAATCTATGCGAAAATGGGACCAGTTTCAACCATCTTGGGCAGACAAAATTGGATTACTCAAAAGCTTCATACTACCAAAGTTTCTATTCTCATTCAGAGCTCTACCGATCTACATTCCACAAAAAGAACTGACTAAATGGCGAAGGGAATTTAATAAGCTTCTGGAGTTACAAAAAACATAGGATTTCCTTCTCAATACTTAGGTCACCTGAAACCAAAGGAGGCCTAGATCTACCTGACTTATCTCTCTATTATGCTACGGCTAACCTAGCTGACACAGTTAAACTGCTCAACAGCAACCTAGATCCACCTTGGAAGTGAATTGAATAAACCTACACAATAAAAATGAATATATTACCAAGATGGATGTTTTTATTTCAAACTATACCCATATTGCAGAATCAAGCGCTATTCAGAGAATTGGACAAATTGACAACTAAGTTCATCTGGCAAGGAAAGAAGGCGAGAATAAAGTTAAAAATGTTGCAGGATGTGAAAGGGCGAGGCAGATTTGGAGTCTGGTATGAGAAAGCAAATTCCCATAAGTACTTTAAACAGCATTGGTTGAGAGCCTCTTTACTTAAAGTTTGGGACGGAATCCATAAAAAATGTTATACTAGAAGATCGAGACTAATAACACCATTAGAGGCATTTACGCTGCCAAATGCTTATACAGGAGAAGAAACATTGAGGTATCAGGACATTTTGGATAGTAAGGACAATTTTAAACTAC
This sequence comes from Gekko japonicus, assembly GCF_001447785.1. Lineage (NCBI taxonomy): Eukaryota > Metazoa > Chordata > Lepidosauria > Squamata > Gekkonidae > Gekko > Gekko japonicus. Next base: position 1,338,300 of record NW_015161950.1, on the reverse strand, counting down.
CGGAACATCTGTCCTGGTGGCAAAAAGCACAGCTAGAATCAATATATTTGAAGGACAAAAAAGTGGGATTTAATTGTAAAATAACTGAACTGGAAAATGTTATGTTAACAGCAGATAGTAAAATGATAAAGAAAATATATAAAATTTTGTTGGATGATACAATGGTAGATGAAACTGTGAAGAATAATATGATTGCATGGGCTCAAAATTTAGGGCATACTATAAATCTGGAAGATTGGGGACAGATTTGGGTGAAAAATATTAAAATGACTAATGCCAGGGCTCTAGTCCTGGCATTCCTTGGTGGTCTCTCATCCAATACTAATCCAGACCACCCTTACTTAGCCTCTGAAATCTGATGAGATTGGGTTAGCCTGGGCTAGCCGGGTTAGGGTTGTGTATGTGCATAGAATATATTCTTTAGAAGTAAGATCACATAAACACATGAATCTGCCTTTTTTCTTTAAAATGACTAATGCTATAACATATAAAGAGAATATGTATAAGATGTTTTATAGATGGTATATTACACCTGATAGACCGGCTAAGGAAAATATTAACTGTTCTGATAAATGCTGGAAATGTAAGAGTAAAAAGGGCACATTTTATCATATGTGGTGGCTATGCAATGTTACAAAAAAGTTTTGGAAATGGGTCCATAGTTTGATGGAGAAGATACTAAGAGCAAAGATTCCATTTACTCCAGAGGTCTTGCTGTTGAATATATTTCCAAAAGATTATGAAAAAGAGAATAGGTATTTGACTGTTTATATGACGACAGCTGCAAGAATTTTATATGCCAAATATTGGAAAACTATGGTGATGCCAACAAAACAGGAATTTGTGAATAAACTCTTTGAAACAGCAGAAAATGATAAACTGACTTTAGAAATGAGATTAAGCAAAGAGTGGACATTTCAAAAAACATGGAAAAAGTTTTATGATTGGTATAATGTAAGTACAATAGAAGATTAGGCAATTATGGCACAGTGGACTTGAGAACACAGAAGACAGAAGAATGGAAAGAGATAGAGCGTTTCTATTAATTAAGTAATTGGTTATAAGCATATAATGTAACTGTACTCTTGGCATACATGTTATGTGTAGTAGAGTGTCTGTTTGTAGTGTGTAGATTAGTTTGTTGTAGATTATAAAAGAAAAATTAATAAAAGTGTACCTATGGGTACTTAAAAAGAAAAAGAAAAAGAATAAACCTACACAATGCTTGTACCACTACAAGATGTCATTTGGATGGCTTCAACAGACAGACTGTGGGATTGTACACAAAATCCTTATCTACATGCAGCGCTGACAGTCTGGGACAAGCATAGAAAGTCTTTATTGCCCCCATGATCTCACGCTTCCTCCTTTCTTAATCAGACATGGTTTTTCCCAGGAACAGAGGAACTGGCTCCTTTGGACTGGATGAAAGCAGGAATATCTCGTCTATTTGAATTAACAAAAAAAGGACTACTGTTGACTAAGGCGGAACTAGAAGCGAAAATAAAAAGACCAATTCCTTGGTTCAGCTACCTTCAGATTACACATTTACTCCATGAACTACAACTTCAAGTATTTGACACTCTGCTGAATAGTTTTGAACAGTTACTAATTCATCCTCCTCGGAACAATAAGGGCCTCATCTCTCTAATCTACAAAGCTTTGATCTCTACACTAACACCTAAACAAAACAAAAATGCTATGCTATGGCAGTTGGACTGTGATAATCATATTAAAGGAGTAGACTGGGAGAACATCTGGAAGACTTCTAATACCACTTCAAAGATATATTCCATAAGATTTACTGCATTTAAGATGATAAACCGTTAGTACATGACCCCTGCCAGACTGAACAGAATAAAATCAGAACACAACAAATTCTGCTGGAAGAAATGTGGCGCTGTAGAAGACTTTTTGCACTGCTGGTGGCAGTGCCCAGAAATTCATAACTTTTGGATACTAATCATTGACCAAATACAACACATAACTGGAGTTAGCTTATCTGATCTCCCAGAGGTCCTCCTGCTCAACTTCTGGTCGGAACCTATGGTCAACAGAACAACTATTTCATTAATCAATACTCTGCTCGCCATTGCTAGACTTACTATGGCCCCAGTCACATGGGCCGGATATCGCGGGGGGGGGAGGCGTGGCTGTTTGCCCCGGAGCGAACTACTGCACGGCAGCCGGATTGGATGTCCCACCGACGTCCCGTGGTTGGGGGGAGGTGCTGATCATACCTCACTCCTCCGGCGTGGCAAAGAAGCGGCGCTGCGGGGGTTGTGTTGTTTTTTTAACCCAAGTGTTCACATGTGCCGTTGGGTGCTTGTGCACACCCATGGAGACTTGACCAAAAAACCCTTTTTGCGACAGGACATGGGCGGGCGACGGATGCCATGAGCTAACACCGGAAACGTGATCTGACACCCGCCCTTGCCCTGCGGTTTCTGGAAACTAGTACCTCAGAGGTACTAGTTTTTTACAGCGCATCTTCGGAGTAAAGCCTCGAGTAAGCCACGGGAGCTCTACGCTTCCCAGATGTGGTGGTGAGATTGCGCCCAGAAAATCCGCCTATCTTCTGTCTCTCTAGCGTGCCTAATGCTCCATGTGACCTGGGCCTATAGCACAAAAATGGAAATACAAGAAAGCCCCTTCATTGGACTTCTGGAAGAACAAAATTTTTGAACACTTTCTTCTAGGGAAAATTGTTTCACAAAACGCAGCATTCGCCTCAGGCAGTAGTTCAAACAAATTTCAAGCAATTTGGTTTCCACTGATCTCATACCTATCTGAGGGAGACTTTGTCCCTAATAATCACTATTATCAGGAACTTTTATATTTTTGACTCATCTTGAATTGTGTTTACCAATTGGTTAATGCACAGGTTGATACTTTTATAATGTTTGACTTGCAAGGAGGAGGGGTGATGGAGTAGCAATGTGATTGGAGAATCCAGAGCTCTGGATCTCACCAACCTTTGGAGTCTTTTTAGGGAACTTTCTTGATATTTCTGGACTCCTCCAGATTTGACAAGGGTCCACCAGTTCCTCGGGAGTAGGAAACTGGAAGCAAAAGACTTAAACTGAGCTCCCTGTTTGCGGCAACAACAGGTGAAGTTTCAGTTTGTCTTGAAGCAGACGGTCATGGCAGTTTGCGGCTGGAAAGCTACATCAAGCCCCAAGAAGAGCCTCCATACCTCGCCACAAATCATCTTGGTGAAGACTCCATAAGCAACCTTATCTACTACTTTGATCGTTAAGCCCGTAAACAGACACTTGATTGCCCCTATAACTCTGGCCAGAGGCAAAGGGGGGGGTAAAACTCTCACGTCCGGCAACCACACAAAGTTTTGGATTTTATTACATCAAACACGCAGGGGAAAAACAACATTTTGAAATGTTTTACCTGCTATTTGGAAAATATTGTTACAGAAACTTATTTCACTCTTAAAGAACTTTGATGGAACTATTGAAAGTGAAACAGGCTAAAACTTAAACCAAAATGGTGCTGAGCAGCAGTTTCTTTGTCTGTGTCTATGCGTAATTAAATGTTGTGTCTGTTAAGGAGTGAGATGGCTCTCACAGCTCCATTTGAGACTAAGGATTCTAGGACAGATGAAAATATACATGATAAATGGGACTGTTTAAAAAGTCAATTGACAGAAAAAAATACAAATGCTGTTATGGAAGCTCTGGGAAAGTCTTGGGATTGTTTTGAAGAAGAGATTACAGAGACACAAAATCAGATGACGTCAGTTTCTACACAAGAGGAAAAACAACAGGACCTGTTTCAACACTCAGTATCTACAATAAGAGACTTTCTTAGCCACTGCTTTGATGA
>NW_015161950.1:1326688-1334302 GCF_001447785.1 Gekko japonicus | reverse complement strand
TTAAATTTTATAAACAAATGGAAGTAGCACTCTCTGACAGTTAGCATGGCTTTATTAGTGGAAGAGATAAAGATAGCCAAAACTGGAACTTTTAAGCTGATGAGATCTGTTTATTTACTGTGTGCCTTCAACCTGATTTACATGACTATTTGATATCCGATTGATTTATGAATATAATCTGAAGCAAAGTATTTTAATTCCTACATTATCTTGAATGATTAATGAAAGCTAAAGATATGGGCAGTCTGAAATTTTAGAGAGGACAAGTGGAAGTCTTTGACAGTCTGTATGGTTTTAATTGGCTGAAGGGATAATGATCTACTAAAACTGGAACTTTTAAGCTGTTGAGAACTGTTTATCTATTATGTGTTTCTACACCTGATTTACATTGTTATTTGATACCCAATTGATTTATGAATATAACCTGAAGCAAAGTACCTCCAACTTTTGCATTGTCCTGACTGACTAATGAAAGCTATAAAACATGGACTTTTAATTTGAAATAATTTATTCTTTGTACATGTAATGTCCTAATTGAAGGAGGATGAAAAGATATGGGCAGTCTGAATTTTTAGAGAGGAATTGCAGGGAAAATATAATTAAAGGGTTACTTATTTAGAGAGAAGACCAGATGTTTCAGGACAAGGTAAAAGCTATATGGCTTTGTCAGTGTGAGAGTTGGATTGTAGGGGAAATATAACATATTATGTTTAGGCCTGCTAGTTAATGGGATTTTGAAAACTAACAGTGTTAAAAATGTGAAAGAATATTTAAAGGGACTAGATTGTTAATTTAGAAGAAATATATGCTTTCTTTAGCATAGTTAAACTGCTAAGTTATGACTGTTTCTTTTCTGTTGTTTTTATATTGACATAAAATAGAATAATAATAGTATAGTACTGATAAAATGAAATATAGCACATAGAATATTGATGAATTAGTTTTACAAAGGGAATAGATACTTAGTTTAATAGTGTATGTTATTGAATACAAAATAAAACAAGGGGGGAAATGGGAATCTGTATGCAAAAATGATGATATAAGCGAGATATTCGGCTTGCTATTTTAAAATGTATGGCTCTTTTCTATGTAACTTGTTAAAACTTGTTAAAAAATAATAATAAATTTTGCCCAATCTGTTTGACTTGTGTTTATATATACATACAGTTTTACAATTTTGCTGATTGTTATGTTTTGGAAAATGTGTAAATATATATTTTTAAAAAATACTCTATTCATAGTCCACATGGAAGCTCCCCCCAATGGGATAAAGAGTGGCTCCCCATCCAGGGTTATTTCAAGTTGGTAAAATGGCACAGAAGGGAGTGAAAGCATAGTCTGGGTGCCTTGGTCCCAGTATGCAATAGTCCTTACTCCAACTAGGTCCCTGAGCATCTGGGGACTAAGTTCCAAGCAGGGAAATCCCAGCACACATCTGGCAAACAGAACTTGAGACAGATCTCGGGGAGGACACACAACTATAATGTATCATATAGATAGGCCCTATATGGACAATACTAAAGGTTAGCTGTCTTCATTGTAATTTTCCCCATGATCTTCAGAAAAAGGAGATTATAGGGTTAGGTCCCCTATAGAAAAGGTCACATGTTTTGTTGAAGCTATGGGCACTGTTAGAATTTTGGAAACATATATTGGCAGCCACCACAAAATGGCTCACAGGGATTCTGTCGACTACTAAGTGGAGACTATTGGTTGCAGAGGACAATAACATAATGTTGGAAGGCTCCTTGCTAAGCACTGCCCTATGATGGAGGTAGCTCTTTCTGAATGAGTGTTCCCTGCATACACAAAGAAGTGCCTCCTGGGCTCTTGATCCACTGAGGCAGAGGCTGCTAGGATTAGCTCTGCTTTGAGAAAGAAGGACTTGGCCACAAAGTAACAGATCAGTAGCTGCTCTAGACCTATTGCCATGAGACTATAAGAGCCGAGGAAATGGATTTTTACAACAGGAAAGAGGTTTTTTTATGACAACAAGAGCTCTAAAGGATTGGGCACATTTCCATTTTCTCCCATTCTGTTTCCCTTCTTTTGATGTGAACACTGTTTGCATACCTTTCTCTGTATATATGTTTATACAAGTATTTTTTTTAATTCCTGTACTGTGACAAATATCTAGTTATAGTTGTGACAGCCCGATGCTGAACAATTTGAATTTAGATCATTAGATTTCATAACAGGAAAAGGATTTTTTTTTTGCAATGCAAAGAACTCTGCAATCAATGGTCATTAAATTCATGTGGATTTGTTTTGATTGCTGTGGTAAAACTGTTATGATTGTATGATTCCAATGCACAGGGGAGACATGGTTAGCTGAAAACAATACAGATTACAATGACTCTGTGTTCAGCAATGAGAACTGTCCTTTGTAATTAAAGTTACTTAGGTTCTCTGGCAGCTGCCAAACAATTAAATAAGCAAAATCTGTTCACAGGGGCAGAAAAGCAGGAAGTGAACTCAATACCAGTCATCAACCTATGGTAAGAATAGAACTCATCAGCAATCTACCTAATAGTTAACGCTAAAACCCATTTGTCAAGCAAAGATTTCAGATGGATTATTTAGTATATGTATAGCCTCCCTGATAGAAATAAGATTCCTAGGATATTTATTTTATTTATTTCATTATATTCAGGGCTCTTTTTGTAGCAGGTACTCATTTGCATATTAAGTGACACACCCCTAATGTAGCCAATCCTCCAAGAGCTTACAGTAGCTCCTGTAAGAAGAGCTCTGTAAGCTCTTAGAGGATTGGCTACATTAGGGGGTGTGGCCTAATATGCAAATGATTTCCTGCTACAAAAAGAGCCCTGGACTATATTTATACCCCACCCTCCCCCCGATCTCCTATGGAGGCACTGGTCCGAACCACACCTTCTTAACTTACCTAGGTTGATATACCGTGTGTCTTCAGACCATGTGCTTGGACCCAGGGATTGGATTAGAGGCTCAGTTAAGCCAATTTACAATTAGATATGATTGTTTTAGGCAGGTTGACCCGTGTGTGCATTGCCATGTTGGTCTGCAGGAGAACAGTTGGATTCAAGTCCAGTAGCACTTTTGACGCCAACAAGATTTTTGGTGTACGAACTTTCAAGAGTCAAAGTTCTCTTCATCAGAAAACATGGCTGTTGGGAGCCAGTGTAGTATATGCATCTGGAGTCCTAGATTAGGAATCTGGAGTCCTAGTTAAAGTCCCACTCAGGCAAGCTCACTCTGTGACTTTGGATGTGTCGCCATATCACAGCCTAACCTCCCTTACAGCTTTATTTGAGGGTAGTAAAGTGGAAAAGGGGGAAATCATGTATAAAAACATTATACATAAATATTGTTGGGACTTCCTTTCTCTCTAGAGGAAGACAGCCAAAGGGAAATACTACCTTTTTTAGTAGCATGCTTCACATGTAATTCCAGACAGCAGCATCAGAGACCTTTCTCTTCCTTCTGTTTCCTTCTGATAACTACTAGTTTAGGGGTCTAAGCCACTACTGGGAAGATGCCAAAAATTGAATATTTGCAAGTCCAACATGTTTAGGAAAACTTAAAGCATGTCATGGCTTTGAGTTTCCAGGCTTCAACCAATTGCAACCATTGATGTCCAGCAATGAGGAGATGATAAAGGTAAAGGTTCCCTTGCTCGAAAGCCAGTCGAATCCGACTCTAGGGTTGCAGTGCTCATCTCCGTTTCAAAGCCGAAGAGCCAGCGCTGTCCGAAGACGTTTCCATGGTCATGTGGCTGGCATGACTAAACACCAAGGTGCACGGAACACTGTTACCTGCCCACTGAAGTGGTACCTATTTATCTACTTGCAATTTCTTGCTTTCAAACTGCTAGGTTGGTAGGAACTGGAACTAGAGACGCGGCACACTCGGGTCATGCGACACACTCGGGTCTCAAACTGCTGAACTACCGACCTTCCACAGCCTGCAGTTCAGCGTCTTAACCACTTGAGCCACCGCAGCTCCTGGAGGAGATAATACTCACCCACAAATACTGTATACAAAATCAGGCTCAATGGTTGTACACTTTGTGCATCTGAAGAACTGAGCACTGACTCATAAAAGCTTATGTTGAAATAAATTTTCTTAGTCTTTAAAGTGCTACTTGAATCCTAATTTTGTAATCTGAAGACATTCATATCACAGAATATGAGATTTGGCACACTGCAGAGGAAAGGGAAAGGATTCACCAGAAGACTGACATTTTTAGCAGTACTTCTATGGTCTACATGATACACTTGGCCCTTAGAGCAAGGCTGTTCAGTCTTGACATGACAAACACATGCTCAAATCTCTTCTTAATCATAAAGTTTCTTCCACTACAAGTGCTACTCCTTAAAAAGATGAAACATACAAAGTGGTTTCAAGTGCACAATGAGGAGATTCAATCAGAAATGTAAATTGCCAAAATCCATACACATGCCAAGAATTTGTTTAGGGACTCAAATCGATCTCTTTGGCCAAAGTTTTGAGATCATTACGATATGGGACAATGTCATCTATGCCATTTGTCCCTTGACCACCATCACCCCTCCCCAGAATTTCAGTGGGCTACAGTGGATACTGGGAGGCTGTTCATAAAAAGAAGCCTGTGGAATTGTGTCAATTGTTTCTATAGAGGTTAGCATGAGCGCTGAATCTATCTTGTGATGCTTAGGTTCTACCAGGAAGCACTGCCTCCTTTGGAAGAATCAAACAAACAAACAAACAAATACCTTTATTGGCATAAAATATTAAACAGTTGCCATAGGGTAAAAATTTGGAAGAATCAACAAAATTATGCTAGCAAGTTTATGAACAGAAATTTAGGGACTAAGCCTTCAGTTATGAGACAGAATTATTTACTCCCACCAGTCACCAGTGCTGAAGTTAATTCTGCCTTGTCATGCCTGAATTTCAGCCAAGGCATATAGGCATTATTTTACTGCACATATAGTCAAGCTTATAAGGGGGGGAAATATGTGGGGGTAATACTGACATTTTGTTATGGCTCAAGTAACTCTGTATCTGATTCAGGCCAAAGCTGGCATTCAAAAGTTAATGTTCTCTACTGGGAACACTTCACATAAATACATATCACGAATAGTCTCCTTTTATTAGTAATAGTACTCTTTGTACCAGGAAACCAATCAGACAAGAACATTCATTTTGTCAGAATAGAAGGGAAGTAGCATATTGGATATGGAGCACAGGCTGTTCTTGATGTTTAGAAACATAATGGTTATCTCTGTCTCCATAACTGTCTTCTCTTTTCCTCCTCCATTGTATGCACACATGGCACATTTTAGAATATTAACTAAAAGAGATTTTTGTGATGTGACTTAAGGGACCAGTTGACCGTAATGGGAGGAGTCCTCCTTATTACATCAATTTACATGGACTAATATAACTATCATTAATTTTTAGGGACAAAGTACAAAATGTCCCCACAGAGAGTTATATAATTGACAAATTATTGATTTGCATTTGCATTATATTTCTAAGAAACTACCTTTCTATCCATCTGTTAATATCCTATAGATACTTAAGCATATGATTTGGACAAGGTCTTACTCACATGTCACTTTGCACTTAACAGGGGAAAGGGGCTTAAATGGTAGACTCTAGTAACCCAGTTGTTACAAAAAAAATATGTGTGACCAGAAATTGTAGAGTCTAAACATAGTATACAAAGAAAGCAATTTTTGCTTGATTTCAGTTTTACCCCATATTTATGTAAACTTCTATAAGTGTGATAGCACTAGAAAAGGAACCTGGGAGATAGCTTTTTAGGACAAGGCATGGGAGCTCTCCATTCCAGGCTTCCAAGTGATGTAATTTCACAGAATCATAGAACCATAAAATCACAGAGTTGGAAAGGGCCATACAGGACATCTAGTCCAACATCCCACCAATGCTGGATCAACCTAGAGCATCCCTGACAAGTGTTTGTCCAGCCACTACTTAAAGACTGTGAGTGAGGGGGAGCTCACCACCTCCCAGGCAGCTGATTCCACTGTTGCACAACTCTTACTGTAGAACATTTTTCTAATATTCAGCCAGTACCTTCCCGCCCTTAATTTAAACCCATTATTGCAAGTCCTATCCTCTGCTGCCAACAGGAACAGCTCCCTGCCCTCCTCTAAGTGACAACCCTTCAAATACTTAAAGAAAGCAATCATGTCCCTCTTCAAACTCCTCTTCTCCAGACTAAACATTCCCAAGTCCTTCGGCCTTTCCTCATAGGGCTTGGTCCCCAGGTTTAATCCCAAAGTTCAGAGACAATCAGAACATGAATTTGCTCAGCTTATAATGTTCAACATCAAACTTTATTTCCCTATGACATTATCCTGGACCAAAAAGTTTATTTATATTCTCTTTGGTGGTGGAAAGTGCTGTCAAGTCACAGCTGAATTATGGCAACCTCATAAGGTTTTAAAATCAAGAGACATTCAACTGGCTTGTATTTGGATGGGAGACCACCAAGGAATACCAGGGCTGTGACATGGAGGCAGGCAATGGCAAACCACCTCAGAGTATCTCTTGCTTTGAAAACCCTTAGCTTCTGAGATCTGATGAGATCGGCCAGGCTATCCAGGTCATGGCAGTTTGCACTATCTTAAGAATCCATACCGAGGATTCTTAAGTAAATCAGTTAAGGGTTGTACTGATAGTCCATTAACTGTGCCCTAGAAGGAAAGGTGCCCAGTCAGTGATTGTCTTCCCAAAGCTGTTGATATAACAGTAAAGCTTGTTGTGAAAGCAATACAACAAGCTCTAGAAAGATGTGATGTGTAACGAATGCATAGGCTGGAAGCAGGTTTATTAGGAGTATGTAATAGAAAGGCACAAATGTGGAAGTAAAGTCTCACATACCTTATGTTACACAATACCTGGTGTCCAAGGTCACACAATGTGGGCCAGAAAATGTAGCACACAGGTCTCCGTGAAGTCATTTCTACAATTGGGCACCCTCAATTGCTCCCACTAAGCTGTGGAGTCTTGTGAGCAAAAATTCTGCTTCTCAACTATCCATCAACGGTCCCGTTCACACTCGCCGATTTGGTCCGGGAGCGGGACAGTTCAGGGCCGGATCAAACCGGCACGATCGCACCACAACATCTGGGAAGCGTCCGGCTTCCATACCCGAACTGTCCCTTTCCCGGGATAAGCCGGCGCAAACTGAACCACCTACTTTGGTGGTTCAAATGGACGCGACGCGGCAAACTGGGCGTTTGATCGCCGGCGCGTCCTTGCGCCGGCACAACCCCGGGCCGGAGCTGAACTGCGCATGCTCCGAACTGGGTTTTCTCCCCGGCGTTTGATCGCGCCGGGGAGAAAAGGCGGCGCGGCCGGGGGATCCGGGGGATCCCGCCGCGCCGTGTCAACGTTGGCGCAGCTTTTAAAAGCCGCGCCTTAAAGAGGCTTTTCCCAACTTACCATTATCTGCCCCTCTAACTGCAGCTGAGGTAGGTTAGGCTGAAAGTCTGTGACTGGTCCAAAATCACCCACTCAGCTTCTACAGCAAGAACCTGGATCTCAGAGACCCTGCTCTGAAGCACTGACTGCTACGCCTAGGGTAGCCAACCTTCAGGTGGAGCCTGAAGATCACCAGGT
>NW_015161950.1:1287116-1326281 GCF_001447785.1 Gekko japonicus | reverse complement strand
ACAGGGGTTAAACACTATCCTCTATCCCTACACACCGGCCTCTGGCTCTCTGCTCTAGCCTCTCTCTCCCTGGCCCAAGAGAGCAGGGAAACTTCCATTCATTCCCCAATCCAGCCGACTGTGGAGTGGCTGAATTTCTGCTGCCTCCCAGAGTTCCCCCATGTCTCTGGCTTGTGACCTGGACAACCTGGTCAGCACAGGCAGCAGGAGCCTTTCCTAACCTCCTGTAGGACGAAGACGGCCTCCTCCCTGGATGGGCTGCAGTCTATATTGATGCCGCCCCACGCCTTGAGACAGTCCCTGTTTCCCCACCCTTTTCTGCCTTGGGGCAGCTGGGAACTGTAGTCCAGCAGATGGGAACTGTAATCCAGTGAGTGATACCCCTATAGGCCCCTCTCTTGAACTACAGCTCAATTAAACCTTATGGCGGAACATTTTAAACAGATGGCCACAGACAGCAGCCATCTTACAAACACAAGTAACTACCATTTCGTTACACCTACCAACAGCCACTGAAGAAAAAGTTACTCCCACACAGGAGGCAAGCAGGAGAAGTGTCTTCGTCAAGACAGAAAGCCATTTGCCAGGAATTCTGTCAGGGCAGAGTGGCTGAAGGGGGAGTGGGTTTAAAGCTCATTTTTATTTTAGCCTTCTGGAGATAAATGGAATACAGGAAACATTTCCACATACTGCTTCTTCATTCCATCACTACTCCCAATGAGAATATAATTTCACCTTTATCACTTGAAGTGCATGAATCATTTTTCTCCTCTGAAGCAAAGAAGAAAGAATTAGAAAACACTAATTAACAGAAACTTGCCTTTGTTGCTGTATTTTCTGACAAATGAACAGATGATTCTTGTCACTTCAGAATATCAATTAGATTATTCAACTGAAAAAGACCCATGGCAAAAAAAAAGAAGATGTAATGTTTTTCTCCCAGGGCAAATGTACCACATATGAAATAAAAATGCAGCATTCTGGGATATTAGCAGAGCAACTACTAATTGTTTAGTGTTCTTGGGGAAAACTGTAAAGAGGAAGCATCAGGAAATGTTTTGCCCTTTTTTTCTTTTCTTTTTTTACTTTAAACAAGAATGGCATTTGTGGGGAAGGTAGAAACTATAGCATTAATGCAAGAGGAGTGCTGATATCACTGGTTACAAGCTTTTCTTAAAACCCAGACCGTACAATCAAAGGTCACCATTACTTTCACACTTCTTGTAATTCTTGCATCTGTTCAATAATAAGTCACCAATCTACAGCATCAATATTTACCCATTACATTCTAATATAAGGAAAGCCAAATTCAAACTTATAAAAGGGTCATTTCTCTCAAACAGGAATGGCAATCGGAAACAGTTGTAGACATTTAGGCCTGCATTTAACTATTCTGTGGGTGGTTTTAATGGGCAGTCCTAAGTGTGGTTTTAAATTGTAGTCCTTTATGTATTTTTTACAATTGTTATTTTATTTACATTTATTTATTTATTATTTGTATTTATAGCCCACACATCCCGTGGGTAACATCACATCAATAATACAGTAAATACAGTTAGAATTTAAAACACAATAAAAACATTAAATATGAAAGTTTCAGTTCAAACAAGTCAACTGACTGTAAGAAGTTCCCTGGCATATTCTTTGGGTTGATAGATGGGTGACAACAACCTCAGGGAGGCCAAACATGGATGCCCACTGTCTCAGCGAAAAGCCTGGTGGAACAACATCTTGCAGGACCTGTGGAATTGAAAAAGATCCCACAGGGCCCTAATCTCGACAGGGAGCATGTTGCACCAGGCAGGGGCCAGGCTAGAGAAAGCCCTGGCCCTGGTCGAGGCAAGATGGGTGTCCTTCAGGCCAGGGACATTGTGAGCTGCCTTTCAGTTCTGCCAGGTCGAGAGGCAGCTAATAAATGCTATATATACATAAATAAAATAGATCCTTTTAAAGCAGTCACCAAAGATTATCAAAAGAGGGCACTTTTTAATTTTGTCAGAAATAACCTTGTGGCTCAGTTTGAAATTAAAATTTTACAGTATTTGTAGAAGAGAGCAACAGAAATTTTGAGGATGGGGTGCAAATATAAAATAATGTAGTCTAATGCTGCCATGTGAAAGTGTGTTCTGGGTTCTACAGAGTGCTGGAAACATGAGGTTGGATCCTATGGATTTTTTCTGCTAATGGTGGCCCCTTCGTCCAGTGCAAGGTGCTGTTCCAACTCAAAAGGCTCTTACCCCAGCAGAAGAGCCTCTTGCATTGGAGGAAGGCATTTTGAAGCTGAGGAAGTTGCTACCATTAGTGGAACAAATCTATAGGTGGGTGGGATAGAAGTTAAAACAACAACAACAATAATTACCACCACCACCACCTGGTGAAGAAAAAGGTGATTAAAAAAAAATTAAAGCAAAAAGACTGAATTCAGTGAGTGTGTTGTAGATAGTCTCTAAAGCTATATACATTAGTCTCAGTACTTTTCATTGGAAAGGTGGGAAAAGCATTGGTTTAAGGGATTTTGCATTAGCAAGCACCCTGAGATATGGATGCCTATTGCCTTTGCAGTCAGGGTGACTCAGTTGGGAGGCCTCTTCGGTGTGGGGGAGCATATGATGAGCCTTAAGGCTTTGCAGCCATGGGCTGGAATGTGCCCTCCCCTCCCTCTATGCATTGACGTGCGGGCCATGATGAATAAGGTCTGGAAGGATCCTGGACCTGGCTCTGAGCTGGGGTGGATTTGCCCTGTTAGTAGGCTTGCTTTGCAAACACAATGCAACCCGTGCTTTAATGTGTTGGTGCAGATCAACTTATAGATAAATAAAATTCCCGGTTTAACCCATAACCTATGTTGTGCTTTATTTAAGGGGTGGGCAGGCAGAATGTAGTCTGGTGGGGAGGATATTGTAAAGAGGTTTTCAAGCAGTTGGTATCTCACTAAGTGTGGTTGGTAGTCTGCTAGGTCACAGGCTCACTCTATGTTGACATGTCTCCGTTCAAATGTCTGAGAGCCTAAAGACATAAACAGAATACTCATGCAGAATACTCTGCTGGCTTTACTGTTTTAATTGCAGGGGGACAACGTGTTTGAATGCTGCCTCTATGAAATAAACTTCCGGTACATGAAAAGCTAGTATGTCAGGGAGAAGAATTATAGGTAATCCTCCTTATGACATGCTAGGTTTGCATGTAAAGGGAGTTTTTATACAAGAGAGGGATACAATTTGCATTCCCTACAACACTCACTTGACAAACCAGCAAATTATGTGCTGTGTGATCCTTCTGATTATATACTTCAGCCTTAAAAACATGATTCATACCAGTACACAGTCTGTTGACATGGACAACCAATAATACAGTCAGAAGTTGATTTCCACCAGCGCCTTTTAAAAAGAGAAAGACTTTGATGACTGAATAATGAATAGGAGTAGAGTTATGGTGAGCAGAGGAGACTCTCCAAAGGAAGCAGTATTTAGACTTACAGGAAACTTTATCTGCCTTTGCTTGCATGAGAGTTTTGCCAGGGGGATCCTCATCACAGCGTACAAGTCTTTTTCCACTCTAAGTTGAAGAAGATTTGCTGGAGTGACACAACTTGATAATTTCACACTGAAATTTCACAAAACTTAGCAAATCATAGACCACACTTTAAATACCACGTCCATGCTAAATTTCAATTTCAAGCATGCAGGTATTTTTTTGCTATCTCATTCCCCAAAAGTCAAGTTTTAAACATGACTAAACCTAGTTTTTTTTCCTCCCAAGACCTTTTTACTTAGACCTGAAAATGAAGAGATTTCCCCCCCTCAAATGTTGCAGAACTTTTCTTCCTGACTATCAAACTTATGAATGTCAGAATTATTGTAAGTTTTTGTAACCTTGCCTGTATTGTCCATTTTCATGATATAAGTGAACAGTTAGTGAATTCAGCTCTCTTACTTTATTCAGAGAAGAACAAGACAAAGAAGCTGGCTCGCAGGCCGGCTTATATGCCCCAAGGAAAACACACCCACACACACCCCACACCCGTGAATGGTCTATTTACACTGGTTAGATTATTCCTGGAGACCCTAGGTTCCCGACTGGCTGGGAACTAGGATCCGAGTTTCTATTGTGTTTGGGAGTGAAGCTCAGGTACCTTTCCTGACCGCATGTGGAATTGGCCGAAACTGGATTGAGCACATGGCTAGGTCAGGCCACAACACCCCTTCCGACACCCACATACATAGTCCTTTAGGTATGCCGGAGCCTTCTCATCATATGTTTATTTAAGAAAGCACCTTGACAGAGGCACGAGCCTCTGGCACGAGCCGAAGGGCGAGCTAAAGGGCTCTTTGCCCGTGGCTCTTAGCCCAGGGACTCTTGGACTAGGGGCTCTGTGAGACGCCCAAGAAGAGGCAGAAAGTGAAAACCCTAGGCTCCTTGTTTTCCCCATAAAGTAATTTGACTTTGACAAGAAAAAAACACATAAATACAAAGGGATTTAAAAGGGGGATTACATTTACTTATTTTAAAAGAATTATGAAGCCAGAATGCCAGCAGGGGGTTGGGGGCTATCCAGTGTTTTGCACAGAGTGTCACATGTATGACTATCTGCCCACTGGGCAGAAGTCTTGGGTGTGTGCTCGGTGCAAGGAGCTCCTGGTTCTCAGGGAACGTGTGTGCTCCCTTGAGGCCAAGGTGGCTGACCTGGAGAAGCAGAGACAGTCAGCTAGGCGCACAGAAAAGACTCTCGGGGACTTGTTAGCTACGTCCCACTCTGGATCTGGCAGCCCCGCTGCTGTCAGGGAGCATGAGGGTCTAGGGGAAACAGGGCACCGTGCTGAGGATAAGGGGAATGTGCCCTCAGAAGGGACCTCTTCCCCAGCTGGTGAGCGGTTATCCTTTTGCACCAAGGAACCATCCCTGGGCAGGGTGGGAGGGGGGCTCTTGGTAGTGGGTGATTCGATCCTTAGGCAGGTAGACAGCTGGGTGGCGAACCCGCGTACTGACCGTATGGTGACTTGCCTGCCTGGTGCAAAGGTAGCGGACATTACGCGTGTTTTAGATAGGCTGGTAGATAGTGCTGGGGAGGAGCCAGTGGTCGTGGTGCATGTCGGCACCAACGATGTGGGGAAATGCAGTCGTGAGGTCCTGGAGGAGAAATTTAGGCTGCTGGGCAGGAAACTCAAGGCCAGGACCTCCAAGGTAGCCTTCTCAGAAGTGCTACCTGTTCCACGCGCAGGGCCGGAGAGACAGGCACAGATCAGGAGTCTCAATGCGTGGATGAGACGATGGTGTAGAGGGGAAGGGTTCAGGTTTGTTAGGCACTGGGATTCTTTTTGGAACAAGAGGGAGCTGTACAGGCGAGACGGTCTCCACTTGTCCCGAGAAGGAACCAGGCTGCTGGCGCTTAAAATCAAAAAGGTGGCAGAGCAGTTTTTAAACTGAATATTGGGGGAAAGCCGACAGGAGATGAAAAGTCTCTGGTTCGGGTTGGCTCATCTCAGAGAGATGAGGGGGTACCTGTTGCTTTTCTACAGGGAGGTGGATTGAAATTGTCCACTGAGACCATGGCTAGTGACATGGACTGCCTGACAAGGTCTCGAGATTGCAAGAGGAAGGTGGCAGGCTTAACCAGTATGGGAAATTACAGCTGTTTCTATACAAATGCTCGAAGTGTCCGAGGTAAAATCGGGGAGTTGGAGTGCTTGGTGTCAGAGGGAAAAATAGACATTGTGGGTATTTCAGAAACTTGGTGGGATGAGGAAAATCAGTGGGATACGGTGATTCCCGGTTATATATTATATCGGAAGGATAGGGGGGGAAGGGTTGGAGGTGGGGTGGCTCTGTATGTCAGAGAGGGTATAAAGTCCAGAAAGATCGAGAGGCTAAGAGAATTGGATTCGCTTCTTGAAGTTCTGTGGGTTGAAATAGGGGGGCCAAAAGGAAACTTAACACTGGGAGTTTGTTATCGCCCACCGGATCAAAAGATAGAGGAGGATTATAAAATGATGAATGAATTAAAGATAGCAGCTAGACAAAAACACTGTGTCGTAATAGGTGATTTTAACTACCCACACATTGATTGGGTCAATATGTGTTCTAGTCGAGAGAAAGAGATTGAGTTTCTAGACACTCTAAATGACTGTGCTATGGAGCAGATGGTCATGGAACCTACCAGGGGAGAGGCGATCCTTGATTTGGTCCTAAGTAACACTCAAGACCTGGTGAGAGATGTAAAAGTGATTGCACCGCTTGGGAACAGTGATCATAATGTTGTTGAGTTCAACATTTGTACAAATAGGGAATTGGCCAAAAAGACTCACACAACCACTTTTAACTTTAAAAGGGGTAATTTTTCTGATATGAGGGGACATGTGGGGAGGAAACTGAAGGGAAAAGTAGAAAGGGTCAAAACCATTGGGGAAGCTTGGAAACTGTTTAAAACTACAATTCTAGAAGCTCAAATAAAATATATTCCGCAGGTTAGGAAAGGCACAAACAGGTATAAGAAAAAGCCTACATGGTTAACAAACAAAGTAATGGAAGCTGTAAAAGGTAAAAAGGATTCCTTTAAGCGGTGGAAAGCTAGTCACAGTGAGGCTGATAAAACAGAACACAGGCTATGGCAAATAAAATGCAAGTCTGTGGTCAGGCATGCAAAAAGGGAATATGAGGAGCATATAGCAAAAAATGTAAAGACCAACAATAAAACTTTCTTCAAATACATTAGAAACAGGAAACCAGCCAGGGAGGCAGTGGGGCCCTTGGATGACCAAGGGGTAAAAGGAGTACTGAAGGATGATAGGGAAATGGCTGAGAAGCTAAATGCATTTTTTGCCTCCGTCTTCACTGTGGAAGATGAGAGGTGCTTGCCCACTCCAGAGCCGCTGAGTTCGGGAGGGGTGTTGAAAGACCTGAGTCAGATTGAGGTGACGAGAGAGGAGGTCCTAAAACTGATAAACAACTTAAAAACTGATAAATCACCAGGCCCAGATGGCATACATCCAAGAGTTCTGAAAGAACTCAATTGTGAACTTGTGGATCTCCTGACAAAAATATGTAATCTCTCCTTAAAATCAGCCTCCATTCCTGAGGACTGGAAGGTAGCTAATGTCACTCCCATCTTTAAAAAGGGTTCCAGAGGAGATCCGGGAAATTACAGGCCAGTCAGTCTGACGTCGATACCGGGTAAATTGGTGGAAACCATTATTAAGGAAAGAATTAGTAGGCACATAGATGAACAAAACCTATTGAGGCAGACTCAACATGGGTTCTGTAAGGGAAGATCTTGTCTCACTAACCTGTTAATGTTCTTTGAGGGGGTGAACAAACATGTGGACAAGGGGGATCCAATAGATATTGTTTACCTTGACTTCCAGAAAGCTTTTGATAAAGTTCCTCATCAAAGGCTCCTAAGTAAGCTCAAAAATCATGGGATAAAAGGACAAGTCCTTTTATGGATCAAAAACTGGCTAATTAATAGAAAACAGAGAGTGAGTATAAATGGGCAGTTCTCCCAGTGGAGGGGTGTAAGCAGTGGGGTACCACAGGGATCAGTACTTGGTCCACTGCTTTTTAACTTGTTCATTAATGATTTGGAGTTGGGAGTAAGCAGTGAAGTGGCTAAATTTGCGGATGATACGAAGTTGTTCAGGGTGGTGAAAACCAGTGAGGATTGTGAGGCACTCCAAAGGGATCTGTCAAAGTTGGGCGAGTGGGCGTCAACATGGCAAATGGGGTTCAATGTGGCCAAGTGCAAGGTGATGCACATTGGAGCCAAAAATCCTAACTATAAATACACGTTGATGGGGTCTGAACTGGCAGAGACAGATCAAGAGAGAGATCTTGGAGTTGTAGTAGATAACTCACTGAAAATGTCGAGACAGTGTGTGACTGCAATAAAGAAGGCCAATGCTATGCTGGGGATTATTAGGAAGGGTATTGTAAACAGATCAGCCAATATCATAATGCTGCTATATAAATCAATGGTGCGACCTCATCTGGAATAATGTGTGCAATTCTGGTCACCACACCTTAAAAAGGATATTATAGCTTTGGAAAAAGTGCAGAAAAGAGCAACTCGAATGATAAAAGGGTTGGGACACTTTCCCTATGAGGAAAGGTTAAGGCGCTTAGGGCTCTTTAGCTTGGAGAAACGACGACTGAGGGGTGACATGATTGAGGTTTATAAGATTATGCATGGGAAAGAGCAGGTAGAGAAAGAGGTACTTTTCTCCCTTTCTCACAATACAAGAACCCGTGGGCACTCCATGAAATTGCTGAGCGGTCGGGTTAGAACGGATAAAAGGAAGTACTTCTTCACCCAAAAAGTGATTAACACTTGGAATTCACTGCCACAGGAAGTGGTGGCAGCTACAAGCATGGACGGCTTCAAAAGGGAATTAGATAAGCATATGGAGCAGAGGTCCATCAGTGGCTATTAGCCACAAGGTATAGATAGGGACTCTGGGGCAAGTGATGCTCTGTCATCTTGGTGCTTGGGGGGGGGTCAACAGTGGGAGGGCTTCTAATGTCCTGGCCCCACTGGTGGACCTCCTGATGGCACTGGTATTTCTGGCCACTGTGGGATACAGAGTGTTGGACTGGATGGGCCTTTGGCCTGATCCAACATTGGCATCTCTTATGTTCTTATGTTCTTATGTTCTTCCATTCCCTCGTGAAGCAGTGTGTTGCTGGGGCGGCGGGGGACACCAGTGCCGATGCTCTCGGTGGAGAGCTGGCCGGTACCAGAGAAGCGGGTGCCATTCCCAGAGGCTCGTCCGAGGTGGCCAGTGCAGCTGCGGGCTGGTCAGGGAGCACCAGGGTCATGGTCTGAGGTTGGCTGGCTATCACTGGAGCTGGTGGTACTTTGGTAGTCTCGCCTGGGTCAGCCTCCTCGGTGTCTTTTGGTTCCAGAGGCAGCACTCGCCGGCGCATTTGGTCGATGTGCCTCTGGAGCACCATACCGTCCTCACAGGAGACCTTGTAGGAACGGGGCTCCTTGACTCACACCACTTGCGCCAGGATCCATGGCGGCCCCTTGGCGTAGTTCTGCAAATACACTGGGTCTTCAGGGAACAACCCTCAGGTGGCTTCCTGGTCCTCTGTGTCCAGTTCGCTTTCAGGGGCCCGGTCCGGATGCAGTCGATCTAGACGTGTTGTGAGGCAGCGACCCAGGAGTAATTTGGCTGGACTGCACCCCGTTCTTGAGTGTGGTGTGATTCATTGGCCAAAGAGGAAGGAGGCCAACTTGTAGTCCCAGTTGGTTGAGTCGAGCCATCAGAGTGCATCCTTGGTGGTTTAGACCATCTGCTCCGCTTGGCCGTTTGTGGCGGGGTGGAATGGAGCTGACCGCACATGTCGAATTCCATAGTAGGATGTAAAGTCCTGGAATTCCCTGAACGTGAATGTAGTGCCATTGTCCATTACCAGGGTGTTTAGGATATCCTGGGCACTGAAGATCCACTACATGGCCTTGATGGCAGATCTCGAGGAGGTGGACGGAACTGGGGCGACCTCTAGCCACTTGCTGAAAGAGTCCACAAGGATAAAAAACAACTGCCCCTGGAATGGCCCCACGAAGTCTAGGTGGAGTCGAGACCAGGGGCAGTGTGAGGACTCCCAGGCTCTCTCTGGAGCCCTAGGTGGGTTGGGGCGAAAGACCTGGCAAGGCTGACATTGTTTTACCATATCCTCAATGTCCTGATCGAGGCCAGGCCACCAGATGCAGCTCCATGCTAACACCTTCTTCCTCACGACCCCGGGGTGGTGCTCATGTAGAGCCGCTAAGACTCGCTGCTGTAGTGGGGCAGGTATCACCATCCAGCCACCCCACATCAGGCACTCTTTGTAGGTAGACAGTTCGTCTTTCTGGGTGACAAACAGCGTGAATTCGGGGGCCTGCTTGGCCATAGGCCATTCCCTCCCCACCCAGTCCAGGACCCGAAAGAGAACCTTGTCCTGGCCCGTGAAGCGGGCGACCTACTGCACATGAACTGGGCGATTGGGGAGTGACTCCATGAGGACAATCATGTGTGCGGGAGCGGGGTCAGGATCCATGATGGGCAGCGGCAGGCAGCTGAGGGCATTGGCATTCCGATGGCTTTCCCAGGCCGATGCACAAGGTCATAGCTGTACCCCGCCATGAAAATGGACCACTGTAGAACCCTGGGGGTGACCATCTGTGGAGTCTGACAATCCGGAGCCAGGAGACCCCAAAGAGGCTTATGGTCCGTCACCACCATGAAGGCCCAACCGTAGAGATAGTGGTGGAATATTTTTACCCAAGCCACTATCGCTAGCGCCTCCTTGTCTATCTGCATGTAGTTGCGCTCCGCAGGAGACAAGGTCCTAGAGTAGTAGGCGACTGGTACCTCCCGGCCATCTGGCAACCGATGTCCCAGGACTGCCCCAACCCCGTATGGAGAAGCGTCACATGCAAGGACCACCGGTAGTGCCTCGTTGAAATAGTGCAGGGCAGAGTTAGAAATGAGCAAGTCCTTGACCCCCTGGAATGCTGTTGCGTGAGCGGGGATCCAGACCCAGGGCGCGTCTTTGTCCAGGAGACGGTGCAGGGACTCTGCCACGGCAGCTTTCAAGGGGAGAAAAGCATGATAAAAATTGAGCAGGCCCAAGAAAGCCTGCAGTTCAGATTTGGAAGTCGGAGCCGGGGCCACCGTAATTGCCCGAACTTTATCATCCGTGGGGTGGATACCCTGGGCATCCACTGCAAACCCCAGGAACTCAATGCGTGGCACCCCAAGGAGACACTTTTCTTTCTTCACCTTAAGTCCGGTGGAGTCGAACCTCTGGAGCACTGCCCAGAGCCAGACAGCGAAGGTGGCGGAGTCCGGCACCACGATGTTGACATCATCTAGAAAAGGTTGTACTCCTGGGATGCCTTTGAGAAGAGAATCCATGAATGACTGGAAAATCCCTTGGGCTACACATACACTGAACTGCAGCCTAGTCACCCGAAATGCCCCCTTGTGTGTAGCGATGGTTTGTGCCTCAGCTGCGGTCGCGTCTACCGGCAACTGTTGGTAAGCTTGCGCCAAATCTAGCTTACTAAATACCTTGGCCACCGCAAGGGAAGCTAAGACGTGACTTACCACTGGGACCGGGTAAGCTTGGTCCGGCAAGGCTTTGTTGATAGTGCATTTATAATCGGCACGTATACGGATGTCACTGTTTGGTTTGACCGGCGTGACAGTGGGGGGTCTCCCAGCACGCAGACGTGACCGGTTCCAACAGCCCTTGCTCGATGAGGCGGTTGAGCTCACCCTCTATTTTGGTCCTCATTGCAATGGGAGGGAGCCGTGCCTTAATGTGGATGGGGCGTACGGTTGGATCAAGGTCCAGAGAAATTGGGGGCCCGGTGTACCACCCTAGGGACCCATCAAACACCTTGGGGAACTCCTGGCAAACCACCTCAAAATCCCTCATCAATTTCAGTCCCAGGGGTGCAAACCATGACACTTCCAATAAACTGGACAAGTGCCCCTCCATCACCAACAGGTCCAGTAGTCCCAAAAAGTCCTGGAACTGGACCCGGAACTTACCCCAGTCACAGACCGCCACAGGGTTCTTATTAAAACCCCACAACATGAGACCCTGTGGCTTGTGCAACCGGGGGCCCCCACGTGGGCATAGAGAATGGAGGGTATCAGCTGAGATTATAGAATAAGTCAAACCCGGCTTCCATCTTACAGGGGAACCCTTCAATATGGACAGTCACATGCACTTTGTCCGGGCCGTTGGGGGGTAAGTTACATACCGTTAGTTGGTGCCATTTTACCAGGCCTATTTAAATATCATCCCCTCCAACCATGTGAAGCAGGTGAAAAAAGCCCCCCCTCTTGGCCAATCTGAGTGAGGCCCAAAAAATTCCTGCTCAGCCCCACAAAAAACAGCGACCAGCTAATCCCACATGGTCCAGATGAGGGTGGGTGAGTGGGGAGCTTGTGCTGGGCTGATCTGAGCATGGAGGGCAGCTGCTGCCAGGTCTGGCTGGCAAGCTTGCCCTTGATTGGCCAGCACTCCCACCCTGAGCCATGATTGGCTTGCCCCACCCGTGCTTCTTGGGCAGGCACCAATCATTAGCTAGTTACCCTATAAGAGAGGGAGAGAAAAAGAGGTCCCTGAGAAGCAGAAACAGTAGAAAGCAGATGGGAGAGACATGAAGACTGGGGAGAGAAAACTAAGGTATCACTGGCTCTCTGGTCCCATTGCTCTGACACTATTGGGAAGGACAGTCATCTGGCCTCAGAAGGGAAGTGCTATATGATGACAATCTTGCATTTGTATTCACTTTTCAAACTGTTTATAAAACTTTCAATAAAACATATTTAAAAAAGAAGAAGAAGAAGGGAAGTGCTATCTCCTGAAATGACCACAGTCAGCTGAAGGGTCTAGGGTTGCCAATTTCAACTTGTGAAATTCTTGGACTGCCTGTGGAGGGAATGGAAGAGCTCAGCTGGGATATGAGGCCATAGACCTACTGCACATGAAATTGCCACTTCCTCCAGGACAAGCCCGTAGACTGTGTGGGGCCCACGGGGCCCAGCCTTCCCGCTGGTTTTGCGGGCCCCCTCCCTCCCGATCCTCTGCTCTCCCTCCCCCCCACCCATCGCCACCGCCACCTCCGGCATCCCGCAGGCTGCTGGGGCGTCCGGCTGCAGGGCTTTCCCCTCTCCTCCGGTGCAAATCTGAAGCCCCTCCCTGGTCCCTCCGGCCGGGATGCAAAAGCCAAGCCCCCGCCTCCCCAAGAACACTTCCTTCTCCCCCCCCCAGGTAATAAAACATTTTCATCACTCCCCGTCTCCCGGAGCTATAAAGGGGGCACGACAAAAACTTTGGAGAGCCGTCCGTAAACAGGCGGTGGAAGGAGGGGCACAGCTGGGCTCCCGCTTCCTTATAGGACCTGCTTTCTTGAAGGGGGGAGGCTGGAGACGGGGAGAGAGAGAGCAGCGCTGCAAGGCCGGTCCTCCCCTCCCCTGCCCTCTCCCCCTCAGGGGCGGGGCTGGCCCAGGCTCCTCATTTACATATTGAGCGCGGACCCGGTGAAGTTGAAACACTGGAGGAGACCCGCAGGGAGAGACCAGGAAAGGAAACCTTTAACCAAGGGGGGAGAGAAGAAAAGAGGCAGTGGGGCAAGGAAGGGGGGAGCGATCTGTGCAAAACGCATCTTGGCTAGCCCTCTGGCTGGCACTGCGGCCCCGACTAGGTAAAGCGAAGAGATGGGTGTGCGTTTGGGTTGCACCTTACCGGGGGAACAGCGTTCCCCCCGAAATGACCCCTGTCTGTCTGTATGAAGGAGCCAGTACGCATTTATTGTGTACTTGTCCCTTTAAAGGGGGTGGGCTTCCTTTGCTACTCAGGAATATCAATAAGTTATTTCACTTGATCAGTGCAAACATACGCCCTATTAACGTTGAGCAGTGCTTTGCAAATCACAATGACTGTGTAAATGCAAGCTGTGTAAATTCCTTTGCTACCCAGGAATATCAATAAGTTATTTCACTTGATCAGTGCAAACATACGCCCTATTAACGTTGAGCAGTGCTTTGCAAATCACAATGACTGTGTAAATGCAAGCATTGCTGGGTAAATGTAGTGGAATTCCTAAAGCATTCTATGAAGGTATTGGGAAACAGGAGCTCTAGAGGAACAGAGGCAACCCATTTCCCTGGCATGGAAAAGGGTCATTTTGTGACCTGAGGTGTCGCTGCACTTCAAGTTAGGACGATGGTTACCGTTTTAGGCATGTGGATGGAACTCCGCTGACTAGGGATCCCAAGTCCCCCCGGGGGGTGGGGAAACCCCCGCCCCAGAGGCCCATTCCCCGGCGGCGCCGGATCGGGCCCTGGGGAGGACTCCTCCCCTACGTGCGCATCACCAGGAAGTGACACGGGCACGCTGGGGGCGGGGCCACGGCCATACAAGGGAAAACTCTATGGTTTTCCCTTGTATGGTCGTGGCCCCACCCCCAGCGTGCCAGGTGTCATAACATCACTTCCTGGTGACGTGCTCCAGGAGTCCCCCGCGGAAGAGGTAAGTGAAACTTGGCAACCCTACCGCTTACCCGGCACCAGTTTGTGGAGGTTAGTGCCTGGGCTTTGGGCAAGTGGGGCCTTTCCTGGGGTGAAATTCGGCACTTACTCTTCTCAGTTCAGTGCCACTTCCACTACAGCTGCTCTGGGCTACGCGTTCCCTTGCCATGAGGTAGTGTCGGTGGAACCTTGTTCAGGTCAGGAACTTTGTCCAGACACTGCACTCCTTTTTTTGGGGGGGTGCTGTGGATCAGTGAGCTGTGGCAGGCTTTTGCCTGGTGTTCAAAGAATGGAATTGCAAAGTTTTAAGTTATTAATGAGGTTTTTCCTTCTGGTGCTGCTGGCTGTGGGGCGAGACGAAGAATCAACGTCTGCAGCCACAGCATGGTCTTTTGGGCCACCCACAGGGACAAGAGGACTCCCTGGCCTGGAAAGCCCTTGCGTTACAGACCTTGCGATGATAAGATATAAACTTCTGGTCCAGGAATCACCTTCCTATGGTTGTAGAGCCAAATCGTCCTCAAGCCCCTACACAGCCCCCACTAGAGCCTTCCTCTGAGGTGAGCCAGAATCCCAATGTTAATAGACACTAAAAGGTCTAGGAAAGCTGCCATGTTTTTTAAAAAAGGAGAGCAGGGATCAAGCCTCCTCCCTCACTCCTTCCCTGAGCCGACGATCTTTTCCGAAGCCTAGTGCAGAAAATCCAACAGGAGGAGCTAACTGCTGCAATCCGACCAATGTGTGTGTGACTCGGTCAACCACTGGTTGCTGCTGGGTCCTAAAAAGACTCAGCTCATCGCAGATGATCTCAAACATGGAGATGCCGGCTCAGATCGATCAGGGAGTGAGGGGGCCAGAGGGAGGGAGAGCTGAGGATCGGGGGAGGGGCCTGCTAAAACAGCAGGGGGGCTGGCCCCATGTTAGCTATGGGCCTGTGCAAAAGCCAGACACAACAGTGCTGGGGTCATTCCATCAATCATAATTGATTCTTGTCCCTCATCCATAAGTCAATGTTCTAGCCCAGAGGTCCCCAACTTTTTGCAGCCTGTGGGCATTTTACAAATTCTGACCCAGAGTGGTGGGCAGAACTTCAAAATGACTGCTGCAGGAGATGGAGCCAGCCACAAAATGTCAGGGTGTGAGGTTCCGCATTATTCCAACAGTACAGTAACTCTTCAACATTTCAAGTGGAAGCTCAGGATGTTTTTAATTTGCACAGCCAATCAGATCTCCAAAGTCCTATCAGAAAATGTGCTGCACATAAGCTCCACTTGGCCTCACTTACCCACTAAAATACTGTGCAGGTGCCAAGAAAGGTGTTGGCGCGTACCATGATGCCCACAGGAGCCACATTGGGGTCCCCTGTTGTAGCCCCTTTCTTGAAAGATAAATTAAACAGGAATGTTGTGTTGGTTGATTCTGAATAAGGTTTCCTTAGTGCTGATTTGAAAAGGGTTTTTTAAGTGACAACCAACATGTTGAATCATTGGTTATTTGAAAACCAGAAGCACCCTATAAAGTATTATTGTCAACTGATCATACAGCTTTGAAGTCCAGACACTGACTCATGGAATGGAAAATAAATATTCCCCCACCCTTTACTCAAGGTTTACAATCTTCAACAAAGCCCTGAAGAGACAAAACACAATTCAGGCGTGTACATACTGCTGAGAAATGGAACTGGTTTTCTTGGACCTTTTACAACGCATTAGGTTTTTGTTCCATCTCAAGAGCTTTCATGCTAGTGCCACCAAGGGAAAAAATCTATTATGCACTAGATATTGAAAACAAAAAGGTATAAAAACAATAACTAAATACTTTTGTGTAGGTTAACAAAGCTCCCTCTTCAATCTTGCAAGTATTTCAATGACCCTAAAATTCATGCTGTGCACGATATCACTAGCAAGCCACATTGTGAGTTATCAAAATCAAAAAGTGTGTTTAACATTTCTTGTGCAATTTATGTTCCTAGTGGCCCTCTTTACCACTGACCATCTCTGTTTGTAAGCATCTAATTTAAGTTTTGGGGAGACATTGGGGCTGCATTATTACAGTGCTGTTCAAATTAGACACACAATTTCTGTTTTGGTCTTTTTCTTGGTTATTAGAAGTTAATTTCTCTATGTGTCTGAATGGCATGGTGAGGTTAAACATTCTATTAAGAATAATTAAAGGGGGGTTTCTTTAAAAGAAAGCTGCTATAGTAATACAATTTACTTTGGACTGCAGGATAGGCTATTGTAGACTTGCAGAGTAAATATATACAAGCAGGTGGAGAAGAGCCTTCAACACTACAGAACAGTGTGTATAGGTAGGACTGTGACTGGCGTGCACCTGTTTAATTCACTGAGAAAAACACTTGATTCCATACTGGAAAACGTCATATGCAACCTGGCTGCTTGGTAAGCAGAATCAGTCAAAGGAAACAAGGTCTTGCCCAAAGCAGCTGAGGATTTTAAAGGATTTAATTAATTCAATTTTTTCCCAATGAGAAGCAAAATCTTTTTCATCAGTCTAAGTTAAAACTGTCGATGAACGGACCACGTACAGCCTTGAGCTGAAGCTAGCAATGACTCACTACCTGTCTGCATGAAGGATGTGATCACAGTAAGGCCCATTGCAGGTCCTCCAGTCTGCATGACCAAGAATACAGTAACTACAGGAGGCATTTTGAGGTCATATAGTAGCTTTTGGTAACTCTTCCTATAAAATAAATTTTGCAATAGAACTAGGAATGTTCCCATACAGGTCACCCTAAGTTATCTGGAAACTCAATGGCAGGATTCATTCTTAACTGGTTTGATTTAGAGATTGTTTCAGTAGTTTGCCAGTGCAATCCTAACTATAGTCACACCATTCTAAGCATATTGACTTCAATGGATTTAGAAGAGTGTAGTACTTTGCTTAGTACTGCATTGTTAATACTAGATGGTGCGATACTAATGGTGCAATCCTAAAAGTGCTTTCCTGGGAATAAAATGGGCCTCACATATGGGTAGACCTACTTTGGATTGATCCCTAATGTCTTTCCGGTACCTATAATGGAAGAATTTGGTTCATTCTCTGATAGTAAGAATTAGACAGTCCCACTCATGGCTTGGTTACAATAATCAAATATAAATACCATTCTGTCCCCGATGCCACATAAGAACTGTCCATCAGCCAAAAAGCTAAAACATATAAATTGTATCAAGCACCAATTTGCATAGATAAGTGGTGCTATTTAACTGTCATCTGTTGGGATTACAAATTCTGCAGAGATCTAACAGTGCAATTCTATGCAGACTCATTCCAGTCTAAGGCAATTGATTTTAATGGTTTTAGACTGGATTAACTCTGCATAGGATTGTACTGCAAGGCCTTTGCCCAAGGATCAGTGAAATGTTAATGAGAACCAGAGCCCCTACCCATGATACAGAAAAGCTAATTGAATATATATTAGGGATGCATGGACCTGTACGTTTAGGTTCTTGTACAGTTCACTGATGCTTGAAAAGTAAATGTTTAGTTCTTTTAGTGTTTGGCTGTGAAAGAAGTCTAAATTCTTCATGTCTAAATTCCTCTAAAAATAAGTTTGGATCTTTCATTGCATTTTAGTCACTAAAATCCTTTACCTAAGAACATAAATAGAGTTCTGCTCATCCATTTAGCTTAGTATCCCATGTCACACAGTGGCCAATCATTGTGGGGAATGGGATACACAGTAGAATGAGGTGCCCCATGAAAATCTCTATGGGTTCCTCACTGCATACCTGGCTCTGGCCTGGCAGTTAGGTGCAATTGGACCATAGTTTGCCTGGGTAGAGATAGGGGAAGAGGGAAAACTGAAGAGGGGGAGAGTGGAAGAGAATGAAGGAGAGAAGGAAAAAGAAAAAGGGGAAGAGGCTATGGGGGGTTCAGGGAAGGGCAAGAGTATATTGTGGAGAAGGGGGAAATGAGACCCCCCCCCCACAAGTCCTTGTTAGTTCTCTGCTTTTTTTTAAAAAAAAAATTCTACTCACAATGTGCTCTCAGCTTCTTAGTCCTGTTGTTTGTAACAGAAAATGTACATTTACTCTGTCAGGGGACATAATGAGGACTTTCTGCAGGCCCCTTAAGAAACTCACTACTATTACCTATCATATCTTTGAAACATTCCTATTCTTGATCCTAATTGCTGAGTGGAGCAATCATTGACACTGAAGGAGAAAAGTTACTGAAATTCTTTAAAAAGCAGACTAGTCATAAATTATCACAACATGGTTGGTCTCCCAGACTTTTGAGTTGTTGTTGTTGTTCAGTCGCACAGTCGAGTCCGACTCTTCGCGACCCCATGGACGAACTCTCGCCAGGCCCTCCGGTCTTCCGCCGTCCTCTGAAGTTGGCTCAACTTCATGTTCGTTGCATCAATGACACTGTCTAACCATCTCATCCTTTGCCGTCCCCGTCTTCTTTGACCTTCAATCTTTCCCAGCATCAGGGTCTTTTCCAGTGAGTGCTCCCTTCTCATTTGGTGGCCAAAGTATTTGAGCTTCAGTTTCATTATCTGGCCTTCCAGGGAACAGTCAGGGTTGATTTCTTTGAGGATTGACTGATTTGTTCTTCTTGCAGTCCAAGGGACTCTCAAGAGTCTCCTCCAGCACCATAGTTCAAAAGAATCTATTCTTCGGCGCTCGGCCTTCCTTATAGTCCAGCTCTCGCAGCCATACATGACTACTGGGAATACCATTGCTTTGACCATGCGGACTTTTGTTGGCAGGGTGATGTCTCTACTTTTTATCATGCTGTTTAGGTTCGCCATCGCTTTCCTCCCAAGGAGCAGGCGTCTTTTAATTTCATGGCTGCAGTCACAGTCTGCGGTGATCTGGGATCCCAGGAACGTGAAGTCTGTCACTACTTCCACGACTTCCCCTTCTATTTGCCAAGGAGTGATGGGGCCGGATGCCATGATCTTAGTTTTTTTGATGTTGAGCTTCAAGCCCACTTTTGCGCTCTCCTCTTTTACTCTGAGCAAGAGGCTCTTTAGATCCTTTTCACTTTCAGCCATTAGAGTGGTATCATCTGCATATCTGAGGTTGTTGATCTTTTCCCCAGCAATCTTAATTCCCGCTTGTGATTCATCCAGGCCAGCATTTCGCATGATGTACTCTGCATATATATTAAATAAGCAAGGTGACAATATACATCCTTGTCGTACTCCTTTTCCTATGCTGAACCAATCAGTTGTTCCATATCCGGTTCTAACTGTCGCTTCTTGGCCCTTATACAGGTTTCTCAAGAGACATGTGAGGTGGTCTGGTACTCCCATCTCTTTAAGGACCTGCCATAGTTTGTTGTGATCCACACAGTCAAAGGCTTTAGCATAGTCAATGAAGCAGAAGTAGATATTTTTCTGGTACTCTCTTGCTTTCTCCATAATCCAGCGAATGTTGGCAATATGATCTCTCGTTCCTCTACCTCTTCGAAACCCAGCTTGTACTTCTGGTAGTTCTCTATCCATGTACTGTTGAAGCCTAGCTTGTAGGATCTTGAGCATGACCTTGCTAGCGTGTGATATGAGTGCAATTGTGCGATAGTTTGAACATTCCTTGGCATTGCCCTTCTTTGGGATTGGAATGTATACTGATCTTTTCCAATCCTGTGGCCACTGTTGCGTTTTCCAAATTTGCTGGCAAATGGAGTGCAGAACTTTAACAGCATCATCTTCTAAGACTTTGAATAGCTCAGCTGAAATACCATCACCTCCACTAGCTTTGTTGTTAGTAATGCTTTCTAAGGCCCATTTAACTTCACATTCCAGGATGTCTGGCTCGAGGTCAGTGATTATACCGTCGTGGTTGTCAAGGACATCGAGGTCTTTCTTGTATAGTTCTTCTGTGTATTCTTGCCATCTTTTCCTAATCTCATCTGCTTCTGTTAGGTCCCTACCGTTTTTGTCCTTTATCATGGCCAGCTTTGCCTGGAACGCTCCCTTGATTTCTCCAATTTTCTTGAAGAGATCTCTAGTCCTTCCCATTCTATTGTTTTCTTCTTTTGAGTAGTCCACTCTATTTGTAGACTGCAATTCAGCGCACAAGTAAGAGTTCCTGTGTCCATTGAAATCAACACTCTTGTGTCCTTTATTCTGCACTGGGCAGTAAGCAGGTCCTTTTAGGGGCAGGAGAGAAATAAGCATATGTTCGCAAGCAACCAGTACAATAATACTTCAATATTTGTGCAATATCAGATGGTTTTGCCAATTTGTAAGTGGCCCTTGGATTCCAGCACTCTGAACCAAGGATAAGCAGTGTCTCGCGCCGATCCCTGGGACATTCCAGACGGGACAGAACAAGGGGCATCTCCTGGGGTACGAGGACGTCCCTGTTGCAGAGCCGGGAGAAAGGAGGGGGCGTGCCAGGCGCAAAAACCGGGAAGATTTACCATGGAGCTGCGAAGATCCCGGGGGCGATATCAAGGAGCCGGGCGAAGCAGACTCTCCCGAAGTGCAACACAAGCCTCACCGAGTTACGCAACAACGAATTAACCAAGTGACCACAAGGGGTTGGGAGAAGGGGAAAATGACCACCTGTATCGAAGAAACTAATTGCGTGTGAGCACAGGGTGTTTAAATCACTGTGATAAATGCATGGGAGGAAATAAAAAGAGGACACAAGAAAACACCGAGGAGGAGAAAGAGAGGGTCGAGAGGTGTTTGTTTCCGACCGTACGTTGCCTCCGGTGTCTGGTTCCTTATTTCCGTGTCAAGGCATCACGAATCCCGACAAGCAGATATTAGTATTTCATTTCTTTTTTATGTTTGTTTATATGTTTTCAGAGGTTCCAGTTCTCTGTGAGATTTGTAGATATGTACGTATCATGTACCTATGTCATAGAGAATTGAAATGCAGCTTATACAGTATTTATGCATACATTGTGTGTCATTTATACATAATGTATACAAGAATATGTATTTTGTATAATGCTGATTTATTGATGCTCAATTGGACTTGTTACAATGAAACAGAAAATGGCAAAATAAGGAACTGTGGATCTGCTTCACACAAAGGCAAAGGAAAATCAGACCAGAGATCTTTGACTTGAAATGGCAGTGATGAGAAATTCCAAACCCCCTGTACTCTGATACAGCAATGTTTATGGGGTACATTCAGGGGTCATTTAGGGCCGGAGCGCGTCAGAGCGCTGCTCTGGCAGTTCAGGAGCTGGCACAAATGGCGGCAGCGGCAAGCCCCGCCCCCAGCTCCCTGTGCTGAAGCGCTGTGGCCCATGGGAGGCCTGAAGAGGCCTATCACTGGCCTCCCAGGCCCCATGTTGGAGCACTGTGGCCCATGGGAGGCCGGCGGAGCCTCGTCTCCAGGTTCCAGGGGCCCGCTCTGGAGTGCTGAGGCTCGTGGGAGGCCTGAGGAGGCCCGTTGCTGTCTTCCCGGGGCCCGTGCTGGAGCGCT
Source organism: Gekko japonicus (assembly GCF_001447785.1). Lineage (NCBI taxonomy): Eukaryota > Metazoa > Chordata > Lepidosauria > Squamata > Gekkonidae > Gekko > Gekko japonicus. The sequence continues at coordinate 1,304,830 of NW_015161950.1, read as the reverse complement.
GCAGCCCATGGGAGGCCTGAGGAGGCCCGTCGCTGGTTTTATTGGGCCTGCGCTGGAGCGCTGAGGCCCATGTTAAGGCATTCCATTTGACTGTATTTTGCCTGAAATGAATTCTCTATTTGCAAATGCATTTCGTTTTTGGTAAGTTATTTTTATAACTTTGATAATGTATAGTGTAGAATGTTACTTTGTTAGTGATGGTTTGTTAATTAATTTCTTGTAGATCAAAGAAGAAGTTTGTAACCATTAGGCTTTATTTCTATCTCTGTAGATAAGACAAGAACTGGAGACAAATTGTATGTATGAGTATCATGTTTCAGAAGAAGGAACGTCAAAACCACACAGGACATTCCGGAGCACGTTGTTAACTTTTGCTTTGCTTGAATTAATTCTTTATGATGTATTTTGGCACCATATACTGTAAAAAAGATTACACACATTATTGATTATTTACTTTAAAAAGCATATATTTTCTGATATTTGCAGTATGGCATTTATCTTAGCGCCTCAATCACAGTTGTTTTCCTTTGTTAGTGTAATTTTTCCACAGTGTGTACCATATTTTGTACTGCAGGAGGAGGCAATCTCTGAGGGGGCAGATATTGATTCACAGCCAGGAACCAGTGCAATGGTTCCTCAGCTTCTCAACCTTGGCCTGGCAACAGAGTGTCAGTTGGCAGTCAGTTCACCCCCCTCATCACCAGAGCCTCAGGAATGCTGTCAGAAGAAGATTAGGAGAGACCTCCAAGCCAGAAGGTGCAGTGCTCCTCTAGCAGCACAGCACCAGCCCAGCTTCCAGAATGAGGGTGAGTGCTCGCAGGAGCAGGATTGAGGCAGCTGGGGGATGCATGATGCAATACTGGTGGTTAGCAGCATGTGATTTAAAAGCAACAGAGAAGGGAGTAGATGTGTGGATGCAATTCGTCCATTAGCTACTGACTGTATGTGTGGATGCAACTCGTCCATTAGCTACTGCCTGTATTCGAGATATTAATTTTGTCTCTGACCTTGACTTGTACTATAGAAACTTTGCTCTTGGATTCCCCTTTGGACTTGACTCTATGAGTGCTGCCTTGCCAGTGCCTAAACCTCAGAGCTATACTTTGACCAACCCTGACATTGAGGAACTAACTCTGTGTGGTACTGTGTGTCAGCGGTCAGGACAATTTCTTTGCTAAGGGTTTTTCCCCCTCATACAATTTCTCAATAATATTAAATGTGTCCTTTATCACTATCGTGGCAGATATTTCAAATATTTCTTGTTTAAAACTCACTGAATATATGTGTCAAATCTAATAAAAAGTAGCTCTAGTTATAACCCATAGCTTTGGAAGAAACTGCTTGAAGAAATTTTATTTTATTGCCTTATTTCATTGGCCTTCTATGGTTTTACCAATGTTCAGGGGCTCATAAAATGGAATTTGCATTTGATAAAGGTCCCCCCCCCACAATGTACTTCTATTTCTTTTGTACCTAGGTCCGTTTTAACAGTGTGACTAAATACCCATTTTCCCATGGTAGTATTGTTTATTTTGTATGCAAATGTTACTCTCTACCTTTTTAAACTGGTATGAGAACTTTGTAAGACTCCACATACTCTAAGAGTGCACCATCTTATGTAGGCTTTTTGCTTGCTTATTTTGTTTACGTTCTCTGAGGTAAACTGTTTACATGAGATTGCATTTGGGGGTGGATTGGAGGTGTTGTTAGCACAGAGCCCATTAGAGTGGCCAATTATGGTCCATTACTCATTTTTAGCACACACATTTTCTGACTTTTCTGCACAGAGGGTTTGTAAAAAGAAAACGAAAGCCTTTTGAATATGTTCCTTGGTGGTACATTGTAAACTTCAGTTATTTGTTCTCAGAAACTTTTTTTTTTAGTAGAATGAAATGAAAATCTCTCTTAAATGGAATATGATTCAGAAACCACTATTAGAAAGGTTTTAAACATTCCTCATTAATAACAGTAATCTAGGGTCCTAGAGTGCACTGTCACTTAAAAATGCAGATTTCTTGTTCCCACAGTCCTTCATTAAGCTAAAGCCATTTCTGCTCTGCAACATGCTATCAGCCACCTCTTCCTGAGAAGGAGGAGGACATCATGCTGTTAATGCAGAGCTGTCACTCACCAAACCTGGCTGAAAGGCAAGCGGGCATTAGCCTGTAATTCTCAAAATTTACATCCCATGTAGTTTTCTGTAAGGTCTTTGCTCTTTTTTTGGCTTTCAAAACAACCAGCCCATCGTGACTAGTTTCCATCATAGCCATGCATCAGTGCCAGCCTAGACAGAGCTCCATATCTCTTTAAAGATGAAGAGCTACTTTGTCTTCCCTGTATACTTGCCCTTCTGGCTGGTCTACATATGTGGCAGAATGAGATGAAAGGCACTTGGGGTAGTAGAAAAGACTTCACCACTTCAGAATCAGTTGCATGGTGCTTTTTTAAAAATCATCCACCATGTTAAAAAAAATCCCTCCAACTAAAAATAACCTAGCATAGTGGGGCAAAGAGTCTAGCCCAGCTGAATCCCTGTGGTGATAATATTCCATTTGCAGGATAGGGAAAGCCCTCTGAGTTTGTACAATCAACTCTACCATTGCACAAGGCTTCCATTTCTTTTTCAATCTATTCTACTGTGTGTGTATATAATAATTCACACCTAAAAGTCAATTATCCTCATATGTGATCTTCAGCTACATCTATAGACAAGTAGGTAAAATGTTATGTAGGCTGAAGCCTTAAGTGACAGGTCTTGGATTCCTACATAGTAAACTTTCTTAAGAATTCATCCACTCCAGAATAGAACTACAGAACAGGGAAACTCTATGTTAAGATTAATAGGAAAGGGATTGAAAATAAAATGGTCAATATTATAATGTCCTTGTATAGATCTATGGTGCAGCTTCATTTGGAATACTATGTACAGTTCTGGTCACCATATCTCATAAAAGTGCATTGCAGAGCTGGAAATGTTATCGATGCAATGAACATGAAATTAAGCAAACTCCGGAGCATGACGGAAGACAGGAGGGCCTAGCATGATGTGGTCCATGGGGTCTCGAAGAGTCGGACTCGACTGTGCGACTGAACAACAACAACAACAACAAAAAGAGCTGGAAAAAATACAAAGGAGGGCAACCAAGATGATTTGGGGGATGGAGTGCCTTCCCTGTGAGGCAAGGCTGAAGAGTCTGGGACTTTTCAGTTTAGAAAAGAGTTGACTAAGGGGGCACATGATAGAGGCTTACAAAATTTATGCATGGAGTGGAGACTGGAGAGAGTTGACAAAGAGAATTTTTTCTCCTTCTCCCAAAATACTAGAACTCAAGGGCATACAATGAAACTGAGGGACAGTAGATTCAGGACAGACAAAAGGAAATATTTATTTACACAGAGAATGAATACATTAGGAATTCACTGCCAGAAGATGTAGTGATGACCACAGGAATAAACAGCTTTAAAAGAGGATTAGATAGAATTATGGAGTCTATCAGTGGCTAGCAGCCATGGTGACTGAAGGGAACCTCTACATTCAGAGACACTAATCCTCTGAATCCCAGAGCCAGGAGGCATCATTAGGGCAAGGTCTCAGCCTCTTTGCCTTGTTGCTGGCCCTCTAGAAGAACTGGTTGGCCACTGTGTATGACAGGATGATGGAATAGATGGACCACTGGTCTGATCCTGCAGGGCTCTTCTTGAGCACACATATGATGACCTGTGCTTTATCAGCTACACTGGCTCCAGGTTGAGTACCGAATGAAGTTCAAGGTTTTGGTACTTACCTTCAGAGCTGTAAATGGTCTGGGACCATTGTTTCTGCAGGACCACCTCTTCCTATATACCCCTCAGAAAGCATTACATTCAACTGGTACCAACTTGATGGTAGTCCCTGGTCCTGAAATGATCTGGCTTTCCACCAGCCTGGTGGAACTCTCTGCCTAGAGAGATCTGGTCCCTGTGGGACTTAGCTCAGATCTGCAGGGCCTGTAAGATTGAGATGTTCTGCCAGGCATATGGTTGAGGACAGCAACAGTTGGAGAGATCAGTGGCCTCTGAGTTTCTTCCCCTCCTCCTTTACTCTTCATTTTCTCCTGGCTAAGATCATCCGTAAATGGAACATGGTTCCTATATCAACCAATCAGTTATCTGTAATGATGCTATCTTAATAGTAGATTGAGTCTACGATCATACGCACAATTAGACCCGACATAGGCGCGAATGCCGGGTGGATTTAAAGGGCGTGATCAACAACATCTGGGAAGTGCCCCACAGCTGTCAGCAACTCATTCTGAACTCACTGAAAATGTCAAGACAGTGTGTGACTGCAATAAAGAAGGCCAATGCTAATGCTGGGGATTATTAGGAAGGGTATTGAAAACAGATCAGCCAATATCATAATGCCCCTATATAAATCAATGGTGCAACCTCATTTGGAATACTGTGTGCAATTCTGGTCACCACACCTTAAAAAGGATATTATAGCTTTGGAAAAAGTGCAGAAAAGGGCAACTCGAATGATAAAAGGGTTGGAACACTTTCCCTATGAGGAAAGGTTAAAGCGCTTAGGGCTCTTTAGCTTGGAGAAAAGACGACTGAGGGGTGACATGATCGAGGTTTATAAGATTATGCATGGGAAAGAGCAGGTAAAGAAAGAGGTACTTTTCTCCCTTTCTCACAATACAAGAACCCGTGGGCACTCCATGAAATTGCTGAGCGGTCGGGTTAGAACGGATAAAAGGAAGTACTTCTTCACCCAAAGAGTGATTAACACATGGAATTCACTGCCACAGGAAGTGGTGGGTGCTACAAGCATGGACGGCTTCAAAAGGGAATTAGATAAGCATATGGAGCAGAGGTCCATCAGTGGCTATTAGCCACAAGGTATAGCTAGGGGCTCTGGGGCAAGTGATGCTCTGTCATCTTGGTGTTTGGGGGGGTCAACAGTGGGAGGGCTTCTAATGTCCTGGCCCCACTGGTGGACCTCCTGATGGCACTGGTATTTCTGGCCACTGTGTGATAGAGAGTGTTGGACTGGATGGGCCTTTGGCCTGATCCAACATTGGCATCTCTTATGTTCTTATGTTCTTATTCTGCTCTGCCGCAGATGCAGAGTTAAAAGACACCAGGGAAAATTCGGTAGTAAACGGGTTGCAATGGGCCACGGACAGACTTTCCCCTGTCTGATTGCTCCAGTGCACTCTCATGCTGTTGGGATGGTCTGATCAGGCCATCCCAACTTCATGCCATTGTTTCCCCTTCCCCCTTTGCTGTATGCTCATCATCGCAAACCCCATAGGGAGCCCTCAGTGAGGAGGTGTGGTTCATCAATGCCTTGTTTAAGTGCATGGGAAACAAATGGCACCAAACCCCCCCCCGACTCACCCGCTGTTGCATCTGGTCACACATTGATGGGCTGTGCCTGCAGTTTCAAAGTGAGGTGTGATCTTGCAACTGTGAGTCAAAATCTTCTGTAGGAAATAGCCTCGCTTCCCCCATTTTATTTGCCGCATGTGACCGCAACCTGAATTTGGCATTATTGGAGTGTCCTGCACTGTATTTTATTATTATGTAATGTTGTATTTTTATGCATTTCATTGTATGTACTATATATACACATGTTCTATACCACCCTGAGTCCCACTTGTCGGAAGTAGAGCAGGAGAGAAATTTATTGTTGTTGTTGTTGTTGTTGTCCCTAATTCAATGGCATTTTCTAAAACTTGCAACACAATTATTGTATCACCTAAGAAGGTATCTGAGTCTTTATTGGCAGTCACCTACCCCTTTGGCTTACCCTAGTTCACAAAGTGTAATAACCTCTATGTCAAATTTAAATTAGAAAGCGCGAAATATAGCCACCATTTTGAAATGGAGGCGCTTTTTTTTGGTCTATCAAGTTTGTATATATTTTCACAATTGGGTGAGTGTACGTTTTCCACTGAAACAGTGGAAGGCGTCATAGATGAGAAGCCATCAGCTGCAAGGCTGACCTTTTCTTATATGCCCGCAATGAAACTATTCATGGCTGAATGTCATTCTAGATCATCACTGACTTCCTTTCGTAAAAGAGCACATTGTTGATGAAAGACACACATGCACTTCTCGGTGCCCAAGTGCTCACAAAATTAACTCCCTACCCAAACCTTACAAAGCCTCTTCTGCTTTATCCCATTTTCTCTTTACCACACATGCTTCAATTTCTGGCTTCAGTGAAGACTGAGAGGCAGGGGGAGGGGAGCAAGCCGGGGAGTAACAGAGGACTGGAACTTTCATTTAAAATGCAGACAAATCTGCCTTTTCTGCTTGATGGTCTGTAACATTTCCATGTAGTGCACTTTGCATGGCAGAATAGCTGCTAGTAATAGAATTCTCTCACAGCGGAGGTTAATTACTTCTCAGCTACAGCAAAATAAATTTCCTGTCAAGATCAGTGACAGGAATATGCCAGTGTCACTATTTTTACCTGTGGTTTTAATTCACTGTTAATATCTGACACTTGTGTGCATTTAGTGGGCTGGTGGTCTCCCAAATAGTCAGACTTCCCTCTATCTCACCCACTCCATATGCACACACAAAGGAGAGATGATATAGGCAGGAATGCAAAATAAAGATACATGTTGAAAGAACACACTGGCTTTGTACCTTTGAAAAGGAAACTGACTAATCTCTCCCTCCCCTTAAGGAACAAAGGAGACCCTCCAAGCAGTATAACTTTAAAAAATGGCACAGAGAGTGGACATGTCCTATCAGCTGTGACCTTCTGCTACACAATCCTGTACAACATTCCAAATCATGTTACTTTTGATCATCAGAACCTCATAATATTTGTAAGGAAATAATAACTCCCCCATCTGGAGGCATGTTCTGGAGCTAAGATGTATACTTGAAATGGAAAGACCTTAGCTAGCATATGAAGCAATATAATTTCCACCAGGGCAAAAGAGGTGCTGGAACTCTCAAGAAGGAAATTAAGTTTTCAGTCTGTATACTGAAAACTCATGAACCTTTAAACATTTTTAAAAAAATTGTTGAAGAGGTTCCGGAACTGCATTCTGGTGTGTTCCCCCATAAAAAAGCCCTGATTTCCACAATGAGAAATAAAAGCACAGACATCAGAGGTCTGAGAATGCACAGAATTAAACCAGTGTTAGACTCCTTAAAAAGTCATTGATAGACAAGATCACTCAACTAATTTACACTGTACCATGAGGGACCTTTGTCCCCTCCCCAGATTTGTAAACACATAAAAGAAGAGGAATTACATATCTTCCTTCCTCCCCCATGTATTTTGGTACTCCTGTCACTTTTCCTCCCCCTTAACCATGATACTTCTGTGTTCTTTCAGCTCCTCCCTCCTTCACAAACTGGAAATTTGCCAAGTTACTTTCTTTTTACCTCCCCTGCCCAACCTCAAATTGGTCTCCTAATCCTCTCAGGCATAGTAGGCCAGTGACTCTAAATCCCTCTTTTATTATATTGTTCTGAACAGAAAACTCTAGAAAGTGGAATATGGCAATTGGAGAGGGGATAATGTGAAGGTATGGGGGACAGAACCAGGAGCAAGGAGAAGAGAGATGGGAAAGATAGCAGGTAAAGAGATATGGTGGGACAGAGGAAAAGCACGATTCTTCTATAATATATTATCAATTGTTGAAAATACACCTTAGCAGCTACAGCATGAACTGGCAAGCTGCATAATGCTATCCTGTACGTGTATTTACATGGATGTGTACTAGAGCCCATATCCATCCATTCCCCATTCAGATATTTAATCTATAGAGACAGTAGTGAGGGAGCTAAACCCTGAAGAAAGATAATGCTATCAACTCAGACTTGCATTCCCCAACAGGCAAAAATGAAGACAGTGGCTTACTAGACAAAGGGAAGAGGAAACAAGGACAGTCCCTGATAGGGGGTGCATTTGGCTAAATCCAATCTGGAAAAATATCCGAAAAATACCTTGCTGCTATTTTCCAGATATTATTTCAGCCAAATATTTCTTTGGGCATTTTTTGGCTATCCAAAATGGCCAAGCCCAAAAAACCCTGAAAATATTTGGGATTTTTCGGGACTGTCAGATATTCATAGTTAAAGCGCATTTAAAAGGATTGCAGTCCCTTTAAACGCCTTCCAGGTGAACTCACCATTTGGAGAAGGTGTTTAAAGGGACTGCAAGCACCTTTAGAGTTCACTTGCAGAGTTGCACCACTCACACGGCTTGGAGAAGGTATTTAAAGGGACTGTGGTTGCTTTAAACACCCTCCCCCATCCATTGTAACTAATGGAGGATGGGGACACCTTCTTTGAAGGCCCATACAATTGGACACCCTGGTCCAATAGTTTTGAAACTTGGAGATTATTTTAGGGAAGGCACCAGCAGTTATGCTGCAAATTTGGTTCTCTACCTCAAAAAACAGCTCCCCTAGAGCCCCAGATACCTCTGGATGAATTCTCCATTATACCCTATGGGGACCATTGACTATAATGATCCCCATAGGGTAAAATGGAGCCAAAAAATTCAGGAATCTGAAATATTTACTGAATCCAAACACCATACCGGTATTGGGATTTGGGAATATTGGGAAATACCAATATTTTTCGGGTTGAATATACCTGAACCTGAAAAATACTGGTGTGGTTTTTTGTTTTTTTGCACACCCCTAGTCCCTGACAAACAGGGCCAGTTGGAACACACAGTCCAACTTTGTGCTGTCTATCTAATTAACAACAACTGGACCAAAAAGAATTTGGTTTATAAAAATTAGGACCAAAAAACTTTTAGATTAAGTTAAGTTGAACTTTTGGCTTTTGAAGCAAAGAAGGCTCCAAAGAGTGCTATCATTTGAGTTTCTGATTCAGTTCCTGAACCATTTGAAAGTGGTTTATGCATTTTGATTCATGTCATTAATCTCACTTAGAAGTCTGTGCAAGGGAAATGCCAGCTCCTTTGTGATATTGTATGGGTTTTATGGTACCCAGGGTGGTATTCATAATAGATACTTAATATTAAAACAGACACTTAGCTCTCCAATACAAAGCCCAGACTCTAATTTCAGCTCTACATAGAAAAAGCATAGGAAATAAGGTGCAAATCAGACCTATCAGATCACAACAATAATTTAAGAATGTATATGCTTTACAATTTATAAACACCTTTGTAGAAGCATTAAAACAGTCCTAGCAAATTCATGGTCCTCAGGCCATACACAACAGGATATTCATGGGTCACAATGGGGGTTAATCACGCACATCACAGGCCACCCAATACAAGACTGGTATTCCACACTAGGTAGAATCCAAGTGGGCATCAAAACTGCACAGCAGCTGGCCAAAACTGCAGGGATGAAATGCAACTCTTTAACAATGAATAGTCTTATATAATGGAAAGCTACCAAAATATAAAGCAAATAAGCAAAGTGTATAATCATTTTGTAATTAGATTCCAATTCGAAGTCAACATTAATTAACAAAAAAGCATTCTTTCCCAAAAGATGGAATCTAGAATGGTACTATTGTAACTGAGTTGAAGCACTGCTCCAATAAACCATCTGTGCAGGCCAGCATATGTGACACATTCAAAAACAAAGGATAGGTATAAATAGACAGTTCTCATGTTTGGGAGGAAAATACACAGCAGAGTGACCTAAGGACTTTATTGCATTCAATATTTCTGTACTGCTTTTCTAGGGTGGGAAGAAAGCTACAAAGCAAACACTCCAGAAAAACTATAAAGTAAACAATTATACATCAAAATTAATACTGTTATATCAGCAAAAAAGGTATAAACCAAAGCTACCTTTGGTTTATATCTTGGTATTGATAGGGAAATTGGAAAGAGTTCCAGAGGGCAGGTCTATAATGGAATAAAAACCCTTTTCTTATAAACAACATAGTATTTGGACATAACATACATATACACACAGGATCAAGCAAGGGAGAGAAAATAGGGGCCAGGGGTTTATTGAGGCCCAGGGTCTGAAGAAACCTAGCCTGAGCTACAAGGCCAGCATCAGGATACGGTTTACTTATTTCAGGAATAAAATAGAAATTTGTTTTTCATTACTCATACAGGGATGAGAACTGATGGAAAGGCCAGTGTTACAAGTTCATAATCAGTCTGGAGAAAGAATGATTGGGCCCATTATAGACCCAGGTGAGCAGCCATGTTGGTCTGAAATAGCAGAACAAATTTTGAGTCAAATGGTACCTTTAAGACCAGCAAAAGTTTATTCAAGGTATGAGCTTTCGTGTGCATGCACCCTTTTTCAAATACCATGCACACACACGAAAGCTCATACCTTGAATAAAGCTTTGTTGGTCTTATAGGTGCCACTTGACTCAAAATGTGTTCTTCTGGGCCCATACACATTAGGGCTGCCAAGCCGCAGCGGGGGATCCACACATCTTCACAGGATCCCTGCCGCGGGGGACAGCGATACGCATTGCACTGCCGTCGCCAGGATGTGACGTTACGTGTCGCTCTGGTAACGGGGCTGTTTGGAGTCCCGTTGCCAGAGCGACATATAGCGTCACATCCTGGCGATGGCGGTGCAACGCGTATCGCTGTCCCCCGCGGCAGGGATCCTGTGAAGACGTGCGGATCCCCTGCCGCAGCTTGGCAGCCCTAATACACATACACAGACAGCAGACTGTACACTCCAATAGGGAGGTGCATCTGTATCTATGTAAAAGAGTAATAGTGTTTAAATAATGCAAAACTTCATTTATGTTTGTGCCATCAAGTCCCAGTTGACATGGCAACCCCAGCAAGGGATTTTCAAGGCAAGCAGAGGTGGTTTGCCATTGCCTTACCCTGCAGAGTCTTCCTTGGTGGTCTCCTATCCAAGCACTGACCCTGCTTAGCTCGAAGATCTGATGAGACTGGAATATACCATGCTACCTTTTCTCCTAAATCATTAGGTTAGCAAATCCCAAAGAAGAGCATAAGTTACTCAGACTATAAAAATGGTTGATAAAACTATACATGACACTGAGTACAAAAGCAATGCATTTTGGCATAGCATCATCACAACCCTATTCTTTTGGGAGCTGTGATAAAAATCATCAAGACAGTAAATTACCAGTGTGTATAATTCTGAAGAGAAAATAAGCACCACTTGCTTGTATGAGCCAATCCTAAAATTTGGGAAAGTAGAAATGATTTTTCACTATTCTTGCATGTGCTACTGGGCGCTGAGGAAGCAAAATCCTGGTAAAAGTTAACTTTACCCACAAATGGAAGTAAAGGACACAATAGTGACTCAATACAAGACGTGCCTGAGAAACAGAGGATTCATAAATTGATGAACCTTCCCACACAGTCCTTTGATCCTGGTTTAGGGATCTGTACACAGACTTATGTCTACACAAACTTAAAGTTGGTGCAATATTTGGGGAAAAATCAGGAAGAGTCTTCACTAAATGATAGTTGGATACATAAGAAGACAAGCAAGATAAAAGAACTTAAGGCAAAAATGCAATTTCAAGTAAAAATACAGCAGACAGTCCCAGGGATGAATTTGAGATATCCAGATGTGCCTTACTTGAAGCTAGGCCCAATAAAGTCTACCTATTAATAGGCTTGCCCTTTGCCATCCCCTACAGCAGGTAAACCTCCACCATAGGAACCAATCCTCACTCTCAAGAAGTTGAGAAGATGGAGAAAAAATGGCTGGGAAATGGCCTCAGTAGTAATGCTCTAGGAATTTACCCCTGTCCCTATGGTTTCTACCAGAGATTAATGGGAATTCCTAGAGCATCACCGAGAAGTGAGTTCACATCCTCCCCAAACCCTCCCCTCCCCAGGCACTGTCCTCAAAATTAGCTGAGGCAGTGCTGGAAACCCTACCTGGTACAGTGTGTGATATCCCCTGGAGTGTAAGGAAGATGACAGGGACAGAGAGAACAGCTAGCTTGCCAGGTGTAAGAAAAGGAGGAGCAACATGGTAAGAGGAGTTAAGACTTGAACCTGCAGTTTATGAAGGGGAAAGGCTTTGTAGGGGGAGTGAGCATCAGTAAAGTTCGAGGGAAGGAATACATGGGGAAAGGGCACAAAAGATGGGAGCGTGCTGTAGTTTAGAGAATAAGGAAAAGGATAAATTTGAGACGACAATGATGAAGTTGAGAGAATAATGTCAAGACTACTTGTCTTGTGTGGGAAGAGGGGCAGGAGATGAATCATTAAAAACAGAGAGAGGGGGATGGGATTCTAAATATACGTTGCCTATTTCTGAAGGGTGGCCACAAATAACACTCACCAAGGGAAGACCATCCACAATTCACAGCTATATGAGCTCAAAACTGTATATTGCATTCACTGAAATACAAAGAAGTGTCCGTGGTCAGAACCCAATAGAATATATAGACAGTTATCCAACAGATTGCTCATAACAATTAAGCATATTTTACAAAAAGAACATGTTCAAAACCAACAGTAGGCTCAGGGCTATTTTTGGGCAGGAACACACAGGAACGGAGTTCCAGCTGGCTTCAGAGTTGGCCACGCCCATGCCCACTACAGCCAAAACCTCTGCGTGTGTGGCTACAGAGGGAAGGCCTGGAGAGTGACCCCCCCAGCAACTCCAACGTGGGTGGGCCAGGGGGGGCCTGGAAGGATCGGGAAGGCATTTAAATGACTCCCTGTGCCTTCCCCAGCCTGTCCAAGGGCCGGCTTGCCCGGGATTCCCGCAGCTGTGGGGCACCCGGGCAAGCCAAGGGAAGACATAGGATATGGCCTAATATGCTAATGAGTTGTGCTGTCAGGGGTGTGGCCTATTATGCTAATAAGTTCCTGCTGGGCTTTTTCTACAAAAAAAGCCCTGAGTAGGCTCCTCTGTAATTCCATACATAGATAGTGTTCATAGACCTCAAAACAGGTAGTAGCTGCAGCAGAAGACGTCCACTGTAGGAAAGAATAACAGCCATACGTCTCTCCCAGGTATAAATCAAGACATTTCAATAATATTCAACAGAGGCTGGTAAAACAGAACTGTGAAGCAATCATAAATATACACAGAAAAACAAGATTGTCTGCATAATGCATATATCAATTCAAAAGCATAGAAAAAATGCACCTCACCCCAATTTCCAAAATAACCTTTGGTGGATGTTATTTGTGGCTATACTTGTATGCTAAGGGTTCCTTATTGTCTTTGGCATTTCTGAAGTGTGAGCATGATCAGTGTCATGGCAATGGAGACAACTCCGGGGCAGGAATTGAGGCTAAAAGGCCAGTGTTAAACTGAGTCTATTTAACCCTTGAATTTTTGTATTTTCTGGATCTTGTGATGGGTACAGAGGTGAAAAATTGCCCCACGGAGACTTATTTGGGGGAGTGATGTTATTTGTGTCCCATCTCTCCAGCCTAGGGTTGCCTCCCTCTGATCATCTCTGTTGCCCAACACAGCTTTGAGCAGCTCTGGGAGGGAGAAAAAAAGTAGTCACCCCCTGCCCCAGTATGTCACTTCCAGATATACCCGGGAAGAGACAGGGTCACATGGGGTAGCTGTAGGAACTGCTGGAAACTCTCTGGTTTTACCTAGAGCCACTGGAGTGGTGTAGTGACATATGCAATGTCACTAATGTCATATGTTCACCCATGCCCACACCACCTTAGCTATTCTGCTGGTTGTCAGGCTTGGCCTGGCAATTCTCCTGACCAGCTCAGATAGGTTGCTTAACTGCTCTAGGTGATGGTTCAGTTTTATTTTTGAAAGTTTGCTGGAATGTTTACTAATTGTTTTACGAGCACTAGTCATCTGGATTTGGTGTGATCTCATTGAGTTAAAAGACAGGCCTTTGGATGGTGGGAGAGGCTTTATAGTTTCCCATGAGAACTTAGTAACCTCATTGTGAGATAGCATTTTACTGGATTTATTTCGGCTGTTGGGGGGGGGGTCATGATTTCTTTGGGCAAATTAAGGAAGATTCTCCCCATACCTTTGGTAGCATGTGGTTGTTAGGATTTGGGAGTAACAGAAATATTGGGTCTCAGCAGCTGAATTGTGCCCAATATTATCTGAATGGATATTTTCAGGCATGCAAATGTGCACAAGGAAGAGGTGCTGGACAATTATTTTGATACTTGCTAAGGAGCTGGAGTGACATAAAGCTAAGAAAAAATAATGTATCACTTGGAATTTGCCTCTCAAAATCCAGCAGGGCTTCTTTTATCATTCAGCATTGGTTCTGATTTCTCACACAGAATGCAGCATGTTACAAAATTATTAACAAGGAACTCCATCTTCTAATCTTGGCTGCCTTGAAAACATTAGCAGAGGGGGCCATTCATCACCATACTTCTTATTAAAGCTTGGAAGAAACAGCACTCAGCAGTGCACCTTGGAAGATGGAGCTGAGGAGAAAAAGTACTTTCTGCTATTTTCTCGCTGATTGTGGCTAATGTTCGAATAATTACCAGTGGAGATGCTCTCTGCTGTTTGATGGCCAAATTCCAAAGATTTGCTTTGCAGGTTTCCAGTCCTTCTCTGCACTCAAATATCACTTGGTCTGGCTTTAGACAGCCAACCTTCATTTGCTTTGCTTTTTTATCATTCTATACTATGTCAAACTTTCTTTGTGGCAAGCTAGGCAAAATCACACCCCTAATGAAGATGCATTGTAGGTAAGTATGTGCCCTGTAGTGACAATTCACAACAGTAAGATGAGGTTAGCTCCAACTGAAAAAAAAACCACTGCAGAAAGTGTTTACATGCCTCTGTGGACTTCATTTATTGCTATTTCGTTGCAATCATTCTCATTGTAGTTGCAACTGAAGGAACATCAGCACTTCAGTGAGGTAGCCAAGAGACCCTTTGTGGGAAATGCCTTTTCACTAATAATGTTATCTACTTAAAACATTTTCTATTGTTCATAGGTAGGGGAATGTTGAATGGTATAGTATAGCCTGATCTCATCAGAACTTGGAAGCTAAGCAGGGTCGGTACTTGTATGGGAGCCCACCAAGGAAGATTTGCAAAAGAAGGCACTGGCAAACCACCTCTGTTTAATCACTTTCCTTGAAAACCTTATCGGGTTGTCATAAGTCAGCTGTGACTTTATCTAAGTTATTTGTAGTCTGATTTTCTCACATGGACTCAAGGCAGATTACACATAGTGAGTCAGTACAATCAACAAGATTGGATATTAAATAATTAGGATATTATAATACTAGGAACCACCAGAAATAATAGCATAGCATAAATGTTAATATGACATATTAAGTGGTACACAAGTTGCATAATAGAATCCAGGTGGGCAGCCATGTTGGTCTGAAGCAGCAGAAAAAAGTTTGAGACCAGTGGCACCTTTAACACCAACAAAGTTTTACTCAAAGTATGAGCTTTCATGTGCATGCACACTTCCTCAGATACAGTGAAACAGAACTTACCGATCCATACATATAGGCAGGGGTTGAGCAGTAAATTAGCATACAACATAATGAAGATATTTATCAGAATCTGGAATAACAAGCTTGGTTTATATAGTTACCATTTAATATAATATAATGACAAAAGAGACCCCCTCACTTCTGCAGGAGTATACCGCATATCCTGCAATTGTGGACAGGTTTACATTGGGAAAACACAGTGTAGCATCCAGACAAGAATAAAAGAATATAAAAGACACTGCAGACTTGGCCAACCTGAAAAATCAGCAGTGGATGAACGTAGCCTAACTCAAACAGGAAACAGTATCTTATTCCAAGACACTGAAATGCTGGAAAACACATCCAATTACCATGTCAAATTACACAGGAAAACTATTGAAATTAATAAACATAAACATAAACACAATTTCAACAGGAAAGAAGAGAGTTTAAAAATAAACAGTTTCCTGTCCTGAAAAACACAAAATGCTCTATGTCTTACAACAGCACTACAGAAAACAGACAACAGAAAAACAACTTGCTACAAAGGGTGCCTGGTAGGTTAGTCACACACACCCCTTGTATGTGGCCCTAGGTTAGGACTTGTACTGATTAAATATGTGAACCACTCAGAGCCCTCAGGGGGTGAGCGGTATACAAATGGAAGGATAAATAAAATAAAAAATACAGATAAGATTAGAATTTCAACAGCCAATCCATATGCAAAAGAACCTCCTCAGAAAAGCTCCTCCATTAGCATGTCACAGCCTGGGGAACTCCTACAAGATAATGACTTAGCCTTACCCCCACCTTCCTGAGTAGATATAAATTACCTGCCTACCATTTTTCTTCTCATCTTGACACAGAAAGTACTCTCTGTGTTATACCTCTGAGGATGCCAGTCACAGCTGCTGGCGAAACATCAGGTACCACAATACCAAGACCATGCAGCCTGGAAAATCTACAACAACGAATGAACTCTGGCCGCAAAAGCCTTTGACAACATAAATGGAAGGTTTGCAGAATGGAAATAATAAGCATGCTCCCTCTAGTTCCCGCTAATAGTTGAGCCACATCTTGACTATTGACTTGACTGCACTTCACACTCATACACATTGTTCTCAGATGCTTTCAATCCCATAATGTATCATTTGATAGTGATTTTTTTCTGGTAGTAATGATATAGAAGAAAGGAACTAGAAGCATGCAGACATTGGCCCTTTTCAGACAGCTCATGTATTTTGTTTTAGAATCTGGTTACTAACAGAATCTTTCTGTCATTTCAGTTAGACACATTTTAGTAACCAACTGCTAATGGAATTAATTTACCTGTTCATACAAACCCACTTGTGTCCCATTGAGGAAGTGTGCCTGAGCTGTTGCTGGTGTAAACTGCTTTCTTTTGTTTTCAAACCCTTCCTTCTGCTTCTGAATTGCTGTGGTGTGCTGTGTAAAATGCCCCATAGCCCTTGCTGCAGTGCCACTTTCTCTCCCCTCCACTTTTCACTTCACACAGGTGTTCTTCCTCAGAGATTTTTTGTTAACATTCTGTGTTGATCTCTATGGCACTCAAACTTGATCACAATTTTTTTAATAAAGTTTTATTGATATTTTAAGCACAAAACAACAATTCCAATAGAAAAGTCAGAATACAAGCGAAACAGGTCGTACCATTCACAACTTTCACTACAATAATAGTGCCCTATAGAACCGTGTATAGACTTCATAACGTTTGATTCAGTTAAATAGTAACATCTTGTATTTAACATTGCAAATTTCTTCCCAGTCGAACCCACCTATATTGAGTCTATCTAATAAAGGATACCAAGCATGCATTGGACTCATCAAGTCGCATTCCATTTGAGTTTCTGTGTAAAACGTATTAAAATTCTCTAGTAAAAATAGGTCCCAAACCTTATGCACCCAATGTTGTATACTCGGAGGATTGGGTTTTTTCCAATTCTTGGCAACAACTATTTTGGCCGCTGTGAGTAGCGTACCAATCATCTTCAAGGAGGGTACAAGGGGTGAGTCAGCAGGCCACAAATTTAACAATAACAACAAAGGATCGGGTGGAACTACAACGCCCGTTAATACCTTAATCTTTTGAATAAAAAGAAGCCAGAAATTGTTGATGACTGGACAGGACCACCAGCAGTGAATATAAGACGCTTTTACCCCACATTGTTTCCAGCATAAGGGTTTAATATGTGGGTATATATGTGTTAACCTAGCTGGAGTAAGATACCAACGGGTTAGGACTTTCATGTTGGCTTCAAACACATACAAAGATCTTGATTGCTTGCACTGCGACCTCCAGATTTGATTCCACTGATCCCCCGTG
>NW_015161950.1:1279091-1283886 GCF_001447785.1 Gekko japonicus | reverse complement strand
GGAGTGAGAAGAACACCCCCTCACTGAGCCTTAATGACCCAATAGCCGAGACCACAAACCGTAGAATGAGAAATCCAACCATAACCAACGACACCTTAGGAGGGCCTTTCCCCCTCCCCACCCCCCTACCCCACCCACCACCACCCAGTCTCGGAGTGAGAAGAACACCCCCTCACTGAGCCTTAATGACCCAATAGCCGAGACCACAAACCGTAGAATGAGAAATCCAACCATAACCAACAACACCTTAGGAGGGCCTTAGAACAGGACCCGTTAACTTCCCCCCCTCCCCCCTCTTCCCTAAAGGCAGTTGGAGCTTCTTGCTTAGCACATAAACCTCAAATTGCCCCTTCATTAACTGAAATGAAAACAGCTGTGAGGTTGCTAGTAACAATAAAAACGATTCCCGCTGTCTTCTAACCATCAATACGATCTTGCGCTCATTAGGTCACACACTGTTTTGATGAAGTGCACCGCCAGCGGGGCGACAAGGCTTTTTTCTGCCGCTTGCATTTACGATCAAGAGCTTCAGTGTCCATTTCTTCAGGCGCTTGGAGCCCCAAAGCCAGTAGCATTGCCTCGCCTGCTGCCAGATCCGCTGCTTGGTGTAATACTCCCTTGTGGCGAACTTGGAGACAGCCCGTGTTCGCCCATCTATATTTAATCTCCTTTTCAATAAGTATAGCTGTGATGGGCTTGAGCACCCTCCGAATTTGCAACGCTTCTGGAGCAACATCCGGGAAAATGCTTATCACCTCAGTATTGAATTTAAAGGTACGATGCTTCTTTGCTTCCTGAAGGATCTGATTTTTTCTCCTGAGGTCGAAGAATTCAACGATGATGTCCCGTGGACTGTTTCTTTTAACCGAGTAATTACTGCTCAGCCTGTAAGCCCGGGTGAGAGCTGGAGCAGCACCCTCTCCAAAAGGAACACTTTCATTCAGCCAAGAGGATACAAATGTAGCAAGATCGGTTTGGCCCTCCGTGTTTTCAGGAAAATCACGAAGTTATAAAAATCTTTCCCTGGAGCGATGTTCCAATAAAATGATACGCTCCCTTGCCCAAGCTCCTGCGTCCTGCAGATTACTAATGTCCTCCTGGTTGCTTACTGAGGATTCCATGGCAGTTTCAGCCATTTTAGCTATTTGATGGATACTCAATTGCATCCCCTCTATCTTATCTGCCAGCAGCTTTATGATTGCATTTATGTTGATCAACATTTCCACCTTAAACTCCCTCCAACCTTCAAGAAAGTCCTTTTTAGAGAATGTCGGGGATCCCCCCTCAGCTCTCACGCCGCTCGCCGCCATCTTATACAACCCAGGACCGGGATTCTTAGGAGTAGCGTTTGTTTTTTTAAAAAGGGGCTTGGGGTTCACCTCTGCCGTTTTCTTCAAGGGCGATTGATCGTTCATCGTTTCCATCCTTTTTTGAGGGAAAAGAAGCTCGTTTTATGAAGCGCTTGTCGGGAAGAACAGGGGGGGGTTAAAGGAGCCCATCTAACGTGCGTCCACCACCGACCCGGTCGACGCCCCGCCCCCCACCTTGATCACAATTTAGTGAAATAGTGACACTATTGAGATTCCTGGACTCCGCTGAGATATACTGAGATACAGTGCAATCGCGGCTGCTGTCACTTGGAAATAAGAGGAGAGAAGTAGCTCATTGAGGAAGGGGTGAGGATCAGGGCATCAGCGATTGGTCAGTGTGACAGAAGGTGTTTGTAGTAAACATCCTGATGTTAACCTATCCATGTCTAGATAAAACTGGCTGTTAAGTGACTTGTTTCCAAAAGTTTGCAGGACAGAAGAGGCAGTGTTGACAGTCACACTCT
The DNA here is from genome assembly GCF_001447785.1 of Gekko japonicus. Classification (NCBI taxonomy): domain Eukaryota; kingdom Metazoa; phylum Chordata; class Lepidosauria; order Squamata; family Gekkonidae; genus Gekko; species Gekko japonicus. The sequence continues at coordinate 1,282,052 of NW_015161950.1, read as the reverse complement.
GGTTTTTCATGAGGTTAAAGAAAGGCTGCTTGGATTTTTAAAATGTCCATTCCCCCCCCCCTTCCCCATTGCCTCTTCCAGCCCTGCAGAATGTCTTGGGTCACATATTCAGCCCAAAGAAATTTAAGTAGAAGCAAGGCTGCTTGGATTTTTAAAATGCCCCTCCCCCCCTTTACCCTTCTCCATCATACCTTCCAGCTCTGCAAACAGGTACCAGGTTTCCAGCTGTATCTAGGTCTCCCTGAATTATGGATACCAGCCTCCAGGTGGGACCTAGGGATTTCCAGGATTTACAGATCATCTCCAGATTGCAGAGAGTAATTCCCTTGGAGGAAAGGAATCCTTTAGAGGCTGAACTCTGTATGGCATCGTACCCCAACTGAGGTCCCTGTCCTCCCCAGGTGCCATCCCCAAGTCTCCATGACTTCTCCAACCTGGAGCTAGCAACTCTACCGCCCACTCCCTCTCTAGCCAGGAAGAACATGGCACCCCCTTCGAGGCACACTAGAGTGTTATCAAACCTGAGTTGCAATGAGAGAGAGTGCATGCGCGCGCACACACACAAATGCAAGAGAACCAGAAAATATTGAGTTGTAAATACAAGATAAAATTTTATTAAAGCACATAAAAGGAAAACATCACCCACCCCCCAATCCCCACAAAACTTTCCTCCATGTGAACTGTGTTAGCAAGGGGGGAGGAAAGGAGGGTAGCATCAGAGCAATGGGGAGAAATACTGTGATGACTGTGGGCCATAATGAGAGAAAGAGGGAGAGATGAAGAAAGAGAGATAAAGTAGGTCATAGCTGCCAATTGGAGAGCCTGTCTGTCTCCTTTAGGATTGCCAGGTTCCCCCTGGCCATGGGCAAGGAATGGCGTTTGCCGAACTCATGGAGACTCGGGGATGGTGATGGGGACAGGGACCTCAGCGGGAAGAAAAGGGGAGGGAAAAGAATGTGGCACTGCTTGAAATGACCATAGCACTTCAGAAACAGCTCATTAACAGTGTGAAACCCCTATTCAGGCCCATAAACACAGGTGCTGCCTATGAGTGCCCAGCACCCTCCCCAATCAGCCATGCCTCCCCCCTTGCCCTTCTCTGTAAACTGCCCACCTGGGTTGGCGGGGGAGAGGAAGCATGTCTCAGCCTGAGCTCGGCTTGCTGCCGGTGTGATTGTAATGCCTGAGCTGCTTTGGGAGGTGCAAGACGAAGTTCCTGTCTTAGCTCTCTCTCAGATTTTCTGCAAAGGGAGGGGGGTGTAGGAAGGAGATGCGAAGAGGATAGCCCATTGGCACCAGAGGTTAAGGGGCTGCTCAGGGGGTTATTGTCCTGCTGCGGCTGCTAACTAACCAACGGAACTAGGTTGTGTCTGTAAAACCTTGAGGGGCTCTCCCAGCTCCTTCTGCAATGCTTGCAAGACATCTTGGATCTTCTGGGGGGTAGGCTTTGATTCCAGAGCAATGCACAGTGCTTCAGAGAGCATACAACTCCCAGACACAAATCCTGAACTTTCTTTTTTATTTCCGAACTGTTCCAGGTGCTGCTCGCCCCCCCCCATTTTTACCTGTCAATTTCTTTAACAACAACAACCCTGTGATGTAGTCAGCTCCACTGTACTAAACTGCCCCCTTGGGGCCCCCCTAACTAAAGTTTTCTGAGGACGGGGTACCTGTATTGCTTTACTCAGAACCAGGTCAATGACAGATAACATCTGGTTTAGAATGGTAATGTGAAAAGGGCCATTGTCTGCTTTGATTAAATCCTAGTTAGGTATGATAGCCAAAGGAGACAGTCAACAAAAAACACCATATTAGGGTGGTGGCTTTTAACAGGGGTGTGCATGGGGGGGAGGGAATGGTAAATGTCAAAATTTCCAAATCCTAGTATCAGTATGAGAATATGATTCAGCTTTCAGCATGCTCGAATAATGCCAAAGAGGCATTATTTGGGGAGGGGGGTTCAGTTCATCCAAACCAAACGAACATCCCTACTGTTAACCACACATAATACTGTGCTTTGTTACAACATCTGAATTTACAAACCACACTTTAAGTAGTTCACAGCTGTGAGATCACACAAACAGTGATGCAAAAAGGATGTCCTACTGAGAGGCAAGAACTGTTTATTACATAAAGTATTTACATCTCATCTCCCCCCCCCTAAAAATGGGTCAAACTTGTCTTACAAATATGCATAGCATAAAAGATAAAAGAACAAAACAAGAACTATCCCTATAAAACTGAAAACATTAATCTATAACTTATTGCCAAAAGTAACTGTGAACTCATGAGTAGTCTATTGCAACTAAACTACTAATTCAGCAAAAAGCCCTGTCAGAAAGCAGACAAACTGGGACTTGTAGACAAATCAGAATTTCTTACCTCTAGTAGACTCCCCAAAATTTGTTGTGCACACCATGGTTTAAATGTAGCTCATACGCCCCTTATGTATAAATAAATATGGCTGATTTCCATGATGATGTCACACTTCCTTCTCTGGCCACAAACGTCTGTCACTTCCATGCCCTTCGCTAAACTGGGATACTATGAAGCAGCATATCTATTGAACCAAAACACTTCAGAACATGTCATACTTCATCAGTCATATGGTTGCCAAGGTCAATCTAAACAGGTTTCCATATCTAGGATGATTCTTCTGTTCATTGTATGTGTCATCTCAACAGTGTTCTCTACAATTTGGTATGAGGCCTTTGAAGACAATATTTTCAACTTGCCGCTGTTTTTAGGTAAAGCGCCCACCACCTGTAGAATGTAATCAGGATTTCTTGTTATAATGTAAAGTGGAAATATAAAGATGGGTTGATTATCTTGTGTTAGGACCAGCCATTCCATTCTATCACCTGTCCTTTTTCATCACTTTTACTGTGATATTCTGGAATGGAGTTGCTGACATGTAATAGAAAGCTATGGTGAAAACATTAATACGTTCTTTAGCTCAAG
>NW_015161950.1:1264839-1279046 GCF_001447785.1 Gekko japonicus | reverse complement strand
TTTACTTTGGACACAACATGCTCTGAGAGGAAAGATTTTGCCAGCTGTTTTAGTTTTAAATTACAGTGCCATGATTGGTTTCATTTCTGGGTCACCCATAGCAACCATAACTTGAAAGCAGCAGAGCAGGCCTGCCTTCATTTAGGACTCTTCTGAGAAGGGTTCAAAAATTCTTTTTACTTCCCCCCCCCAAAAAAGATCTCATATGGTGCTATTTCATTTCCCCCCCTGTTTATTGTGATGTGTCTTTTCTCTTCCTTAAATAGCTTGTTGGATAATAACAATAAATAAAACTGACCCTGACATTAGCAACCAATTAGCAGCGTTATACTTTTGGAAATTTTCCTTTGCACCCTAATTTACTTGGGACCATAGGATGGGATCCTGACTAAATTTCCCGATGGCAGAATGGAACTTAGTTCTGCCTCCCTCTCCTTCCCACCACGGCTTGCTGATCTCCATGAAATGCTGTTCCTGGGGGATAGGAGATCCTGAAGAATGGCACGAAGGGGTCCTGCAACAGGTTGGAGGAATCAGTGGAAACTGCTAATTTAGCCTGAATCCAAACCAACCCCAATGTGATATAACAGGACTTCAGTGACCTAAAACTCAGCTATTCAGTTTGAGTCTTTGTCATTTGTCAGTGCAACTTTATGTTTCAGTTTAACAACAATTTATCAGAAAGACTCTGGCAGAGCTCAGCCCCAGATCAAGATGGGTAAAAATATTCATCTTTCTTTATTCGTTCTAGATTGACCTGAATATCCTACATAGATTCTTTGTTAATAAATATTTTTAGTTAAGCACACAAGTACTTTCAATGATTAATGTTTCTGATCATCCAAATGTTTTAGGCACGCACATAGACATAATGCTAAATGAATCACCGTTTAGTCTGCAACCTGCTAGAATGCACCAGACTTAGAGATAGATCCAGGTGGGCAGCCGTGTTGGTCTGAAGCAGTAGTACAAAATTAGAGTCCAATGGGGCACCTTTAAGACCAACAACAGTTTATTCAAGGTATGAGCTATCGTGTGCAAGGCACACTTTTTCTAATATATTGGAATGGTGTGTAATGTTCAAACTTATAGATTACAAGCCATAAGGAACATGATTTCTGAGAACAACACAGCTGACTTTGCCACCAAACTGTGCCATTTTGTTCTCACCCATAACCATTTCAGATTTGGTGATGACATGTTCCTCCAGATAAATGGTACAGCCATGGGCACCCACATGGCCCCACATTATGCTGACATCTCTGTGGCTGACTTGGAACAACACTTCCTAAACTCCCATACACTCATACCTCTCTTATACTTGCATTACATTGATGACATTTTTATTGTCTGAACACATGATAAAGAAGGCTTGGACACATTCCACCAGGCATTCAATGATTTTTACCCCACCATCAACCTGACAATGAACCAAGTCATGTAAGAAATACATTTTCTGGACACTACTGTAAAAGTACACAATGGACGTGTAGATACCACCTTATACCGGAAACCTACTGACTGACAAACATACCTACATGCTTCCAACTACCATTCTAAACATTCCAAATGATCCATTGTATGCAGCGAGGCTCTACACTGCAGCCACATCTGCTCCAATCCTACAGACAGAGATTCTCACCTGGGGGATCTACAACACACATTTTTGGAACTAAAGTGTCCACCTGATGAGGTAAGAAAACAGATTAACAAAGCCAGGGGACTTCCGGTTGATGGTGGCACGCTTGCAGATTCACCTCCTGGACCTCCCGGGGGTGTCTCCGTGCTCTGACGGAAGGAAAGGCTGAGCAGGCTCGTAACCCCCCCAGGGGCCCAGTGAAGGGACCCTGGCCAAGGAGCTTTGAGGGGTAGCCTCTTCAATGGCAGAATGCCAGAGAATTGAGGCGCCCCTTCACTCCAGTGGTTCTTCCAGCCGAGAGACCGAATGGTACAAGTGAAGCTAACCAAGTCAAGCGCAGGAGATCAGGCGTGAAAAATGATGAAAGAAGCATGGTCGAAAGGCAATATTATGAACATGAGTCAACTGGGAAACGATTTTTGAAAGAAAAGTCACTCCCTACCCTACTCCGTGGAACGGGAAAAGCGAGCGGGGGGGACGCCTCCCATGCGCATGAACTGTTGAGCAAAAGGGGGGGAGCAGAAGAGAAACGCGATTAAATTGCCCAGAAGTACCTACCCAATCGAGCTAAGCAGTCAAGCGCATATTCAGAGACTTTTAAAAAATTTTCCAAAAGTAAACAAATGGGAAAAAGATGGCGTGGAAGAGGGACAACGACAGACTTTTGAAAACGAAACCAGAGTCTCCTAAACAGAAACGACCAGTGAGACAGCAAAGACTATAGCTGAGTTCATGCGCCCTCTACTGAAACAGCTGAATAACTTCAAAGAGCAGATGTCCGTGGTAACATAGAGCATTTCTGCGCAACAAATGCAAATAACTGATTTGATCCAAGTAATGAAGCAGGATGCTGAGAAAGTAAAGGAAGTAGCTGAATCAACGCAGAAAGTGAAGAAGAAAGTGCAAAAATTGGAAAAGAAAACTTCCTTTGGAAGATCAAATGCTTCAAGTACAAATGGATAAGGCAAATATCGTCCTTCGCTTCCAGGGGGTGCCAGAGAACAAAGGAGAGAACCTTAAAGAACGTATGAGCGAGCTACTTGCCCCAGTAACAGAAATAAAGGTGGACTTGATACTCAACGATATGGATGTGGCCTATAGGTCATATTCAGGATACATAAGGGAGCGGTGGCGCAGGCGGTAAGAGATGCCTGCATGTACATCTGGCTGAACAGCTTCGGCTGTTCGAGCCCCACCTCGGCCGGGGTGAGCACCTGGCCCTATGTCCCAGCTCCTGCCCAACCAGCGGCTCGAAAGCCCATTAAAGGGCGAATAGACTCATGGGTACCTGCTACTAGAGCGGGGGGGCACCCGTCCCTGTGTTGCGGTGGCGAGCAGCGAGCGAGCGGTGGTGGCAGCCGCGGTGGCGATGGAGAAAAATGGTGGCTGGCAAGTGAAGGAGGCTGAACCAACTGGTGCGGAGGCAGAGCAACGCAGCAGGCCGGAGCCTCATCAGGACAGTGGTCGCAGCGGAGCATGCGCAGAAGTGCGAGTGGTCCTGGCCGGAAAATGGAATCTCTACAGCCGGAAGAAGGGAACCTCAAAGACCAGCACCAGAAGGGACGCCACCGACTACCTCCCACAAAAAAGAACAAAGACAACAACCGAAGAAGATCCACTAAAAAAAGGGTGTCTGGTAGGGTAGTCACCACCCCTATATGTCTGTGGCCCTAGGTTAGATTCTGTGAATGTGATTAGCCCCCTCTGTAAGCCGCCCAGAGATCCTTAGGGGTTAGGGCGGGATAGTAAATCGAATAAATAAATAAATAAAGAAAATAAAGAAAAACAATCTGCCTGGGGAAATTGTAGTAAGATTCTCGAAGAGGCACATCAGGGATGCTATCCTGAAAGCAGTGGCAGCAACGCCCCTGATGGCAGGGGAGAATGCTGTGAGAACGCTAAAGGATATTCCATTTGAAGTAAGACAATGCAGAAAGAAATATAAAGAACTTGTGCTCTTTCTCCAAACAAATTCAATTGGATACAAATGGCTATTTCCAGAATGTGTAACATTCAAGATCAAAGAGAAGAAGGAAAAGATTGACTCTGTTCTGAAAGCTCAAGAATTTCTAAAGGAACAGCTGGGAAAGTCAGAGGATGAGAAAAAAGAAGAGGACAACAGGTCCAGTGGCGAGCTGGAAACTGGTTTATCTGGTGAGGACTCTTTCTTTGAGCAGGGGGCAGCAGCCCCGAAAAGTCCCTACAAGCTGCGGAAGAGAAGAGAGAAGAAGAAGTAAAGGCTGAAGGACTCTGAATTGTGCCTTTGAGAACTTTGGTTCCTGGGGATGATTGGGGGCACTGTTATTGGGCAGTTAAATGTAAAATGGGAGGGTAAAAAGTTTTAAAAGTTTGACACAGTTCATAAAAAGAAAAAAGATGAAAAGACTGGATGTATAAAAGCTAGCTGGAGGATCTCCTCTCTTGGGTTTTAGATAGTAGTGGGTACTTTACTTTCTCCCGTATGTGTAGTTTCCCCTTCCCTTTTTTCTGTTGTAGTTTTTTGTAGTGATAAAAAACCAATAAAAAATCCCCTCCAGGGACTTAAAAAAAAATTAACAAAGCCAGAATGATACCCAGAGAAAACCTGTTAGACGACAGGTCCAAAAGAGACAATAATAGAATACCACTAGTTCTCAGATCAAAACAGTTCAATGCATCATCAATGTCTTACAACCTCTACTGGATAATGGCAGTTCTCTTTCACAAGTATTGGGGGGGGGGCAAACCTTTTCTTTCTATTACAGCTCCCCTGTCTCAAACAACTCTTCGCCCACAATCATGTAACATCTAATTTGAACATGAACACTGGTACCAAAGCTTGCAATAAACCCAGACGCCAACTTTGCTGCCACCTACACCCAGACAACACAATCACTGGGCCTAACAACATCAACTGCACCATCAGAGGCTCATTCACTTGCTCATCTTCTAACATTGCTTATGCCATTAAATGTCAACAATGCCCTTCGGTTCTCTGCATAGGACAAGCAGGACAAACCCTATGCCAGAGGATAAATGGACACAAATCTGACATCACCACCTTCCCTCTAAGCTGTGGAGTCTTGGGAGCAAAAATTCTACTTTGTGAGCTACTGGCATTAAAGTTCTGAGCGAGCAATTTGGCTGCTGCATAAATTAGTTTGCTCTGGAGCCATCCTTCCTGAGCTAAGACAAAAATGTGTGAGCTGGAGGCTAAAAAACTGTGAGCTAGCTCACACTAACTCAGCTTAGAGGGAACACTGATCAGGACTCACAAGACTGAGAAACTTATAGGAAAACAGTTCAACCTTCCAGGACATTCAATGGGTGACCTCAGAGTAGCTGTTTTATTACAAAGGAACTTCAGGAACAGAGTGGAAAGGTAAATTGCTGAATTACAAGTTATTACAACACTTGGAACAAAAACCTCCCCAGGACTCAACAGGGATATTGGTTTCTTATCTAATTACATATATTACCTCATTCAGTCCTCACATATGTATTCTCAACAAGGACTATAAATCCTCTGTATTTTAGTGTTTTTCTTTTTCAAAATAGTATATTAGAATATTGAATGTAATGCCAGGAATATTGGGGTGTTTTGCTGAGGTGACCCTGCATCCACCTCAAAAAGTGTTATTAAGTCATCTTCACGCCTGGGAGGACAGGATGGAGATTCTTGGTTTGCTTCCCACAATTAGAAAAGGCACCTTTGGACATTTATCTGCTATTCGGACATATTTATTGCTTTATAGCTGTTGACCTTATAACCTTAGCTTGTTCTTTTAGACTTTGAAATGTTGCCATGCAAGCCACAGCATATCTTAAACATCAACGTTACATGTTAATTTCCCTGTCTATAAGTTTGAACCTTACACACTATTCCAATATATTTGAAAAAGTGTGCCTTGCACACAAAAGATCATACCTTGAATAAACCTTTGTTGCTCTTAAAGGTGCCACTGGACTCTAATTTTTCACCCAGACATAGAAAGTAGGCCTAGGTCAGATCTATTTCAGTCCTGGTGAGTCCCAGTGCAGTGCAAAACGTACCTGGGAGAATGAACCTAGAGATTTCCAAGTTTCAGCACATCCCTGATCATAATTATGGAAAATTGTTTTCAACCACAGCACTTGGAGTTGGCTGTCACATCCTAGCCCCAATAAGTTCTCCCTCTAGGGATTAACCAAATTCCATCTCCCAGGACTGTTGCCCCCCCTTCCCCCCATGTTACTTTGTCTCCCCGGGGTTTGGTATCCGCTTGCCAGGCTGATTCAAGTAAAACTCTGTCAGTTTCAAGTGTTTTTGTTGCTTTTAAAAGGTTCATTCTTTACTGGAGTGGTTTGTGCTGAGTTTGCTGGTTTAGATGGATTTTCATGTTTTACATAGTTTATTGGTGTTTTTTTACAAAGGCTGAGATTCTTGCCTTTCACATATGTTCAGTTTCTTAGGTTTTACAAAGGTTCAAGTTCTCAAGTTTTACATTGGTAAGGCCTAGCCATAGCTTGCAACAGCATTCCATATGGGGGAGTTTCTTGGGTTTTATATTTTTCACAGGCTGTTTCCCTCCCATAGGAAACAATGGAGTATGTCTGGGGACATCTTGTTCAAGGGCCCATAGAACTGAACCCCTTGGTCAAATTGACTTGAAATTTGGGGGTTACTTAAAGAACAGGCACCAGCAGCACCTTACCAGTATTTGGAACCCAGGAGTATCAATGTTGAAATTAATTGATAAAATGTGAAAAAAGAATCACATATGCAGAAGGAGTGTTGTACATTGCAAGTCAATCACTTAATATTATTTTCTCTTTCAGTTTGAAAGGAGCAAAATCTTATCATGCTGCTGCATTAAATTATAGCGTCAAGAATAGATTCTGGGCTGGATCCTATAGCACTTGTTATTTATTTATTATATTTTAAATGACCTTCAGACTCATATGCCCCACATCCAAACTCATTGGTAATGGGCAGGGAAGAAGCAGTCCTGACTTTTTAAAACTGGGACCTGCATGTTCCCATTGTAGTGAGTGTCTGAACAAGATTTAGTCCACTGGTATTACTGAACAAACAAAGAGTATTAGTGCCATTTTTTATTATCTTTACTTTAATATAGGCTGGTTTTCATCAGTATTGTTAGTAGGGTTTTTTGGTTTTTTTTTTTAATTACTTTTTTTTTACTATAAACTGCTTTGAACATAGTTTAATAGGAAAAGCCATGAAAAAAACTTTACAACCAATCCAAGAACGCCATGGTGCAATGCAACATATATCTCTATATTTCTTAGGATTTTTTGTTTATTTAAAAAAATCGTATAAAATAATGCAAACCAAATATTAATAATTATGCTTTGCCCTAATTAACCAGTCATTATTCAACTCTATTTCAGAATGTACATTTCAAAGAGTAGGTGGTTTTGCAGGTATAAATGTAGACTTTTCCATTGTTATCTTCCTGCCTTCTCTGTTCCTATTTAATGTTATTTTTCTAGTTTCTTTTAGAACACAATTGCATTGAAATTGCACACAAGACCCAATCTTAGCAAATTACTCTGTTAATGCTTTCCTTATTTCTAACAATGTGCATGAAATTCTGGGAATCGTCTTTGTTTTCCTTTCAGTATGTGTTTTGTGAATGCCATCAACCAGTTCTGAATTTGTACAGTGTGACTGAACATGTCAAGGTCAGTGTCTGTCAAGTATAATTTGTTTCTTTATTGGAAACTTGAATGTGTGCTTCACCTTAATTGAGGATGTGCATTTCATGTAGGCGCCCCATGATGGGATGTAATCCCGCTGTCACTTTGAGCCAAAGCACAAAAAAGGGCTTCACAATCACATAAAACCCCAACTGATCAACTGTCTTGGGCATAATGTTCACCATCACATCAGCCACTGTAATGATGTACCTGCACTACAGAAATTCTGTGTTGGCAGTTATTGATGTGTTTCCTGTTGTAGTGCTTGTGTTCTTTATTTCAGATTTGAATTCTTTGCAGCATGATTGCATATTCCAGCTATGACAACTGTCTTCTTCAAGGGACAAGTGCAAGAAAATCAGAACCTTGGTGCTGCTCAGTCACAGGGTTACACCAGCAAAGTAGTAATGCTTGCATGTTTCCCCATAGCGTTTAGTGAAGCTCTTTAATTCCTCCCTCCCATCCTGGTTTTTAACCTAGCAGACTCGGTGTGGAATGCAATACCAAGCTATTATTTGGAACACCAGGCAATCAGACAGAGGTATACATCTATTTTGTTGTGCATACATAATCTATTTCTGCTTCTGGATTATGGCTTGACATTTCCCTCTTCTTGTCCATTCAGCTTCCAAATCTTAGACCTTTTCCTGATGCCTATAAGGAGGTCATTGTGTTCATCAAATATGACTGTCTTAAAAGCTAAGAAGCAAAAGCACTGGATAACTGCTATCTTGCAAAGAATGGCAATTCCAGGCTACAAACCACATTCTTAGGCGCTTGCGGTGAGTAGGTATTGTGGCAGAGATGACTTTGAACTTTTGGAATAACAGTTTCAATCCCAAAATCGTCATTTTGATTTCACTTCTTTGTGTCACTGAATCCATGGTTCTTTATTTTCACAGCACTATCTCTTCACACTGATTCTTCCCCTGTAAAATGGACACAGTGTTATTTATGCAGCAATAAATCAGCATTCTGCACATTGTATAGATCGGGGGTCGGCAACCCGCGGCTCCGGAGCCGCATGCGGCTCTTTTGAAGGTTTGCCGCGGCTCCGGGAGGTGGCTCCGGGAGGTCCTCACTGCGCGCTCGCACGCCGGCCCGGCCGGCCACTCCCCTCGCCATCCCAGCCCGAGCGGGGAGTGGCACTCCCCTCTCGGGCTTCCCGCTTGGGCTGGGACGGCGAGGGGAGTGGCCGGCCGGGCCGGCGTGCGAGCGCGCAGTGAGGAGCGGCGTGACGTCATGCGACGCCAGCCACTCCCCGCTCGGGCTGGGACGGCGAGGGGAGTGGCCAGCCGGGCCGGCGTGCGAGCGCGCAGTGAGGAGCGGCGTGACTCGGCGGCAGCGAGCGAGCGAGAGGTGGCGGCGGGAATCAGGAGGAGCAGGAGCCGGGGAAGCTGCCCGCGAAGGTATCCTGCCGGGGGAGGCGTTTTCCCCGCTTTCGGGGGCTGTGGCAGGTTTCCCGCCTCGGGGGAGTGGCGGTGCTGCCAGGGGGCAGGAAGCGCGGGGGAAGGCGGGGGCACCGGAGGTCCCTGGGGAAGGGGGGTCTGGCTGCAAGTGGTGGTGGGCTAGGTGGCCCAGCGCAGCAATTGTTTTCCTGGCGCAGGAGCAGGAGGTTCTCTTTTAAATTGGTCTCCCAAATTGGTCTTTCAGTTGTATGCTTCCAGGCCCCGCCCCCAGCAGTCTTCAGTAGGGCTGGGGAGCGGGAACTAGCACATGCTCGCCGTCGTCGCCGCAGCCAGCAGCACGAGTCCGGGTAAGCTGGGTGGCGGGGGATTGATTGGGGGGAGAGGTGGGCTGTCTGTCTGGCTGTGTGTACAGTAAAGCTGCTGCGAGTTGGATGGTTACCTTCCCGGCCAACTGCCCCTGGTCCTACACTCCTTCCCAGCCTGACCAGCTCCCCCCTCCCGCAAAAGAGTGCAAACCGGGCAGCCAGGAGCAACAGTCCCTCCCCTTTGCCCGTGCTTTAGACTCCAGACGAGGCTCGATGCACTTTGTAAGCCCTCTGCAAAAGCCTCCTTGCGTTTCTGTGCCTAGCTGGGGCGTGTGTGTGTGTGCGTGTGTGTGTGTGTGTGCGGTGCGCGCGTCTGGAGTTCTTTCACATCCTCCCATTCCTATTTCTCTCTCTCCTTCCACCTCCCTCTCTTTCTTTCCTTCCATCCCCTTCTTTCCTTCCTTCCACACTTTCTTTCCTTCCTTCCTTCCACTCCTTTTCTTTCCTTCCTTCCACCCCCATTCCTTCCTTCCACCCCCCTCCCTTTTTTTCTTATGTTGTTCTTCATTCCTACATTTTATTTTTATAAAACCCTGTGAGGTAGGCCTGAGTGTGTGTGACTGGCCAAAGGTCACCCAGCAAGTTTCTGGAGCGGGATCTTGAGGAGACCTGTCCAAGATGGCAGTGTTACTCAAGTTTAAGGCTCAGTGGGCTAAGGATGAGGGAGCTCTACATATAAATGTGCTATTTTGGGGTGAGGGAAGGCATTTTGCAGGCGGCTTTTGTTTGGAGGGGGGGAACTTTGAAAAGCTATGGGGCCCTGTGATTTCTAAATACGTCCCTGTTTTCGGGGGAAAAAACCCCCATAGCATTAAGGTAAGAAACAATATATGCAGTGTTATATTTGTTTTAAATGTCGCAATGGTTTTGCGGCTCCCGGGTTTTTTTCCCCGTCGGAAACGGGTCCAAGTGGCTCTTTATGTCTTAAAGGTTGCAGACCCCTGGTATAGATAAAAATGACTGTATTTATATAGTGCACATTAAATCATGGGTTACATGAACAGGCAACTTTTCACGTGCATGTTGTGTTCTTAATGCTAAGAATCCAAATGAGGAGGCAGCATAGTTTCAAACAGGAGCACAATTTAATAAGTCCTGTTCTTTCTTTGTGTGGAGCTGCAGGGACAGCAACTTCCTTTCTCCCTGTTCCTACCCACACCAAGTCCTAGAGTGGACTAAGGGAGTCTAAAACATTGGCCTGGATTAAAGGAACAGAGTTATCAAAATACCACAATGCACATCCTGAACCATGGTTTAAGGATTTTAAGCTTATGTATACCCAGAGGCATGGCTGTGGAAATATTTATAAAGTAAGAGTTGCAAGAGATGAAGCAAGATCAACTTTAAAAGGATATCAAAAAAGCAGGAGAGAGAGAAAGGCAATAACTAGAAAACTACTATTTAAAACACAATGCCTTTAAATAATCCTAGTGACAGTGATTACAGCATCTAGATGGTTCTCCACCTTGGCTAGTACAAAAATAGAACCCACTCATGTATGTGTGTATATTGTTCTCAGGAAGAAAACACCTAAATTTTGGGGTGGTGGCAGGACAAGGATGAGAAGCAATCTAACTGGACCCTAGAGGAAAAAATTGAGAGAGATTTGGACATTAGGAAAACAAGTTGGCAAGGAAAGAAGAGAAGGCTTTGGTTCAGTGGAAAGAGAAAATAGGTGAAGCAGCTGAGCAGGGCTGGAGAGACATGATAATATATTAGGGTTGCTAACCTCCAGGTGGGGCCTGGAGACCTCTCAGAATTATAACTGATCTCCAGTCTATAGAGATCAGCTCCCCTGGAGAAAATGGCAGCTTTGGCATGTGGACTGTATGGCATTGTTCCCCACTGAGATCCCTCCCCTCCTCAAACCTTGCCCTCCCCAGGCTCCACCCTCCAAATCTCTAGGAATTTCCCAACCCAGAATTGACTACTGTAGATAGGATGGGTAAGGAGAGTAAGTTACAGCCAAAAGACTAAAGAGCAGAGGATTACAGGACAAGCAAAGGACAGAAGAGGGTCTTAGAATGAAAGAGGGAGAGATGAAATGTGGCGGACAGAGAGAATGAGAAAGAGAGAGAATGGAATTCCAAGTTCCTGAAGAGCAAGTGTAGTCAGCTGTCACAATTATAGAGGATATTACTTGGGCAGGAATAACCTAGAATGCTAGTGTGTACTTTTTATCCCTTCAATTTGCATACATTCTGCTGCGGTGGGAAAAGCACTGCCACATCAGGAGTGTTCTGTCTTAGCAGCTGAGTCCTGGAGTTGGTTACAGTGTCCTCCAGAGTGGGAGCTGGAGGATGGGATCTAGGGCTTCCAGTCTCCATGAGAGGCCTGGAGATCTCTCAGAACACAGAGATCAGTTTCCCTGGAGAAAATGGCTGCTTTGCAGGGAGGGGTTTATGACATTATAGCCCACTGATGTCCCTCTCCTCCCCAAAATCTGCCCTCCCCAGATCTCCAGGAATTTCCCAACCCAGAAGTCACTCCAACTCAGAGTCCAAGGGTTCCAGGACCAGAACCTAGTCTGGTGATACTCACGAACAATGCTCCCTCTAAGCTATGGAGCCTTGTGAGAAAAAAATCTACCTTGTGAGCTACTGGCATTAAAGTTGTAAGCGAGCGATTCGGCTACTGCATAAATTAGTGTGCTCTGGAGCCATCCTTCCTGAGCGAAGACAAAAATGTGTGAGCCGGAGACTTAAAAAACCGGAGCTAGCTCACACTAACTCAGCTTAGCGGGAACACTGCTCACGAATCCCCTGATGTTCCTCTTAGATGGTCTCCAGCTCCTCCTGTTTAGCATAAGAGAAGTATGTCCCCATGTCTGTGTCAAGCCCAGGAGAGATCCTGACAAGGGTCTGCCCCAGGGGCTTTCTTCACTGATTGACTCAGAAATGTGGCTTGATTACTTTATCCAGAGTATTTATATTATTTGAGAAATTTGTTGTGCTATTATCCCACAAGCACCATCATCCTATTAAGTCACAAGGGAAGCCCTTGGGCAGAGGGTTTATCCATTTTCCTTATGGGAACCTGGGTGCCCCATCATTATGATGAAGCATTTTATTGCTCTTATTTCAAACTGTTGTGGACCATGAATCCTTCGCTTAAATTAAATTTGATTGTTCCAGCACCCTTGGAATTGTATGACCCTAAATGTGTACCTGGGGGGGGTGCATATACTATTATTGTGTTTATCTAATATTTGGAATGTTATATACCCAATCTTTCTTCTAACACAGGACCCAAGACCACTGATTATAGATAAAACTCAAAAATAATAATCTCAACACAAAATTAAACACAGATAATTAAATCCAATAATTAAAGCAATAAAGTGAGAATCCATTCAACCTGCTCCATAAGGTTTTTTTTTTTAAAAAAGTCTTGTAGCCTTGTCTATGGCTACAGGGCAATAATAGAAAACCCTGGGCTTGGGCTGTAGTAGTGTGCATCCTCAAAATTATTGCTCAGTCCTTAAGGGTATTGCTAGGAGACCCTGCTATGAGGAGCACAATTGCTGCATCAGTTCATGTCAAGAGAGATGGATCTACAAAACCAATAATAAAAAATACAAAAGCAGGACAGTTAAAAAAATAAAAACAAAATAGAGAATATTTGTCCATTCTTTGGGCACTGCTGACAAAGAATGCTAAAAAAAACTGTTCCCCCAGGAAAAAAAGGTTCTTGAGATGAACATTTCCTAGAGTGACATCTAAATTTCCTCATGTAATCTGAGCCTAATCATTGTTTACAAAACACACAAGTTTTCAGTTTTGCATACCCTTTACTTAGGCATGGCCTGACAACCAGTGGGACTCCTGGGGGGTGGGAACTTGAGGGGCTCTGTCGGAGTGATACCCAGAAGTGATATCAAACCTCTCTAGGAATCACTGGAAACTCCATGGTAAAACCATAGAGCTCCCAGCAGTTCCTAGAGGCAATATCACTTTCAGATTTTCCGCAGAAGTGACATCATACCATCACCTGATGGTAATTTTTTAAACATTATTTTTCTCCCAACCAACCAACCACAGCAGCAGCAGTGGGAAATGGAAGCTGGGTGATGGAGCTTGTTAGTCCTACCTTTACTACAATCAATAAACTTACATCTTGTTGTAAAAAAGGACCTTCCCAAGCTTCCTTCTCTTGTGTAAGATCCCACGTACTGAGAGAATGATTCACTCTTTCACTTAAATTCAGCAAGGGACCATTTACCTCTTGCAAGAGATTGAAACATGCACCTAAAAATGAAAGTGATATTCTAATTAAAGTCATGGAAGGGTCAAAATGGTATCTATGGCTTATATGGCTGTTTAATATTTAGTAGTCGTAGCTGAACATTTGTCTGTTCTTCTCATTACAATAATCAGAGTAGAAAGGAAAAGTTTTAGCATTTGAGATTCCACATAAAAGTGGCAAAATCGAAGTCAGCAATGAAGCTGACACAGCATTCCTCATTCACACAATTGTGCTTTTCTTTTTCTTCTCTTCTTTTTTTAAAAAATGACTTCTGAATTGCATAGGCTCTAGCTTTAATTCATTGCCTCTTGCCACTTTGTGTCACAACACTAAAACCATTCCACTGTAGTTTTTCATGCACACAATGATTTCCCTGTAACTTTGCATACGAAAAAGTATAACAAACCTGACAGGACATTTTGAAGACAAATGGTTGCTTTGAACAGTAAAAAGAAACTGAAAGAAGCTCATGCATGATAGCTATTCATAGCAAGTAAAGTAGTAGAATTTAAACTACTACCAGCTATTGAATCATTATAATGATGGATTGTCTTTTCTGTCAACAAATAATATACCAATCTTTTTACCTCAAATAGCATTTTTGGTATATTTTACTATATTTAATCTACAGCTTTTAACAACACCTACTATGACCTTAGTTTAAGTTAAAATTAATGAATGAAACCCACCTCACAGTGGAAACAGAATGTGATCTAAAAAGTTTAAACTCTGGCAAAATGTCTAGAAAACACACACACAAAAAAACAAGACTCATACATCTGGAAACATTAAATTTCATTGCTAAAGAAAATGTGGATTGACAAGACTGAATTCAAAAAATGTGACTATTAGCAGATTTTAAAGCAGGAA
>NW_015161950.1:1240155-1264823 GCF_001447785.1 Gekko japonicus | reverse complement strand
GGAATGTTGGGGGAAAAATCAATATTTGGACAAAGTGGTGCAATTGTTTACTGCGTTGTCAAAACAAAAATATTTGGTGTCTTTTAGATTTATAAAATCACCTATTGCAGTGATTCAAGGTGAATATTACTATAAACTGCAGGCCCACAAAAGGAAGATTGTGAATCCCCAGTGCAAGAATGCTGAGTTCTGGGGCTAGAAGGATAATTTATCATTTTTCTAGTCAAAAGCTCTGAAGTCAAATGGCTGGTGTTGTGGTTTGGGGTACAGCATCTCCTTTGCATGCAGAAGGTAATTCCTCAGCAGCTTCAGTTTTAAAAGCTCAGGCAATAGGTAATGTGAAAGATCAATGGTTACTAAGAAGGATTGCTCTTCACTTGTAAGTATAGCTACACTCTGGGGAACTGGGTAGGGAGGGAAGAGCCAAGGGAATCCTGAGAATTTACAGTGGCAAGAGATAGATCAAGACGGGTAGCCATGTTAGTCTATCTGCAGCAGTGTTCTGAAGAAGTGAGCCATACTCACAAAAGCTCATACGCTACCATAAATTTGGTAGTCCTTATGGCGTTACTGGCCTCTTTTCTACTGCTATAGTGGCAAGAGTAACGGATCCTCAGATTAATATTGCACTGTCTGCCAGTTTTCCTAGGATATACATTACACAGAGTATACTCTGGGAGGTGCTAGACAATTTAAATAGTGAGGGAAAGGAGATGAGTTCTTCACATCCTTGCAGGAGCTTGAAAATCTAGAAAAGGGATGTTTTTCAGGGATTGGTGTGCCAGACTAGGATCTAGAAGACCTGTTGCCATGTAAGTCTATCAATGTGTTTTTATGATCTGTATGGACTGTGCAAAGGGACTGTACAACATGGTGTCCTGGGAACACCTGTTGAGACTGCACACCTGAAAGAGGGACACCTTCCTTTAGCATTGCTGCTCCAGTGATGGTCCAGAGTTACCAGCCATCTCACCTGCTGTGAGATGAAGCAGTTCCATAAGCCTGTACAAAGCCTCAGATGCCATGCCATGGAAAACATGAGGACAGAGAACTCCAGACGCCATTAGGAGCTTCTTCCAGCATATGTAGGCAACCCCCTTTCCCCCTCTTTCAGCTACTTACAAATCTAATTAAGAGACTCTATTCATGGTTGCTTAGCAACTAATCACTCACCCATCAGCAAGCCGGCTAGGGCCATCAAGAGACAATAGCCCTAGCCTGATGATTCAATCACTCTTCATCCAGGTGCCAGTCCCCAGACCAAGTTACTAGCTCTCAATATTGACCGCCCCCTAGCTCTCCTCCCCCTTTCCCTCTAACCAATAGTATGTTTTATGGGATGGACTAACAGGAGGTGTCACAGGGGTGTGTGGCCAGTTCAGCCTGCCCCCGCACACCACATTATAAAAGATGCTTCCCAAACACATGATCGCTCTCTCTCCCTCTCCACGACCCCTATCGAAGCTTTAACCCTCTTATGTCCAGCTTGCTATCCATATACCCTACCTCCATCTTTAAACTCTAGTCTGCAGCTAGAGTCCACGTGATTCTGCTGGTTCAGAGCACGTGTTCCCCATCTTCTATTTCTAACCCCTCCATTTTTCCATTGGAACGGCTCAATCAATGAGGACAGGTAAATATTACCCAATCAACGAATGTCCTGCTAATGCAAATGTGTTTATTATCTATCTTTATTTCTGAGAATCAGTATGTGTGTGTGTGTGTGCTTGAGTATTGTTTGACTGAGACATCTCCATCAGTAAAAGACATTATATGTTACCAATCATAGTCTCTGTGTCTGTTATGGTACTTACAGTAAAGGTGGGACTTCTGTATAAAGTGGTGTGAACCACTGACCTCAAGAGAGTCACATTTGCTCACCCTAACCTACTTCCCAGGACAGGGTTGCTGTTGTTGTTGCTAGGAGAGGACAACAATGTTATTTATTTTTTAAAGAAAGTTTCTATACCACCTCTCCAAGGAATTTGACTGAGAGAACTTACAAAATAAAACACAGTAAAAACATAACCCACTTTGGGTACTCATTGGGGAGAAAAGCAGGTTATAAATATCTAAATAAGGAAGTCATCATAGTAAAGCTATATTATTGTTATTTTAATGTTATCATTCTTGTTTCCTATGACATTCTTAGCAATGAAATTAATAAACTATGCCATAATTATTAATGTTCCTAAAATGAAGGGATTAGGCCTTTCACTATTCAAAATCTGGAGATGAGTGAATGTTCTGCATTGTATTTCTTTCTATATTTATTTATATTTCCATCCAAGGCTGCCATTTTCCACTTATCACTATTGATTTTGTATGTTTCTTTGTCTTCTATACACACATTGTGTCAACTGAAAAAGCAAGAAAAAGGAGGATTAAAACTCTAGGTAAAATGGCACATTTGTTGCCATTGTCAGTCGACTATCCTGCGATAGCTAAATATTTCTCATTTTAAAGATTAATGATTTTATGATTTTATCCACACCAGAGTCAATAGTTTTGATTTCCCTGGGCTGATTTCTGCTATTCTAGCAACTAATGCTGATCCTATACGGACAAAAGATGACAAAGGTTAGTTTTGTCACAATGTAATATAAGGCTGCCCCATCCTCTAAGGATTCATTCAAGGGGCCCTTCAATGTATGTGGCACCTTTTTATTACCGTGCTCTTTGTGAAGTAATCATTTGAATGCTCCATCAGAGATGGCAATAGCCAAACTCAAAAATATGCTCAACGTGTAGCCAGTTGTAGTACATGTTGAAGAGGGGACAGCATGGCAACAGTAACAGACAGACAGAGCAGGGCAGACTGCTCATTTAACTTACAGGGAAAGTTCCTGGAGGGCAGTTGCCATAAGGGCTGCTGGCAGCCAGTACCAAACAAAGCTAAGCCCAGCAGCTCCGCTTAGCACTGCGGGGACCACTCAGCCCGGCCTGCTCCAGGCCCATTGACTTCCATCTCTGTGCTTGCCACTGGGCACATTTGGTCTATTTGAACTGTGGGGGGAGCTATAACTTCTACATTCTACTGTTCAGAGCTTGTTGAATGTTCCTCTCATTTTTCTCTGCCTCTTGTTGTGTTTCTTCGGTGCTTCTTCATTCTTGCATCAGGGAGGCCTAAATTTAGCTAACACTTTTTTCGCAATACTGTTGTCGTGGTAAACTTTACAGAGGCCCTGGTCACATAGGCCAGATAACGTGGGGGGGGAGGCATGGCTTTTTGTGCCGGTGCACTTTGACCCACTCAAACGTGATCAGATGCGACGGCGGGGAATCGGGGTTTTATTTAATTGGCGCGCGTTTCCGGCGTGCTTCAATGCAGTGAGGGGAGCGCACTGGAGCGATCAGATGGAGGACGCCCATCTGCGGCCTGTCACAAGTGTTAGATAGTGGACTTTCTCTGGTACCTTTTAACTCCGGATCTTCGGCTGGATGCGACGGGTTGGTAACGGGTGTGCGACACTTGCCAGATGTGCCTGTTTGATTGCACCCATAAAACCCGCCCAGCATCCGTGAGTATCCTGCAGCAACTTCTATGTGTGATTGGGGCCAGAATGTAGCTTTGCACGCATGGGACCGGTCCAGTTTATGAGCCCAGGACCCAAAGAATACTACAAGAAAGTCATAGCTATCAGTCAGTAGGAAAGGAAGGGCACTCCCAGTTATTCAGAGGAGAACTGCAGGCAGTGCAGATCTTAAGTCTGCTGTAGCCCAACTGAATCATAGTGATTATTGGTGATGGAAATTCAAAGTGGAAATGTTGCTATCTAAAGATGACTTCTGTGATGTTTTAAGCACTGACAGACTTATTGATCATCCAACAGATGGGACTGATTTATTTGTCCACTCTTTTAACAATGCAATCATGTGAATGGAGGTCCACATGGCTAACAATGTTCTTGCCACCATTTGTTTGGACTTTTATTTTATTTTTCCTTTGTGGATAAAACCCAGCATACACACAGACATGCTTAACCCTACTGAAAATGTGCCTAACTCTATGCCAGGGGTGGCCAAACTGCAGCTCAGGAGCCACACATATTGTGTGGCTCCCAGCAGAGTGGCCGGGGAAGCGAAGGGGAGACATACCTCTCTGATTGGTCTACCCTTCCCAGCCAGCGTTCCCTTCCCTGGGTAGGCTTGCGCTGGGGGGAGCAGAGAAAGAAAGCTACTTTAAATGTGTTCTTAAAGACACCCCCACTGGCCGGCTTGGAGAAGGCATTTGTCTCTTTACGCCCCTTTTCCAAACCAATCTAGCTGGTGTGGGGGTCTTGGAAGAGGAAGATGCATTTAAAGTTAAAGTTGCTTTCTTTCCACCTCTCCTCCCTCCCATCTATTTGCTTTCTTTACACGTTCTTTCTTTCGCTCTTTCTTTCTTCCCTCCCTCCCCATCAAATCATTATCAATATCTATTTTTACCCCTTTTGTTTTTATTGCTGGCAGTCTGATTTGATGTCAAGAAAAAGGAAATTTGCATATTTTTCTATAAAAACGTGTGGGTTATATTTGTTCATGTCTTGTAGCTTTCAAACATCTGAAGTTTATTCTATGTGGCTCTTACGTTAAGCAAGTTTGGCCTCCCCTGCTCTGTGCTGAATTGTGATCTACCTTGCTTTTAGTTCCTGCCTCCGGTTAATATTCACACTAATGACAAACTAGTGACAAACATTGCAGAAGGTAGACTGGCATACACAAACCGTGTCCATTTAAAGTTTATACCCAGTTGCCATAAAAGGATCAATATGCCACCATGCCAACTTATATGTACGTGGTTATGTTGTGATGCCTCGTTCTGATGCAGGATACTGATGCAATTTTATTCTGTTGCAAAATTTCAATCAACTCTGTTTGGAGACAACATTTTGGGGAAACAGATTGTGGGAGGTGGCAAGGAGCAGCACATTCTGGCCCAGCACAGAATGAAAATATTTTCTTTCTGTTGCCAGAATTGGTCTTTGCAATGGATCTGAGAACAAAAATACGGCTCATTTCCTTTAAGAGTGTATAAATGGGATTAACATTCTACTACATTATTTAGGAGCAATTTGAGACTTTCAATTCCCATTGCAAGGCTTATTTACAAGGCAGGTGGTATTTTTAAAATTCTGTATATATATTTTTTCCATTTGTCCATACACTCCAGCAATTAGAACAACGATCACATGAGCACAGCTCACACAAAAAATACAATGAAAGTTTTATATATCAGATTTATGGTAACATGTTTTTGCTTAAAAGCATTGTTTACTTTTGTGATTATCAAATGGTACTATTATTTAAAAACTGTTTTTCAAAATTATAAACAGTGGTAGTGGCACCCAGGTATGAATCACATGGCATAGTGGCCCTAGGAAAAAAGACTGGAAGCATCTTTCTCATTGGCTAGCCTAGGCCCCGTGGCTATTTGTGCCGTTGCATTCTGATCCATCATTAGGCGATCAGACGTGACAGCGGCACACTGGGGCTTCCTCCATCAGCACGCACAGCAAAGAGGATGACCTGGGAGAATAGCCACGCACCGGCACGATCACACCGTGGGAGTCTGTATGCAGCCTGTGGCAAACCATTTGCCTGTAGATTATTGCAGGTACTTTTTAAATGTGCATCTTCAGCGGCATGCCACGGGTTGGCCATGGGTGTGCTATGCCTCCCAGATGTTCTGGTGTGATCACGCTCGGAAAATCCGCCCGACTATCATGCCTTCCGTGAGGCAAATGCTCCATGTGAACAGGGCCCTAGAGTCATTTCTAGACATAACATAGCCAGGTGGCACAGGAAGACTATATTACCTCTTATAGGGCCCCCTTCCAGGTTCATTAGCACAGACCAAGCTCTCTGCCACAATAGCTCTACAAAATACCTGTGATTTGATGCCCACCCATTACGTTTTTAGCAATTTTAAGTTACGTTGAAAGGGTCCCATTATTTAATTCTGAGTAGATTCTGCCCCTTTTGTATGTCACAAATGCACAATATTGATATCAAGATCAGCTTAGACACTCCAGAATCCAGGCTTTCTAGCATTTAGCACATCCAGTCCCACCTCCACTGTAGCACCTTTGTTAACTTGCTTGAAAAAAATTCAAATAGCAAAACAAGTTGATTTCTTTCTTGCTGCTACAACATTGCTGTCTGAACAGAAGAGAATGCAGGGAGAGGATGTGGAGTGAGGATCACAGTGGTGCCCACCTCAAAAGCGAAACCCTGCTTTTGGCTCTGCCTTGACAATGATATAAGAACTGCTGATAAGCAATCAAGGAAAATTTAGGCTTCTCTGTAGTGGCCATACAGACTTTTAATATCATTCTTTCACTCTCTACTGTGGGGCATGAATTGTCTCATTATTTGAATATTATATGGTTACTGTGAGAAACTGCTGGAACTGTATTGTTCACTTAATACTAAGCAAAACATCTCTTCGAAAAAGAATGACCATTATTGGGGGGGAAGCTCATTTGGATGCGTTCAAAATGCATGCTACTAAGGCATGACTGTAGCATATGAAGGAAAGAGCAACAGTGAACAATATCCCATTCCAATCACCTGCTTCTTTAACTCAATCTGGTATCATGATTTTAAATTTTTGCATTTGTAAAACTGAATATTCTGTTGTTGCTAAATCACAGCTGATTTATGGCAACCCTTTAGGGTTTTCAAAGCAAGAGACATTCAGAGGTGGTTTGCCATTGCCTGTCTCTGCATCACAATCCTGGTATTCCTTGGAGGTTTCCCATCCAAATACTGACCAAGGATGACCCTGCTTCGTTTCCGAGATTTGATGAGATTAGGCTAGCCTGGGCTATCCAGGTCAGGGATTAGGAACATTGCCAGGCAGATTTTGTACTATAATAAAGAGCATGAAATTACCCATTCTTTAATCTTTTGCTTATGTTTTACCACCAAAATGTTTTAGGACATCTCTGTACAAAAATCTACAAATCCCATGATCCTCAGCAGTAACTGACAATTTAGGATTTATTTTAAGAGACCCTGAAGCAGATTTCTCCTTAGTCCAGTGAGACTTTCCTGCCAGTGTACCAAGGAAGGTCTTGTAACTGTTTGGTAAAAGGAAGAACTGGCAAGGATGGGGCATGTTTCACAAGTTTGGGGGGGGTTATGAGCACTCCCATTTGGGTGTTTTAAAAGAGCCTTGGATTATCTGAGTGTTCAAGAAGAACACACACAAAAATGTAAAGGTTTTTAAAAAGAGAGCTGTGGAGGGTGCTGTGTATTGTAAGTCCTCCGTAATGATCACCATCCTCTCTAGCAGTTATCACCAAATTTAATACCAATCATCGTTCATGTGGATACTTAGGGGAAATTTTATTAAGACAAGGCATGCATAGCTCCTTTACTGTCCTTAGAACCAAAACTGAATTTAAATGAGAAGTAAGGAGAATACTTGAGAGTTTTCCATCCAACCCTCAAATGCTAAATGTATCTACTTTTTTAAAAAGTATTGGTTTCCTCCCATCAAACAAATTTATAACATATATTACGGAAGTGAAAATAAGCAAAGTATGCCTCATGGTCTCACTCTGAGAAAAACTGTATGCTGAAATTCTCTGTCATTCTCTAGTATGCCAGTAGAAAGAAGGTGCTGTAATAACTTCATTGGCTTGTAAATGGAAATATGCCATAGTGGGAGTACAGG
Source organism: Gekko japonicus (assembly GCF_001447785.1). NCBI lineage: Eukaryota > Metazoa > Chordata > Lepidosauria > Squamata > Gekkonidae > Gekko > Gekko japonicus. Next base: position 1,257,160 of record NW_015161950.1, on the reverse strand, counting down.
GGAAGCATCATTAGCATTTCACTTGGGTGATTGCAAGGAACAAACTCTTTAAATCTAGAAGGTAATTGTAGCAGTGTGTGTATTCCCTGCATTTTGACTTCAGGAATGTATATAATTTTATGTTTATGGTGATCACATATAAGTAGTTTCAGTGCTACTCAAATTTATTTATTTAATTATACCCCCCTTCTCTTCCCAATGAGGGTACAAAGTGGTTTACAACATGATTTTCTCCACTGCTTTATCCATAAAACAATGATCCTGTGAGGTAGTTAAGGCTGACAGAGCATGAGTGTCTAGGGTTGCCATCCTCCAGGTGGAACCTGGAGATCTTCCAGAATTACTACTAATCTCCATACTGCAGAGATCAGTTCCCCTGGAGAAAATGGTTGCTTTGAAGGATGGACTGTATTGCATTATACCCAGTAAAGGTCCTTCCCCTGCCCAGACTCCACCACTCAAATCTCCAGGAATATTCCAACTTGAGTTAGTAAGCCTATGACTGGCCGAAGGTCACCTAGTGAGCTTCCATGGCAGAATGTAGATTTGAATTTGTGTCTATCAGATCCTAGTCTGAGGCTCAAACCACTACACCATGGTGGCTCACTGAAGTCTGTAACCTTAGATTTGAGTAAATCTACATAGTATTACATTGCAAATGCAGAAAATCTGTGCTTCCCTCATCAAGAGGGATACAGTAACTTGGTACTTGGAATAAAACATTGTTGGTCTTAAAGGTGCCACTGGACTCAAACTTTGTTCTGCAGTATCCATGTGGTTAGCTTTCATAACCTAGTGGGGATTTGTATTTATGCAGTTAGCTTTTAAAAAACATTTACATCCTATTTGGTGGTGGGAAGTACTGTCAAGTTGCAGCCAACTTATAGCAACCATGTAGGCTTTTCAAGAGAAGAGACATTCAGAGGTGGTTTACCATTGACTGCCTCTGAACAGCAATCCTGGACTTCCTTGGTGGTCACCCATCCAAATACTAACCAGGGCCAAAGCTGCTTAGCTTCCAGGATCTGACAAGATCAGGCTAGCCTGGGGTACCCAGGTCATTCACATGCCAACTCATACAGGGGCTGGAAAATTCTTTGGTTTGAGAGCCACAACTGGGTCTCCATACACTTTTGAAGTAGAATGCCAATTCTTCCTGTCAGCTACTGTAGCACGGGGAGAGAAGAGTTTTGTTCAGATATGAGACCACACAGATTCTTTCTTCAAGAGGAGAGCTTTATTAGGCACCTGGTCTAGCTAACACACCAAGGTGTTATGAAAAGGCCAGACCCCAAGCTTTGCAGTCACAAAAGTTATATACAAGTTTTAATCATACGTCACAAGCATTAAGCAGTGGAAAGTTTTAACCATATAGCAACACTTTCCTTATCAAAGGAAACATCTTGGATGTGCATTCTCTTTTGCTTGCGGTTACAAATGTTTATGCTTTGCATCTGTGAAGCTTAACCACAGACACAGGTGAGACAGAGATAACAGCGGTTAGCTAAACAGATCACGTTTTGCAGAGGAAAAGGCCTTTAGGGGAATTTCAAAACCACAAGCCTTTAGGTGAAAAACAGGAAAGAGGTGGGGGTCAGAGTTTTCAGAGTCAGGATATTCAAGGCCTGAAAACTTCTGAAAACCTTGTGTGGGACATGAGACAGGGCTACTTGGATTATTAAAGTATTATTCTTAATATTTTGCTTCACTACCCCATGGACTACATTTCTCAGGCTACTCTCAGTAAACCTCAAATGTACTTTAGAAGGTTGGTTTCATTTTTTCATGTAAATAAACATCAACACATGCCTTACTTCATCAAAGTCTGGTAGTTTTGGTTCCTATTCTGTGGATGAAGGAGTGTCGCTTTCTGAGAAATGAGAAGATGGTCTTTGGATCACCAGCAATCTCTTGCAATCTTCTCATTTCCCTCTTGCAATGCCAGCAAAATGCCAGCTGCAAAGGCTATTTTGAATCCAGTTGCAATTTCAGAACTTAATGCAATGTAATTGGTTCCTTTTACTTGTCTGGTAATCCTGTTAAAACGACTCATTAGGTGCCATGGCAATTGGAAATTAGTAGGTTTCAGAACATGTACACTTCCTTTGTTTACACCAATTATTTGCAAATGAGGCAGTTGTTCTTTAAAAGCAGGGGAGGCTTCTTAGAAGTTTTTCCCCATGACTCAAAACACCCTGAAATTTTAAATGTATGACTCCCCTTTAGAAAGCAAATGAAAATACGAAGCTGATATATATTAGTCTATTTACTCCATTTATTCCAATACTGCTTATTCTGACTGGCAGTAGCTTTCACAAGCAACATGGGTTGGATCCAGACTAAATTTTCCATCGGTGAAACTGAACTTCCCTGCCACAAAATGCTGCTTATGGGGGACAGGGTATCCCAAAAATGAAATGAATGTGGTCTACAGTGGTATGGGGGAATTGATGGAACTTATCTGGATATAGCACCCTGTCATTATTATCCCTGCCACCAAAAGTATTTTAATTGGTAACATCATGGGCTGACTCTGGAACCTTGTGCATTCAGAGCATTATGCTCTGCTACTGAATTATAGCATAAGTATTTCTAGTGATAACAGTGGTCATGCTTCTTACTGGACTGGACCTCACAAGAAATTGCTGCTGACAAAAAGGGGAGCAATTTCTGCCAATTGCCCTAGGATGATGCAGACCTCCAACTCACTCCATGCTGTTCATGGTGGACCCCTGTGCCCCCAGGACATTTTGTTCTGAAAGTTCTCTCCATGCTGTATCCCGCTCCTCCTTAATTTTAATTTAGTTTGGAATATTTCTAAAATTAATACCAGAATTAAGAGTATGTAGTGTCCTGGAGCTTTCAGTTCCTTCAGTTTATTTTCAGTCCCCCCCCCCATGTAATAAAGTATGAATATATAATGATAAAACACTGCAAAAAAGCAATCTTGATGTTGCTGTCCACATGAATGCACTGAGACTGTATTTGTGTAATGTTTTATTGATGTGTGTATGAACCATTGCACATTAGCAAAACAAGCACAATATAAAAAGAATCCTGATAACCTCATGTACAATCACATTTTTAACTCTGATGTTTGTAAGTGCACATGCACAACAGAGAAGCACCAGATGAATCCTGATGGATGTCACATCAAGATTGAATTTTGCAGTATTTTATATTGCCCATGGGAGCATCAGTAATAAAGATGAAAGAAAAAGCTGTGCCAAATAGCTCTCGCAAAACACTCTGTACAAATTTTGGAAATAAAAATAAACCAACTGAGGATTCACAAGATTTGATCCCCCAGCATCTGGATTGGGGGATAGGGTGGGGTATAAATTTAATAATGATGGTGGTGGTGGTGGTGGTGATGATGATGATGATGATGATGATGATGATGATGATGATGATGATGATGTCAAGGTGCAGAGAATCTTGGAAGCACCCCTACTCCAGACATTACATGGGATAAAACAGAAAAGAACAAGGATAAATAAGAATTGAAGAGCTCTGGTTAGGTAATGAACAGAGTTTCCACAGAAAATAAGAATGAAATGGTGCATGTATTTGTTTAGAGGAATGATAATGGAGTTGATGTCTCATGAAAAGTGTATACTCAGTCTTTAATTGGTCCTCCAGGTATCTGTGCCTTAAGCATTTGTAATGTTATAGCTAGTGATTAACATCATTTGATCAGCATCAAACCACATCAAGGGTTTAGTGCTCAATAACTTTTCTTTATTTTCAGTCCCACAAAGCTGTTTTGGTTTGTGGTTACAGAAATCATTGTCTGGTAATACTAAAAGTGTGAAGAATGCAGGGGAATGTTGGCCTACAGGGTCCCGCAAGATTCCATCTTGTTTGCCCTGCTGTTCAACATTGATGTAAAGCTACTTTATGTCACTTCCAGGAGGTGATATCATACCACTTCCAAGAAGAGAAGATTGGATTTATACCCTGCCCTTTACTACCCAAAGGAGTCTCAGAGCAGCTTACAATCCCTTGCCCTCCCCACAACAGACACCCTCTGAGGTAGAGGACTGCTCCTGAGAGAACAGCTCTGAAGGAACTTGTAACCTACCCAAGGTCACACCAGCAGCTGCATGCAGAGGAGTGGGGAATCAAACCGGGTTCTCCCAGATTAGAGTCCGCACTCCTAACCACTACACCAAACTGGCTCCAGTCCCCCTCCCTCCCCTCCCCTGGTCTCCTGCTGTTCACTAATCTACCTCCCACCCCCACTTTTTGAATGAGAAAAATGTGTCCATCTACAGATATCCGGGACTGATCCAGCATGGTGAAAGCTAATGTGCTGTATGAGTTGTTCATCACTTTATTTAATTTGCAATGCAATCCTAAACAGAGTTATAGCCTTCTAACCTCAGTTAGAAGGATGCAAGCCTGCTTAGGAGTGCATAATTAATGCCAGGGCAAAAACAATAATCATGAATGCAGGTTTGACTTTGTAAGGCTGAGCTGCATTTGAGTTTGGGGTATTTTGCAACCCAGACAGAACAGTAGGAGAGGAGGCCTTAAGTCTTTTCTTTACTATGTCGTGCACACAATCATTCACTTTATTTATCCACATTTGTAGACTGAGCTTCCTCCAAGAAGCTCAGAGTAGTGTTTCATCTTACAGCAACAACAACAACATGAAAGACAGGAATTTGCCCAGTCATCTCAATAGCCAAGCAGGAGCTTGATCTCTGATGTCCCAGATCTGCACCCTCCAGCTGCTGCACTATGTTGCTAGATGAAATCTGAAATACATGGAATTTAGCTACAATGAGCATCATCTGCAGCAATTTGACAATCTGTATAATAGCTCTTACATATGTATATGTATATGTGTGTATACACACACACACACACACATACTAGGAGTAATGCCCGTTGTGGGAAGAAATACAACGAGATCAAGAAGGAAGCTCCAGATGAGTGTCCCGGCTGTGGCTGGTGGGGCGGCTGAGGGAAGTGGAAAATGGAGGGAGGCAAGCCATGTTTCCCAAATTAGGGTGATCCAATTAACTAATGGGCCAGTTCGGAGCAGGAGCTTAAGTGACATGAGTTTAGAACATAGAGAGAAGTGCTACTGCTCCAGTGCAGGGCAAAACCCCCAACACAGAACAGGATGCTTATGTAAGAGGCCGTTTCAGGGTAGGTATGGAGAGGAAGGAGTTGATGGGCCCAGATGTGGGGTTTCATAGAGGACTAAGTTTTTAAAAAGCTGTGATGAAAGTAATATTCAGCTTTCCAAAACCCGAGTTTCCACAAAATATCTGCATATACCATAATCTATTTTTAAAGGTTGGTTTATGTTAATTTGGAGCTATGCAATCACAGCTAAGGTAGAAAAGCACCTCCTCCTGTGCCACGTTTTCTGGGTTCCAAGGGTCTGGAAAGTGGTTCCATAGCCAATTACACGGTTGCCAACTCTGGGTTGGAACATACCTGTAGATTTGAGGGGTAGAGCCTGGGGAGAGCAGGATTTTTGGTGGGGAGGGACCTCAGCAGGGTATAATGCCATAGAATCTACTGCCCAAAACAGCCATTGTCTCCAAAAGAACTGATCTGGGTCATCTGGACATCAGTTTTAATAGCTGAAGCCCAGACTGCTACGTCACATTGGCTGTCATACAGGGGCCTTCTCAGCAGGATATAAGGACACAGAGTTCACAATTTTCTCCAGGGGAACTGATCTCTGCCATCTGGAAAGCAGTTGTAACTCTGAGTGATCTTCAGCCCTCACCTGGAAATTTGCAATCATGGGCCCCAGTCACACCGGGGGAGGGGGGGAGCACGGCCAAAGAGCAGCTTTTCTGAGCCGCAGCGAAATAGACGCGCGGCGGCGGGATCACACAGATCTCTTGAGCCGCTGCGCAGTTGCTCCCTGGCATGATCAGATGCCAGGGGGGAAGCCACAGAATGGAGAGCGAAGCAGCCGGCTGCGCATGTGTGCACATGCGCAGTTTGGCCAGGAGCCTTGAATGCTGCGGAAGACGGGTGCACCGGCAATCCCACGGCCGCCCTTGCTGCGGAGCTACAGATAGGTAGTACTCTTTTCTAGGTTTTTTTTTAATGCGCGGTTTTGCCCGGAAAGGACGGATGTTGCGGTGTGATTGCGCCCGTTTGATGCGCCCCTGATCCATCCCTCTTGCGGGGCAAAACCTCCCTTGTGACTGGGGCCATGGTTTCCCCCAACAGACACTAAGGGGAAATTTATTTTACCTCAGAACATCAACAGCAAACTGTTTAAAATGTTAGAGGGAAAGGCCAGTGAGACCGCATATGCAAACGACCTCTGTGTTCCAGGGCAAAGGCGAATCAGGCCACATATGCCAATGACCTCTGTGTTCTGACTGGCTGTGGGGGGGAGAGGGACAGCAAGCTGTTTAGAATGTTGGAGGCAGGACTGAGGCAAAGCAGCCAGTGGATAGGGACAGACTCTGAATGACAGACCAGAGAGCGAACTGATTTTGGAGCGTGTTGGAATGTTCAGGGGAGTCTATGACCAAAATAGAATTATATATACCGGAGGATATATATGAATGAGACTGTACAATTTTAGATTCTGTGTAGTCAAACATTCTCATTAATTACAATATTACAAAAACTAATTAAACATATCCTCGTCTGTGTTTTGTTGGGTTTGGATCTGTAGTAAATTTCTACTGATATACCAGGGTTGGGAGGCTAGAGACAGGCTATCAAACCACTTCTTTTAATGCCCTCCATGCCCAGTAGGAGTCGTAAGAGATTGCCATGACTTCCAGGCATGAGCATACACACACGCACACACAAAATGCAAAAATACAGAGAGAGAGAGAAAGAACCTGCAAGACCTCAGATTGGAGAGGGGAGAGGTTCTGGGGGTTCCAGGGTTGTTGTGGTTGTTGTTGTTCCTCTGCTCTTACACACTGCCTCAGCAGCACTGCAGGGATACTTAGTCCTCCCTGGCCTACTGTAGATCCTCCTTAAATAGACATCCCTTCAGTCCCCTCCCCTGGCTTGCTCCTCCCCTCTACCTTTTCACTTAGCCAGAAGTGTCCTCAAGCCTCGTCTCGGCTGCAGCTGCCTCCTGGGTTGTTCCTATCCCAAACAGGGCTTGATATTGTGACTGGCTCAATCTAGCTGCCAAACTGGATTATTTGATCCAGAGTCTACAGTCCCACCCTACCTTCTCTGGGTGCATCCTGGCCAGCCTGCTGCAGTAGCCAGTTGCCTATGCTGAGTTTCCCCTACAAGTCCAGGGTGGGTCCCATTGCTGGACAGGCCACTGTGCCCATTTGTATATGGCTTGTCTCAGCCAAGGTAAATTTCCCCTGCAAATCCAGGGTGGGTCCAAAGCCTGGACAGGCCAGGTCCGTTGTCATATGAGCTTACATTTCCATCATAACCTTCACTCATGTACCACAAGTACTGAAACATGCATATAACTTGGAACGATCACACAGAAACATTCCAATATGACATACTTACCGGATGCCCCATCCTGCTGATCTTATTAATTTACACTGCATAATCTGCCTTGAGTCTCAGTGAGAAAGGAGGACTATAAATAGTGTAAGGAAATAAATGAAATTCTCTCATACACACAAATCTCTTCCCCATTTTACGTACTATGCACCAGCTCCTTTCCTATCATAATCCTTAGATTTGAGCAGCAGGCGCAAATCTGCTCCTATATATGGATGTTCCATCTGAATAAGAGCACAAGATTAATTTATGAATCTGTCAGTGTACAAAGATGGGAAGCAGTGAGTGGGTTAAAAAAATGCCTGATATTCTTTTCTTTTTTTTAAGTACCCATAAGGTACACTTTTATTGTTTTTCATATTATACACCAACAAACAAACATACAACATAACAAACATCCACTTACACACATAAAACATACAAAGAGATCAGTATATTTTCTTATAACTCTATTACCATATTTAAAGAATTTCTATAAGTTTGCTTAAGTTTCTGTATACTCTTATCTTTTTACCATAGATTCTATTTAACTAAAAAAGATTAATAATACCAAAAATTTCATTACTTTAAGCTATGCATTTATATTGTACCAATCATACAGTTTTTCCCACGTCTTTTGAAATGTTGGGTCTGTTGTCCCTTTCATCAACGAGTTTGTCATTTTCAGCCGTCTCCAACAGTTTATTCACATATTCCTGCTTCTTTGGTGTTTCCATTTGTTTCCAATATTTTGCATATAATATTCTTGCTGCCATAGATAGGTTTACCATCAAATATCTATCACCTTTATCAAACTCCTTTGGAAATATATTTAGTAATAATATTTCAGGCAAAAATGGTATTTTAGTTCTCAATATCTCTTGCATCATCTTGTGGACCCATCTCCAATATCTCTTTGTTACATCACAAAGCCACCACATATGATAAAATGTACCTGTCTTATTTTTGCATTTCCAACATTTATCTGAACAATTTTCATTCTGCTTAGCAAGCTTAACTGGTGTAATATACCATCTATAAAACATCTTATACATATTTTCTTTATATGATACTGCCTTAGTCATTTTAATGTTTTTAGACCATATCTGGTCCCACTCTCTCCAAGTAATATTATGACCTACATTTTGAGCCCACAAATCATATTTTGCTTAACTATTTCATCTAACAACAAGTCCTCTACCAAAATTTTATAGATTTTCTTTATCCGTTTATCATCCGAAAATACAAGAGTTTTTTCTAGTTCAGTTAGTTTGTCGTTAAAACCAGTCTTCTAATTGCGTTTTATTCCACCAAGACAAGTGATCTGGCAATTTCAAGCAATCATTCTCATCCAAAATATCTTGATATCTAAATAGCTCTTCACCTGTAAAGACATTTGGCAAGATAAATGCTTCCAATGGTACTATGAGTCTCGACTTTTTAATATAAAACCTTCTATAGATTGGATCCCATACTTTTAATAAAGCCGCTCTTAGCCAGTACTGCTTAAAATATTTCTGTGTTAAAGCTTTCTTATACCCTAAGAATGCGCTCCATCCTAAAGCTAAGTCATGTCCTTCGAATTTCAGTAGCCTTCTATCTTCCAAAGTAATCTATTCCTTTAGCCAGACTAATGCTGCAACCCTATAGTATAATAGCCAATTTGACACTCCAAATCCACCTTTCTCTTTAATTTCTTGCATAATTTTAAGTCTTATTCGTGCTCGCTTCCCTTGCCAAATAAATTTAGATGTTAGTTGATCTAGCTCCTTAAAAATCTTTTGGTTTTGCAAAATGGGAATTGTTTGAAAGAGGAAGATCCATCTAGGTAATATATTCATTTTTATTATTGCAATTCTTCACATCATGGATAGTTGTAAATTTTTCCAACTGTCTAAGTCTTGTTTAGTTTTTCCAGTAGCACTTTGTAGTTGTCTTCAAAAAGAGAACTACACTTATTAGTGATTGTAATCCCAAGGTATTTTACCTTGTCAACTATTTGAAATCCAGCAGCTTGAAATAGCTTTTCTCTTTGTTTCACATCCATATTTTTTGTCAAAATCTTAGTTTTGTTAACATTTATTTTCAATACCGCTACTTGACCATATTCTTGAATCCTTTCTTTTAGTTTAACGGCTACTTCCTTCGGTTGTTCCATAATAAATACCTGATATTCTTAAAGAATTTAAAAAAAGAATGGAGACGACAATGAAATGACCACTGGAAACAGTGGCCTTAGAGTGGCCACTTTTTTATAGTTACACTGGAAAGCTGCCTGGAAAAGGCTGTTTATATCAGTGAACCTTGTCAAAAACTAGAGTGTCAAAAATATTTACAGTGCTTATTGACCTGTTACCAGTTTTGGGATAGAGGGGGTTGGTTTGGTCGGTGAGCTGAGGAGACTTCAGTTGAGATTTTCAGTGAATAACTCAACCTGGTTTGGTTAAATGAATGTTATTCTTTACTTTAAGATGCAATCAGTGTACAGGGTAGTGTACACATGTTCATCCTTTGATTACTGTAATATCAAAACAATGCCTTCCTTGCATGTTGAGTTATTACAAATCAAGCGCTACAACTGGAACATCAGTATCACCACCCACCATCTCTGACACAATACTTTTCAATGGAGCCACTTCATATGTGCAAGGATGAGTCCTCAGGTTAAGTGATGGAACACCTATTGGCATACATGGATGTATGTTGGCTTTCAGAAATACATAATCCAATTAGATTTGAGTCCAGTAGCACCTTAGAGATTATCAAGATTTTCAGGATATAAACTTCTCCCTTTGACAGATACCTTTGACTCTCAAAAGCTGATACTCCGAAAATCTTGTTGGTCTCTAAGGTGTTACTGGACTTGAATCTAACTGTTCTATGGCAAGATCAAGATGAGTAACCATGTTAGTCTGTTTGTGTAGCAGTAGAGAAGAGCAAGAGTCCAGTAGCACCGTAAAGACTAACAAAAATTGTGAAAGGGTATGAGCTTTTGTGAGTCACTGCTCACTTCTTCGCATACTACTGCAGACCAACACGGCTACCGTCTGAAACAAACAATCCAAATTCCTCTTGCCTATATTTAGGTGAGATTAATTAATGAACCAAACAGCCATTAACACACACTGAATCTGAATCAATCTTATTTAAGCCTTTAAAATCGCTATTTAAACTTATAAACTCAGAATCAATGAAAACCCAAACCAACACCATTTAGCGAAACAAACATTTATTTTTGCAGAAATAAAACAGAAATAAAACAGACCTATATGGAAACAGAAGTGCAGCCATCTTAGAAGTTACTAGGCCAAAGTACAAACCAGACACAAATAAAATGTTTTTTTATTTATATTTTTATTGAGTACATCAGTCAGAACACAAACATAAATTCATTATTCATCTTATCGATATCCTCATTTTCCATTTTTAACAATCGTGAAACAAAGGGAAAAAAATCCATCTGAGGTTACTATTACAACAACAATTTTTTTCACTCTTCTAGTCCCTCCTCTTTTCCTATGCCCCTATCTTACCCGTTTATAGATCCCATCCAACTTCTCCATAACTTATAAATACTCATAATCCCACTCAAAACCTACAGTTCATTCTAACTCGCATATTACTATTTCCCTGCATCTTCTTGTTGATGTGATCCACAGGACTGTATATCAATGGAACACACGCTCATAACATCCAGCACAAATTCAGTGCCTATCTGTAGAAATCAAAGATATTCTGTTCACTCAGCAAGTGGGCTTAAAAGCTATTGTGTTTTTAAATTCCTTAGATTTGGGTCAAAGCCATGCATTGCCTTCACATAAAATGAGAAAGAAACATGGTACTGATGCAGCTTTTCTAGAAGGCTAATACATTGAAGATATTGATTGCCTTACTGATTTATTTAGTTGACAGAATATAGAATGAGATTCATCTATCATTATCCCCAAATCATCCATCAGCTGTATGCTTCTCTAGGCAATGAGGGGTGATGTTATCAACTATTTTATTTGCTTTGTAGGTATTCAGATTAGTGTATGAGCTGGATATGACCTATTGAGCTGGCACTTATGTAAGAAACTTGAAATGTCTGGGGAGAAAAGAAAACCCTTCCATTTATGCTATTACTTCTTGGATTCTTACTAGGGATGAATATATCCAGGTATATTTTTGTCAATCCATGCTCAGTTTTTCATTGCTAGTTTCATAGATTCTTTTCTGTTGTCTATGTATGCTGTGTTATTTTTAAAAAAACAGTTTGTATTGTATTTATACATATAGTACACATTTTAATAATATGTGTAGAATACAGATTGATTCACAAATAATTTTGGGGGCATGCAGGCATTGGATGGAGAAAATTCTCTGTCAGGAAACAAAGAAATGGATGCCAAAAGAGAGAACTACAGATTCACAGCTTTCTCCAGGGGAGTTGATCTATGTAGTCTGGAGAGCAGTATTAATTCCAAGAGTTCTCCAGGACCCACCTGGAGGCTGGCAGTATTAATCACTCTCCATCCTAGTTTAAATAGCTAGAATGCCTGTTCTTCCTTTTCTTTCATAGTTTGGAGTTCCTTAACAATGAAGGATATGCATTGCTTTTCAAAAGCAACAAGCCTTGTTTGACTTTTTTCTCCTTTCTGCTGTGCAAACCAGTCCTAAACTAACAGGGTGAAGATTTGGAGATCAGGCTGCTGTTTCTCTGGGCGATTCTGCATTGGCTTTTCCCTCCATTGTTTTAGCAAACCCAATTGCAACAGAAATTCCCCTGTAGGGGGCAGGAGCCAAGCCTAAATAGGCTGGCTCCGCCCCCTATCGGTCTCTTCTTCTTCATGCCTCTTGTGGAGGCAAATCAGCCCCCCCCCCGTCAGCGCAGGCTCGGCGGGGGTTGGGGCTTGCACTTCCTTTAATCATCAGATTCCATGGCACCCTCTGCACTGCATGCTGCTTTCACTTTCTTTGGTCACTGGGTTTTATAGTACCTTCTGCATAGATCTATGCCCTTTTATGGCCATTCAGGGGAGACTTTGCAGTCAGTACGGTGTGGGCCCAGGGTATTTGAATGTGGTTTTGAGCTGCATCTTTTCCTCAGTGTTGAGAAATGTGGAGTGAATGCCAGATGCAGGACCCAGCCTCTGTTAGGATTATGCTCATATCTAGATAGGACTGTCAGCCCCTCCCAGGGGTGGGGTTGCATTACCATCACTGTAGTAAAGCTGGCAGAACAGGACCTTCTCCACTCCTACTGTAGGTCAATGCTTTTCCTAAAATTCTGCCCTAATGACAGGAGAAGTTCTGAAACAGTATGGGGGGGGTTCTGGTAAGAGGGGGACATCAGAGTAGAAATCATTGCTCTCTCTGCTGCCTGTAGAAGTGCCAGTGTAAATGCCATTATGCCTCTGGAACAGCAACCTTGGATCCAACTCACGATGTAGGATGCTGATTTGTTGATGCCCCCCCTCCATTGAAAAAAAGTGTATATTTTACTGGAAACATTCAATGTAAGAAGACAAAATAGTACAGAAATAAAGAATCCCAAGTTTGATTTGCCCAAGGAAGAAGTGCAATCAGGACGGGAATTTTCAAGTCTAAACAGCAAGAGTGAGAAATTTGAAATCATTTCACAGGTGTATGTATCTCCACCTTTTGGTTCAGGCAGTTAATGGTAATCTCTGGGTCTAAAGCCATAAGGAAATAGACACTGAGTTAAGGACCGATGATTAAATATTTTTTACCCTGCTTGAAGGCTGATGCTTACCTACCTTCTCATTTGACTTATTAGTCTAAGAAGATGGCATGCAATAGAAGATGCTCTCTGATCACTGCAACTTTCCAGGAAGGGAGGTTTTTAAAAAATTTCTCCCACTTGTATAAAAGCTTGATTTTAGCAGCAAGGGACTGGTTGGGAGGTGACACCTCTGCCACCCAGCTGAAGTAAAAAACATGTACAGACTGGGACTTGCTTAACACTGTTACTGATTCCTAACTCAACCCTCCTAGTAGATGCTGAAGATATTTTGTACCCATATGCACCTGAATGCCATACAATGCCAACCAATATGCTTCATTCTTTTTAAGTGTCTTTGCAGAGGAGAGCATGAAATATTTCGGTGCCCACAAGAAAGGAATATGCATCATTGGCTGATTAAATTGCTGCACATTGGGGCGTCAGTTAAAAATAATGGCTCTGAAAATTACAAACGAGTCTTGAATTTGGTGATAATTTGGGGGAAAACATCAGAAAACCAAAACAGAAGGGAAAACTTCAGAAGCCAGCTTGTATGCGGCTTTATCCACCATGCTCCACTGATTTTTAATATGAACTGATTTTTCTTTTCCCCCAAACCCAGAAATTATCTTCTGTTACCTTGACTGAAACTGCCTGCTCAATATAGAAACAGATTTAATGAAATAATAACCATGTTGCTTATAAATTGAGATGAACAAAGTGCAGACTAAACATACTTAATATGTATCTTCTGGGCCTGTAGTAGAGACTTGAAATATCCATTGGTGGTATTAAATGAGCTTGTAAGGCTAAGCAATCTGTAATATAATTAATAAACATTTAATGGCATTGATTTTTATAGGCTGGCTTATTGAACCCCCTTATCAGTATGGAGCAGATGGGCATAACTATGAGAAATTATATTTTAAACATGATTACTGTACTTGAATTATATTTGAAAAATGCTGCTCAGTGAAGCATTTACAAATATAATTTAACTTGCAGGCCATCCTCTCCAACTTAAAGTATTTTTTTCTGTCACTGATACAATAATAAAGCAAATTATGCAACACAATTTCTAAAAATTAATTGATATAAAACAAACTGCTCAATGTGCCATTTTGCAATGCAAATTGTGACTTGATCAATACCATATTCAGTATTTATTTAGTAAATTTATTTTCCAATACCAGACTTAAGAGGATTATAAGGAATTTTTTGGACTGAAATTTAGGATTGCATCAGCTTTTCTCTGTTGAAATATGAGCGTACGGGTGTATGATATTCTAAAATGAAATATTTTATGGATTTGTTAAACCTGTGTGCGTGCGTATGTGTTTGTGTGCTGAGGTAAGTTTTTCTAAATAAGTTACAGCTGTCATAGATCTACTAGTCATGTATGGAGTATTCATGCATATGAAAAAGGGAGGGACCCAGGGGACATTTCACACAGGAGTGGGGCGGAAGGCTGCTCCTGCAGTAAACAGTGAAGCCCCGCTCCCAGTAGCCCTCTCCTCATGCTGCCGCCTGCAGCAAGAAAGGTAAGTTGGGCTGGGTGTTGGTAGCAGGTGTCATGGGCATGGATGAGGATGAGCTGACAGAGCCTGCAGAAACCACAGCTGGCAAGTGCCGGTAACAGCAGTCTTCACACCTGACCCAGATAAGAAGGAAGAATTGCAAGCTGAAAGTCCTCCTGACTCACCCCCATATGTGACTCGTTTAAGGGAGTGACTGCGACAAAACTTAGCAAGCAAATGAAGAGAGGCCAGGCTACAAGGGAGACAGCCAGCTCAGAGTTCTAACAGGAGCCTGGCTGATCGTGCAGCTGGCTAATTGGTAGCAGCATTTAACTCCACACTCTGGGCAGTACCCTTCATGGAAGCAACAAGTCAGCTTTGTGCTGCTAGCATCCACTTCGGCTCAGCTCTTGCACCTAGACCTTTGGACCCCCTGGCTTTGGACTTGGCTCTGTGTTCCTGGCACCTGACCATGGCTTGGCTTTGGACTATGTTTCTGGTTAGTGATTTGGACTTGGCTCTGTGTTTCTGGCTCCTGACCCTGGCTTGGCTTTTTGGACTTTGCACTGTCTTCTTGGCTCCTGACCTTGGCTTGTTCTGGACTCCCTTTGACTGGCACCCCAGCCCGGGACATCAGGGACTGCTTGGAGTGGGGGGGCTGGTGGGGACATGGGTTTTTTTAGGGGTGGGTGGGTGGCTGGGAGTACATGGGCTATAAGCGGTTCACTGTCAAAAGCCATTTTCATATGAGTGCAATCAAATTTGTTCTTTTAAATCACCTCACAGTTACCAACACTGAACTTCATTTGTCACATTGTCTCCCGCTCACCAAGTGTGTGGAGGTCCTCCTGGAGCTCTTCACAGTCAGCCTTGGTCTTCACCACCCTCAATAATTTGGCATCATCTGTAAACTTCACCACTATACTACTCACTCCTAGTTTCAGATCATTAATGAATAAATTAAATAGTACTGGCCCCAATACCAACCCTTGTAGGACCCCACTGCCCACCTCCCTCCATTGTGAGAACTGTCCATTGATTCCTATTCTTTGCTTCCTGTCATTTAACCAGTTTTTAATCGACAAGAGAACCCATCCTCTTATCTCATGACTGCTAAGTTTTCTCAGGAGTCTTTGGTGAGGTATCTTGTCAAAAGCCTTTTGAAAGTCCAGGTGTATAATGTCTACTGGGTCACCTTTGTCTATATACTTGTTCACTTTCTCAAAGAACTCCAAAAGGTTGGTGAGGAAGAATTTCCCTTTGCAGAAGCCATGCTGATTTTCCCTCAGCAGCCTTTGTCCCTCTATGTGCTTAACAATTCTATCTTTGATTACAGTGTCTACTAATTTGCCTGGGACAGATGTTAGGCTGACTGGCCTGTAATTTCCTGGTTCCCCTCTGGATTCCTTTTTTAAAAAAATTGATGTAACATTTGCTACTCTCCAGTCTTCTGGTATAGCGGCTGAATGTAAAAACTCTCAGGTATATGCCATCAGGACCTGGAGACTTATTGTTTTTAAATTTCCATAGTAGGTGTAGAACTTCATATCTGGTTGCCTCAATTTCACTCAGTTCTTCAGATTCTCTTCCTGAAAACAGAGGCTGTGGCATAAATACGTGCCCCACACCTTCCACAGTGAACACAAAAGCAACAAAGTCACTGCCATCTCCCCATCTTCCCATAGCAATGCCTTTATTCATTTGTCATCCAAAGGCCCCACTGCTGGTTTCCTGATCTGGATATATTTAAAGAAATTTGTTTTGATGCTTTTAGCAACCTGCTCCTCAAAAAATCTGTTTTTGCATGCCTAATTATTGACTTACATTTCTTTTGTCAAAGCATGTGGTCCCTCGTATTCAATTCATTGGGGCAGACTTTCCATTTTCTAAAAAAAGCCTCTTCACTTTTTATAGCTTCCTTGACTTGTGTTGTTAACCATGCAGGCCTTCTTTGAGACTTGGCAGTGCCTTTCCTAACCTGTTGAATGCTTTCTATTAACCACTAACCACAGTTAGTGTGGTTTCAAATAGCTTCCAAACATCCTCTAGGGAGTTGACTCTCTTGTGTCAGCTTCCTTTTTACTATTCCACTTTTCTTTCTTTTCTTTTTTTGGTAAAACTCCCTCTTTTGAAATCAAATTTTACAGTTTTGGACTTTAGGAGTAACTTTCCATTGACCTGAATGCTGAACTTAATAGCATTGTGGTCACTGTTCCCAACTGGTGTAACAACCTCCATATCTCTCACCAGGTCTTTGAACGTTGAAACTTTATTCTGATACAAGATCAGCTCTGAGAAATCAGCA
>NW_015161950.1:1224851-1240137 GCF_001447785.1 Gekko japonicus | reverse complement strand
GAAAAAAGATTAAGAAGGCAGACAAAAAAGTAAAACCCTCCTGCAACAGACTGCAATATCCAATAGGTTTCCAGAACAGGCATAGGTACGTAGCACATCAGCTATACTTTAAAAGCAAGTTTACATGTTTGTATCATCTTTATGTGGCCTACAAAATCAGACCTCAAGGGATAGCTGACTCTATTAAACCAGTGTGGTGTAGTGGTTAAGAGTATTGGACTACTATTTGGAAGATCCACATTCGAATCCCAAATCATGCTATGGAAGTTCATTGTGTGACTTCAGGCCAATCACATTCTCTCAGCTTAACCTACTTCACAAAGGGTTGCTGTTGTTGGCAGAGTTTAAATATGCAAAGAAAGTAGAGCGCTGATTGTTTAGAGAAAAATGAGTAGGTTTTATTAAGTATTGAGATGAGGCAGTTTTTTTCATAACATGCTTCTTTATTGAACTCCTGAAACAAAGACAGAGGCTCAACAGGAGCCAATGTATACTTTTAAAAACCACACCTACCTTAAACAACTACTTATACAACTACAATGTAACTAATGAAAGTGCAGGTATTGGGTTATAATCAACAAATATGATTAGCCATTTCCAGTAACACAACCTATTGTCTTGAAGGTTTTTGAAGGCTTTTGCTCAGACTCAAGCTCCACCAGTACATAACAGGTTTGTTATAGAAGAACAAACTGTTATAGAACATACAGAGAGAAAGTCTAAACTAACCAGGCACACTACTGTAAAAGGAACAAAAAGCAACAGGAAGCTCTACAGGAGCAGGAAGTCTCCAGAAGAGCCAATCAAGAGGCAACAAAGACAGAATTTGAAAAAGTGAAAAGCTATGCTAACTACAAGACCTTCAGCTGTCCCCCTGTAGGATGAGCTCAGATCTTCTTCATAAGGCTGCACTATAGCCCTTGCATATTCCAACAGTTGTGAGGATAAAATGGAGGAGGAGACTGATGTAAGCTGCTTTAGGTCCCTATTGGGGAGAAAGGCATGGTATAAATGAATTAAATAAATAAAATAAAACTACAGCTCTCAAAGCCCTGACCCTATACATTCTCACCCTTGACTGGAAGGGACTTTGCATAGGAAACAGCAAGAACCTTCCATAATGGTTAGTGACTTTTAAAATAGAGGCAAGCTGAACATCATTGGGAATGGAGTTGGAAAATTTTTCAGAGCTGTTCAATGAAAAGAGGGGGGAAGAACTGGAGCTTCTGGTATATAGCTGACACTTGCTGTAGTTTTGTGGATGCAGAGTGCTGTATCTCTTTCCACTATTCTGAAATGCTTTAAATCAGAAAAGAGGGTGAAAACTGGGTTGATTGTATACCAGAACTATGATAACTGCATTTGGACTGTATCTCCTGGATGTCACTAATAAGAGCTATCCTTAGCAGTCAATCAGTATGTCTGGTTAGTGCTATGAGAGGATCTGGGGGGGTGACTGAGGGTAGTAGCATCTCTATGAGCTTCTGCTCTTAAAAGGAAGGGAAAGCCAATTTCAGATCCTTCCTCTGAGGTGGAGAGTCCCTGCCTCCATTCTAAGCAAAGAGAGCATTCCATTTTCACAGGCTGATGGATGTAAGAAGAGCTCAGATGCTGCCATTGCAAAGGACCTGCAGACCCCCTGGAGTGCCCTTGCAGTCCCCTGGAGGTCCCTGGGCCTTAGTTTGAAAAACACTGTTCAATATACACTATTTGAAATGAGGCAGCCTAACTATCCCCAGGATGGTAATAGAGGATGTGTGGCCCTGATATCCACAGATACAGCTATAACAGAGCATCAGCTTGGAATATTCTGTTGCAATTGTAGAAATTGATCCAAAATTGCTGCAACTGTAGCAGCTAATACATTATGTATTCTCTGCAATCCCGGGGATGCATGTGGTTGAGGGCAGCTCAAGCTATATTTCATGGAGGTGATTTAGACTGTTTAAATAGGTCCGCAAATTGGATTAGAATTATGTGAAAAGTCCACAGTGGAGCAGACATTTCAACCAATCCAGAGACTTCATCAGAAAATTATCCTTCTCTTCCAACCTCGTTTCTTATATTGCAGCGTTTACTATTAACTGAAATTAAAATGTATTTTGTTATTGCCATAAAGCACTGATTATTGAATTGGAAAGAGGTTTCACAAACTGTAGCTATATTTCAATGAGCCACTAAATAACTCCTTTATGCTTTTGTCTCAGACAACTCTGCTTCAAGCCTAATGATTTGCCAAGTGTCACAGAATCAAAAGAGTATTTCAAACCAGCAGCTTTAAACTGAGCTCTAAAGCTGTAGTAATGAATGAATTTGGAAGAGAGCTCATTTGCATACCGAAAGCCGGACTGCTGTGTATTTATCCAAGTAGATGAATTAGCCCAGAATCACAGTCATAATTTTAGTAGGTTTGAGGCTATATAAATCTTATATTTAAATTTCTACAAAATCCAGATTGTGATGTCCCTCAGCTTACCTGTTCTATTTGGACTGAAATGTCATAGCAACTCTGAGCATTTCCCCCCCATTATCTTTTGTTTTTACATCTAGTCTATATTCTTTACATGAACTGAATCCAAGTAAAAAGGAAAAATCCTTCTTGAGTGAATGAAAAAGACATATGCTTGAACATATCTTGTCCATTTGGACCTCAACATTTCACCTGATATGAGGTACTTAGCAATGGTATTGTGTATTCAAGTGTTCACACATATTATTTCTTATTCCTTATGACAACCTTTTAAAGTCTGTGTGTAAAGTACTGTCAAGTCACAATCCTGCAGGGGGGCCCTCACGGTAAGTGAGAAACAGAGGTGGTTTGCCATTGCCTTCCTCTGCCGAGTTTTCCTTGGTGATCTTCCAACCAAGTGCTGGCCCTGTTTAGCTTCCAAGATCTGATGAGATCGGGCTACACCATGCTGCCTTCCCTCCTCTTTGTACAGTAGGTCAATATTATCTCTGTACTGAACTGACAGCAATGGCCAAATACATGTGTACTTGCTTGGAAACAAAACATAGAAGCCAACTGGTCCCAGAAGCAAAATGGAGAGGTCCTGAGCCAAATGGAGCAGGCTCACAAAACATGGAGAGTCTGAGGCTAATAGAGCTGTATAAGTCTATCTGAGGAACTCATGGCAGAGGCAAGATTTAAGCAACACAAAAGAAGGGGCAAAACCCCAACCCCAAAATCAAAATGGAATTGGATACCTTGGTTGAGGCTGCAAGCTGGTTGAGGCTGCAAGCATACATAAAAAAGTTTAAACAATATACACTTAAATAGTTCATTAAAAATAAAATAGGCTTTTAAGCCATACAGTTCACACTGTTCAGTGCACATTACATACAATACAGTATACTCTTAGTAACACAGTTTGCAGTACGCACAACATACAAAGCAGTATATGCTTAGTAGTAGTAATTGGAACCAATAAACTAATGAAGTCAGACCAGGCACATTTCGGGCACAAAGGCCTTCTTCAGTGGTCCCAGTTTAATACCACATACACACTATATGAAGGAATCTGTATTGTAGTTAGCCATGTAAGGTATTGTGGGGCCTAAAAAATTAATAATGAATCCAATTAATACTCTTGGTAATTTTCCAAATTAAAATAAATCACTGAGAAAATCAAATTAATTATAAAAAATAAATTTACATTCCAAAACATATACTGAGGGACAGATAAACTCTGTGGGATAGTATTACACCTGGCTCCTGGAATGACAGATGGTATAATTACACTGTAAAAAGAAATTAACACAAAGAGTTACTTCTGTGATATGGATACTAATAATAAACTGAAAAATAAACCCATGAGTTCATAGAAAAATAAACCCAATGGAGTTCATAGACAAATTTACTGACCTGAATACAGCACGGCACAGGCTAGATTTAATCCAAAGATTTCCTGATTTGTAGCTTTTAGCCTCTATGCTATACCAACTGTGACATCTGTTTATCATCCTTGTGTATTTATACTGTCCTTCTTAATACAGTAAGCTTCATGTTTCAGTGGGAATTCAACACAGGTCTCCAGATCGTATCAAAATTGGGAATCCTGGGGGAAGAAGTGCTCTGATGCTCCTCAGTGGCACACCTCCACTTTAAAGTTTAAAGTGTGGGTGTCTTACTGTACAGCTGAGTACAGGACCTTCATCCCTCTCCCTTCCTCATTTTAACTCCACATGGGAAAGTTGGGAAGGGCATGATTATAGATTTAATTAAATATCAGGAGTATTATTTCAATATTTCTGGAATGAATTCCCAGAACACTAGCAACAATCCTGATACTAAATGATAATGAGAACCATGCGCTTCCTACTTCCTAATATGGAATTAAAATGATAATAATTTTGCTAGTGCACACCCCCCACTTAGGATTTGTGCTCTGTATAATTTCAGTTGGTTTGTGGATCTGATTGGTGTCTTTGGGAGGGGGGACATGACTGTTCTCTGTAAGTATTTGAAGGGCTGTCACTTAGAGGAGGGCAGGGAGGTGTTACTGTTGGTAGCAGAGGACAGGACTCGCAATAATGGGTTTAAATTAAGGGCAGGAAGGTACCAACTGAATATTAGGAAAAACATTTTTACAATACCAATTGTGCAACAGTGGAATCAGCTGTCTAGGGAGGTGGTGAATTCCCCCTCACTGGCCATCTTTAAGCAGCAGCTGGACAAACACTTCCAGGGATGCTCTAGGATGATCTTGCGTTGAGCAGGGGGTTGGACTAGATGGCCTGTATGGCCCCTTCCAACGCTGTGATTCAATTAAATCCTAAACAGGTCTACTCAGAAGTAAGTCCAGTGCTTACTTTCAAGGAAGTGTATTTAGGATGGCAGTTTTCATTTCTCACTTTGTGCTCAATTTGCAATGGCTGAAGTCAAACTGAAACTTTATTAATCTCAGAGTAACAGGCACCCCAAAACACAATGAAGGTAACAGTGGCACATGCATGCAGGGTGCAAGTCTGGGTGGTAGGGAAATGGATAACCTTTTTGAAATAGGCAGGACATATGCCAGGGTGGGATGGTGGGACAATCAGTGCATAAAGCGGGAAGCTTGAACATATCCATTAAAGCCTTCTCCAGACCAGCATACATTGATAGGGTCCTTCTGCTCAGAGCCCTGCATGCACAATCTCTACCAAAATCCCACTTTCACCTGTTGTCTAGTACTTCTTTATCTTGCTTCCTCCAAGGAGCTCAGAGCAGTACATGTGGTTCTCTCCTTCTCCACTGCATCCCCACTACAGCTCTGAGAGGTGAGTCAGGCTGAGAAAGAGTGATGGGCCTAATATTACCCAGTGAGCTTCTTACCTGAGTGAGGGTTTGAACCTATAGTGGGACACTAACCAGTATTCCACGTTGGCTTCCTTATAGTCCAAGTCTCGCAGCCATACTGCTTGGGAAATCCCCAAAGCCCGTCATAAGCAGAAATTTTCTTCTGGTAAACAAAATATGCAGTGTATGTGTGTACACACACACACAATTTTCTATGGTAACATAGAATTATATTAGTCTTGTGTACTGTAAAATGGAGGTGGATTCTATTTATGGACTTTTTCATTCACCTTTACTGGCTGGCATAACTGCCTGCAGAATATGTTTAGCACACTGTCAACATTTAATAAGAGTTGTCTCAAAGATAGCATGATACTTAACATATTATCTTTTATTGTTTTAAAGAGTTAATTTAAATATATTGCTCCCTGTCTAGAGTTCTTGGCAGTATAACTTACTATTGTATAGTATCTGTCATTGTTGTAATTAGTAAAAACCCTGCAGCTTTTCTATACAATTGCTTTGTAACACATCTTATGCTCTAACAAGACACATTTGATGTGTTTCAGTGATAACTTATAAAACATCATCTTAATTAAAAAACACAGAGAATCACATTGTAATGTTATTAAGAGTGATGGTGTAAAATCATGCTTTTTGAAGATCTGCCCTGGAGGCCGTGCACTTAAACTAAATGCTTTGTTATACTATGGGGTGGAGTACATAATCCCTGCCTAAGCAGAAAAATCTGCTTTATGGTAAGAGAAACCATACATTACAGTCTGAGGCCATGTTAATCATTTCTTATCTTCTGTTCTTTAAAGTTATCTTCTGTTCTGTCCTTTAAAGTTATCCTTTTAAAAGTATTCATGTCTTACCTGTTTTATAAGGTAAAATTGCTGACATTGGCACCTGTAGACATGAGACCTTTCTCTTCCATTGGCTGATATCTCCAAGGACTTGAAATGTATGCCTTTATAGAAATATGAGGGCTGCCACATAGAAAGAAAGGTGTGGGTTGCTAGGTTTGGGCTTTTCCACACTCCTGACATGCTCCTGATTCTCTTGGGAGTTGTGCCCTAAGCACTGGGATCAATTTGGACACTGTTCTTCTGCACATCTGCCCTCCCTGTGCATTTTCACAGTCGTGGAGTCAGTTTATTTTCTTCTGTACCTGCTTTAAATAATGAGGATTTTCTAGGGAGGGTGCTGTTGTCATCGGTGGTGTCATTGATGGTATCACAACACCTCCCCCCCTTTCTTAAAGGCATTAAAATATTGATATATCACTGGAATATTGTAAAAATAAGCTTAGAAGGTTCTGTAAATTCCCAGTTTTCATTTTTAAAAAGTCACTAGTGCCTTCCTTTGCAGACATATGCCTTTTCCCTTATTTTAGTGTTTTTTTTAAATAAATCAGCCCCCTTCAGGGTGGGGGAGAGAAGATGTGGTTTGACCACGGCAGTCCAGTCATCAAACAGTGGGCTGGAGGTGGGTGGGAGTGAGTGGGGCAAAGAAAACCAACAGAAACATTACATATGAGGAAAAAGCTGACTCAAAATTGGCTTCCAGAGACTTCCAGTTTAAGCATTTCGCCGCTCAGACGCGTCTCGTCTCACTCTGATGGGGACGCGCCGAGACCCGGCTGACAGGAGGGGCTCGAGTTCGTCCTGGACCCCCCTGGGGTCTCTGTAGGAGACCCTCAGCCTGGGGAACTGAGGAGAGCCTCTTCCAAGGAGACACCTGAGGAATTGAGGCTCACCTTCTTCCTCGATAGGTATCATCGCCACGGAGCCAGCATGGTGCCTAGAGATGATTGCCGGAACAAGTGATCATGACTAAACTTGTAAAAGACTTCCAAAAGATCTCCAAGGCTACAAACTGTGAGTTAAGCCAAGCTCAGATTAAAATAAGCGGAGGGAGCCTTGGTAGTAATTGGAAGCGCCTAAGCTTGAAGCATGGGGGGAGGCGATTCCAAGCCCCCCCCATAAGAGTAAACTGTAAAAAATGGTTTTAAAGCAGAAATAAAGAGACTTTGAGCTAAACCAAGTGCATAAGAAGTTAAGCGAACGCATAAACTGCCAAACTATACGAAGCGGAATTAAAACATACAACTTTTACTTTATTTTGGAAAACTTACTTCTTGTTGATATTATGGCTGGGAGAGGACGGAGAGCGCCAGAAAAATAACTGGTGACCGGAAACAACATACCAACGACTCCCTCCCAGAACCAGGAAGCAGCGACAGACCTTTCTTCCCTGTTAGCAAACACACTGCATCCTACAATGGAACAGATCACTACTCTCAACTCCAAACTAGATTATGTGCAAAACAGCTAAAGCAGATGGACAAGAGGACTACAGCAACTGAGAAACAACTGAAAAAAATGGAAAAACAGACTGAGAGTATTAATAAAAAAGTGGATGAAGCAGAGAAGGAGAGATCCTCGGGAAAAACACAACTAATACAGCTCCAGCTGGAAAGATCCATGCATGTTCTACGTTTCCATAGAATACCTGAGGACAAGAATGAGGATTTAAAGGAACTTTTGGCGCTTGCCTTGGCCCCACTAGTGGATTACAAACAAGAAGATTTAATTAAGGAAATGGATGTGGCGTACAGGACTTATCCGGATTTTATAAAGAAAAATAAACTTCCAGGGGAAACTTATATAAAATTCATGAAACGATCAACTAGAGATCTGGTGCTTAAGTCAACAATCAGGAAATCCTTAAAAATCAAGAACGAAAAGATAAAAATTTTGAAAGACATCCCATTCGAAGTAAGAAAAAGGAGGAAATCATGCAGGATGCTTACTCTCTCCCTGCAAAAAAAGGAATTATCGTATAGATGGCTATTCCCGGAAGGGTTGAGTTTTACTTATCAAGATAAAAAATATAAAATTGACTCTGTTCCAAAAGCGGAAAAAATTATGGATCAAATGTTTAATGTAAAAACGAAGGAAAAGAACTTAAAATTGGATGTGGAGGAACAAAAAGAAGAAGAGGAGTCCTACTCACAGGACTCAACAAGCCAAATATCCTCATCTTCAGAATCATCTGAATCAGAGAAAGGAGAGGCTGCTCCCAAATTACAGAAAGAGAAGAAAACCAAGAAGAAAACACTCTAAAATTAAAGCATGAGTGCTACAGGCAGTAATTGTGTCAAGCTAATAATTTTATATTTTTTATAATCGAACTAATCTCTGTATAATCAGTAACAATAGGTTTGAAATAACTATTTTTAAGCCTTCTTGATCGCGATTTGTATTAGTATGTACCCTTTCCCCATATCCAGTAGATGATTTAGAATAGAATGGTAGTTTTTCCTTCCCCAATCCAGTAGAGTATATGTACATAGATTTCCCTAACCCAATTCCCATAGTAATAGTATTAGGGCATTAGTCATCCTTACCCCATCCCATTATTTGTAGTGTGTAGAAAATGCAAAATAAAAAAATTTCCCTTCGGGGGGCCAAAAAAAGAATTGGCTTCCAGAAAAACACTGGGGTAAAGGGGGGAGCTGAATTGAAAAGTAAAGCCACAAAAATACATGTGGAACTCAGGAGACAAACTGAATATGGGGCCAGACCAAAAAAATAATAATGCATAAAAGCCCATTGACATTAAGTGTCATTCAGTGAAGGCATGGACACAACCTGAGTCTGCCCAAACAGGAATTGGGGGCAGATTTTGGTGTTCTTTTTTGATAAAATTGTTTGCAATATTTTGATATTACACAATAATCTTGTAACATAGAAATGTATATGACCAGCAAGATCTTCAACAAAACAATGCTCCCTAGGTAAACTAATCCTCATAGTGCTGCACAGAAGCTTACAGTACATTTTGCATAGTGAAATGAAATCATGGCCCAGTAGACTTGTTCATTTACCATATCCAAGGTGTGAAGAATGTGCTTAGAAGGGGAGCAGGAGCATGATGCCTACACACTAGAGTTGCCAGGTCTTACCTGGCTGCTGGTGGGGAGCTCCAATGTCTGGTCCGGGATCACCCAGAAGTGATGTCATCATGCCGCTGATATTGGGGGTGACGCTCCAGTTTTTGGGCAAAACTCTATGGTTTTAGCCCAAATTTACCATAGAGTTTTGCCCAAAAACTAAAGCATCACCCCCCCCCCCACATCAGCAACATGATGTCACTTCCAGGTGATTTTGTGACGTCATGTTCGGGGGCATTTGTAGGCGGGGTTTTCCCTACCAGTGAGCTGGCTGGCAGCAGAAAGGGGCCTGCAAAAGCAGGGGAACACCTGCCCAGACTGGGGGCCTGGCAACCCTACTACACAAGAACAGTCATATGTGTGTAGAGGCCATTTAATGACCAGCAATCATGATTAGGTGGGGAGAGCAAAGCCAGTACATTCACTCCTGTTTCTCCTTCATTAACTTTCAACCCAGTATAGGTCAAGTGAACAGCATGACAAACCTGAGGCATCTATGCATTTATGGACCTAGTGTAAATATTGTAACTTGGATCTGGGACCTGAATTATCCACCAAACCCTGATCACAATTTTTTTCTTCCAAAAGTAGAGCAGAACGGATCTGCCTCTCTTCATATGCAAGAATGTCAATTCATGCCAATAAGCTGCTCCAATTCCAATTCAGTTTTTTTAAAGCACAGGCAAAGAAAGAATAACTCAAAGAATATCTCAAAACTGGTCACCAACAAGAAGTTGGAATGTTGGATTAGGAAGGCAAAGATGAGTTTGTATTTTATCCCCGTACCCACCCCTAAATAAGGACATGAGACCACAGCATGGATTAAACTAGTGTATTTAAATAGCTGATCTATGTCATAATATTAAATATTCTGACATATTTAAAGGGGGCAAGCTGTGGTGACAGCTTCTCCCAGCCTTCTTTATCTTTGCCTGTACACAACATGCTGAGAGGTTCCCAGCCCCAACCCCCTCCTCTGATGTGCCACAAGGCCACTACCAGGTTTGGAAAGGTGTCACTCAGCAACAAGGGCACACCTTCCCAAGCTCCAACTCACCACAAGGCTAGTGATTGGTTGTTTCAGATGTGCCCTCCATCATTCCCAATGCCTCATGGTGCTTGCTGATCATCCCTGCCTGTCATGAGCAACTCGCTCTATCCCTGCCAAAACTAATTATGGCCTAAACAGTAAAAGATCACACCTATTTAATCTTTGTTGTTGTTCAGTCGCACAGTCGAGTCTGACTCTTCGGGACCCCATGGACTAGATCCCGCCAGGCCCTCCTGTTTTCCGCCGTCCTCTGAAGTTTGCTCAATTTCATGTTCCTTGCATCTATGACACTGTCTAACCATCTCATTCTTTGCCGTCCCCATCTTCTTTGACCTTCAGTCTTTCCCAGCATCAGGGTCTTCTCCAGTGGGTGCTCCCTTTTCATTTGGTGGCCAAAGTATTTGAGCTTCAGTTTCATTATCTGGCCTTCCAGGGAACAGTCAGGGTTGATTTATTTTAGGATTGACTGATTTGATCTTCTTGCAGTCCAAGGGACTCTCAAGAGTCTTCTCCAGCACTATAATTCAAAAGAATCTATTTTTTGGCGCTCAGCTTTCCTTATAGTCCAACTCTCGCAGCCATACATGACTACTGGGAATACCATTGCTTTGACCATGCAGACTTTTGTTGGCAGGGTGATGTCTCTACGTTTTATCATGCTGTTTAGGTTCGCCATCGCTTTCCTCCCAAGGAGCAGGCATCTTTTAATTTCATGGCTGCTGTCACAGTCTGCGGTAAACTGGGATCCCAGGAACGTGAAGTCTGTCACTACTTCCACAACTTCCCTTTCTATTTGCCAAGGAGTGATGGGGCCAGATGCTATGATCTTAGTTTTTTTGATGTTGAGCTTCAAGCCCACTTTTGCGCTCTCCTCTTTCACTCTGAGCAAGAGTTTAATCTATTTAATCTAAACCTCCCTTTATGAAGCAGGTGAACAAAGGCTCCCTCAAAGCCTATCTGAGGACACCCCAAAAAAAATCCTGCTTGACCCTGGAAACTGTGACCAGCTACAGGGAGGCTGGATGGGTCAGCAGCAGGCAGCAAAAGTCTGGTCGGGAAATGAGTGGCCAGCATCTGTGCCGTCAGCTGCACAACACCACTGGGTGGCTCCCATTCAGCTGCCAAGTGAGCCTCATGCCTCATTTGAGAAAAGGGACCAAGGCAAAAAGATCCCTGGCTTTGATGCCAAGAATGCCTCTTGTGCCTACCCAGCGAAGTCAAAGTGCTAGTGAAATAGTTCCCCAAGGTAGGCAAAGCACTGCTACTGGCAAGGCTCTTGACTTGTGGTCAGTGCATCTTTGTCTAACTGGAAGAAAGAATATTCTTTTTGCTTTGATGTGTTCATTAATTTAGTTTTCTAATCTTCAACATCACAGTGCCTGATTTAAATCAATTCACCATGGCATAATTAAAACAAAAATCCGTCCTTGCCTTGGTAAGGCCAATGGAAAGCTGCTTATGGTTGACTTTGTCCTAACTGACCATTTTTTTCCTTGGGTAAGTGTATAGGGTAGCTGGGTGTCATACTGCTTGTGGCATGCCTGGACTCATGCCATTCATTGTAACTTCTTTTCATCTAGGTTAGGCTGTGCATAAAACGATCAATAGTGCATGACTTGTGGCCGGTTACCTAAGCCTAGACATTCAGAGGGCAAATTATACATGATTGATCGCAGTAGATCTTTCAGTTAGTATTGACAATCTTAATCATTTGTATTGCTCAGATGTTTATAAGGCCAGACTGGTATTTTAGAAAGAAAAAATCCTTTTTTATTTTTAACTCTCCAGACATTTTGGCAAATCAGGTATATGATGAGACTGTGCAGCTGAACATTTACTTATCAATATTCTACTAGAACAGCATGCATTTCTGAACATTGCAAATCTACATAAAATTATTTCCAATTTTTGAGAATGGTCAGAACCGGAAACTTTGCACATTGGGAGGATCATAGGACAGCATATACACAGTTGTAAGGTCTGAACGCCCTGTTCTTGATCTGAGAATTCTTGGATGTCTTCCCTGGGTTTAAAAGCACTGCAGCTGATGGAAGATCCCATTCATTCATGTGTAAAGCTAGAGTAGAGGTATTATTAAACAAAATGGGAGCGTGTAGCCCAAACCTTCTCCCACACTATCATGCTTCATCACACTTTAGAAGTCAATTCAGCACTGGGAGGAGGAAAGGCAATGAAAGAGTAAATGGCATTGTTTCATTCTAGCATTGTTGAGAGAAATTATCTTAATTCCTCTTGATCCAGTTTCTCCCTGAAATCCAACAACATATTTCTTGTCTTGTTTTAGTAATCTGAAGTCTCTAATCAATTCTGTTTTGACCAAACAGAAACTTGAAGAGAAGACAGAAAGAAAGGTGGTGCAGAATTTCACTCTGTAAATTCTCAGAGGCAGGCAATGTCTTCTCAAACCTTCCCTCCTCACAGAGCACCACCTTGTGGTGTGTAAAATAAAACAGCTCCAAGGGTTGAAGTTACAAAAGGCTGCATTGGTTTCCCCTCAAAGAGAAATAAAAGAGAAATCCCTCTTTTAATTAAAAAAGAGAATAAGAAGAATCAATGGATATATCTAAAAAAGTGAATTTTGGGGGGAAATAATTCCCTTCCCATAGCATTGCTACTTCATTTATTGTTTTCCTCATAAATTTCCATTGCCTGTATGCATGAAACAAACTGGGCTTTGGGTTCTTTTTTTCTTTTGCATTTGTTTGGTAACAAATGCACATTCCTAAGAGACAGGGGATGAGAAGGAGAGACAGAAATGAAGGAATGTAGGAGGGAAGTGAAATTTGGGAAAGAAAAAAGAATGAGACTGTTTGGACAGATATAGGCCAAAGTCTTTACAGAGCTCCTGGATTATCAGCATTGTAGCTATACTTGGCACATATATTTGAATTATTTTCTGTCTTTTGACTGTATCTTTTGACTGTGTTTCCAATGTATCCATTATCATTCTAACTAAACTGGATGGTGCTTTCACTCCATCTCTCCTAAGTGCAGGCCTCGGTTCCTGCCGGAGAGCACTAGAGCACCGCTCCGCCAGTCAGGAGCCCAGGGGGTGGGCACATAAGCCCCGTACCCTGCTCCCACCAGCCATCAGTTGGGACACGGTGGGGGGGTGAAACGTTCCCCCGCCTCCCAGAGCCCCGAGGTGGTGGCCTTGGACTCATGTGGCAAATTCTACCTCTCACGCAAGAGGTCATTCTGGCTCCCCCAGGTCTCCTTCGGGGCTCCGTAAAAAAGTTATGGCCGCCGCTGCTGTTCTCGGCAGCAGTTGCGATGCCTGCGGGGGGGAAGCGAAACATTCTCCTGCCTCCTTGCACCCCAGGGTGGTGGCCTTGGACTCGTAGGGGCAAATTCCACCTCTCACATGAGAGGTCATTCTGGCTCTCCAAGCTCTCATTAAAGGTAAAGGTTCCCTTGCTCAAAAGGCAGTCCGACTCTAGGGTTGCGGTGCTATTCTCCGTTTCAAAGCCGAAGAGCCAGCACTGTCTGAAGACGTTTCTGTGGTCATGTGGCCGGCATGACTAAACACCAAGGCACACGGAACGCTGTTACCTTCCCACCGAAGTGGTACCTATTTATCTACTTGCAATTTCTTGCTTTCGAACTGCTAGGTTGGCAGGAGCTGGAACTAGAGATGGGAGCTCACTCCATCATGCGGCACCCGGGTCTCGAACTGCTGAACTACTGACTGTCCATAGCCTGCAGTTCAGCATCTTAACCACTTGAGCCACCACAGCTCCCAGCTCTCCTTAGGGGCTCTTTTAAAACTTATGGCTGCTGCTGCTGTTCTCAGCGGCAGCTGCGACGCCCGCGGGGGGGGGGGCGAAACATTCTCCTGACTCCCTGAGCCCTGTGGCCTTGGACTCGTAGGGGCAAATTCCACCTCTCTCATGTGATGCCGCTCGGACATCACACACGAGAGGTCATTCTGGCTCCCCCAGCTCTCGGGAGGGGCTCCTTAAAAAGTTATGGCCGCTGTCACTGTTCTCGGCAGCAGCTGCGACGCCCGCATGGGGGGGGGCGAAACGTTCTTGTACCTCCCTGAGCCCCGGGGTGGTGGCCTTGGACTTGTAGGGACAAATTCCACCTCTCGCGTATGATGTCCGCCGCTCGGACATCACACACGAGAGGTCATTCTGGCTCCCCCAGCTCTCGGGAGGGGCTCCTTAAAAAGTTATGGCCGGCACCATTGTTCTCGGTGGCAGCTGCGATGCCCGCGTGGGGGGGGCAGGGGAAAATGTTCCCTTCCCTCCCTGAGCCCCGGGGTGGTGGCCTTGAATTCGTAGGGGCAAATTCCACCTCTCACGTGTGATATTTATTTATTTATTTATTTTTGGGACTTATACCCCGCCCTATCCAAACGGCTCAGGGCGGCAACAGACGGCAGACGCCGAGGATAAAATACATTACATTAAAAGCATGATAAATAAAACTAAAATTGGTGCTCTACAATACATATTAACAAAGACTCAAGATGGACGTCTCATTTTCAGCTGATGATATCCCAGTTCTGAGGGCCCGCATGATGTTCTTATCAGGGCAGCATTTCTCACCTCTCCCCCCAAGGCCAGGTAGATGGACGATCAGCCACAGCGATGGTCTCGTGGCAGTGGCGGCGGCTCCTACTCAAAAGGCAGGCGCTGCGGAACTGTGTGATGTCATGCTGGCTCCCCCAGCTCTTGGGAGGGGCTCTTTAAAAAGTTATGGCCGGTGCCACTGTTCCCGGCGGCAGCTGCGATGACTGCTCGGGGGTGGGTGGGCGTGAAATGTTCCCTTGCCTCCCTGAGCCCGGGGGTGGTAGCCTTGGACTAGTAGGGGCAAATTCTACCTCTCGCGTGTGATGTCCGCCGTCGGACATCACATGCGAGAGGTCATTTTGGCCAGGGGTCATTTCGTAGAAAAAGAGCTGCAGGAGCTCCTTAGCATAACTTATTAGCATATGCCACACCCCCTGACATCATCGGAAGTGTGC
>NW_015161950.1:1197926-1224045 GCF_001447785.1 Gekko japonicus | reverse complement strand
CAGGTTTGTATTCTCACTCTGCTGGCTGAGTGACCCCGGGCCAAATCTCCCCTTCTCTACCTAACCTCTACCCCACAGGGTTGTTGAGGATGAAATGGAGACTCATGGGCAGGGTCCCCAGCTTCCCTGGCAGGAACCCTATGTTAAGAAATCTCTCACAATTATGCAGCCATAGCAGGCAGGAGGGAAGGAGGTGAATACCTCCAGCGCCAGAGATTTGTAGAGGAAGAGTCAAACTTTGGGGACTCACCCGTGCACCAGAGTGCCAAGGCAGCAGAAGCTGGGCTCCTCCATGCCTGGCAGAAGATGAGGTGCAGAGGTGAGAGGTGGGCAAGCAGAAGAGGTACTCAGCCAGCTGCACAAGCTGCATGCAAAGAAACTCCCGTCGCCCCAATCTTCAGGGCTGCCTCGTTAAAGGAGTGCGGAGGCCAGACTCACAAATGAGAAAAAGCAAACTCAGGGTTCGTGGGTCGCATTTTGGGCTGTGGAAGAGGAACCAGCTCCATTCCTGGAGTTCTCTCGAGTTCCTGCGCTTTTGGTTTTGCTTTTTGCCAATCCGCCTCCCAAGACTGCTCCAGGTGCTCCGGCCTGAGGGCTGCTGGGGGCAGGGCTCGAGTGCTCATTACTTGTGGAGCTGAGGCTCAATGTCTCCAGCTGCTCCGCCACCTTCCCTTCCCTTTGTTTGCTCGGGGAGCCCGAGCAAGCCAGCTGCTGGAGGGAAGGAGAGGCGGTTTAAACCACCTTCCCTTCCCTTGGCTTGCTCAGGATCCCAGCGGCTGCAGAGAGCCCGAGGAAGCCAGCTGCTGGAGGGATGTGCATTCGGTTCATCTGAACCAAATGCACCCCCGAAAATGGCCCATTCGGGCCCCTTTCAGGCTGCTGCGGGCAGAATCAGATTCTCTGATCTGAATCGGCTTCCCACAGTTTGGCCCCCATTATATCCTATGGACCATTGAAGTCAATGGCAAAAACATAGGGTATATTCTGGGGGCTGAAGGAGAGGGGTTTTGAGGGAGATGCTCCAAAATCACAGGGTAGCTTCTGCCCAAGATACCAACCAAGTTGGAAGAACATTGAACCAGGGTGTCCAATTCTATGGGCTCCCAAACAGGTTGCCCCCATCCCCTCCATTGTTCCCTATGGTGGGAAAAAAGTCTCCAGGCCAGTTTGGCCCCAGTGATCCTGGAGATTTTTTTAATCATATTCTGGGCATGGAACAGGGGTATTGGTGAATTTCCTGCATTGTGCAAGGGGTTGGACTAGATAACCCTGGAGGTCCCTTCCCACTCTATGAGTCTATGATTCTATAATTCACCCAGGCTGGCTGTGGGCACGCCAGCACCTCTGTCAGGCAGAAGAATCTGAGATCCTCCCCCTCCCCTTTTCCTTCGCCTGACTTGGAGGCGAAGGGAAGGGAGAGGGGGGAAAGAATGGATCCCAGGTGCCTCTGCCTGTCAGAGGGGCTGGTGCACACTTCTGGTGATGTCAGGGGGTGTGGCATATGCTAATAAGTTATGCTAAGGAGCTCCTGCAGCTCTTTTTCTACAAAATGACCCCTGCCTAAGTGTAACACAGCAACCTAAACTAGAAAGCTAAACATTGCTTGTGTGAAAGAGCTAGCATAGATCTTTGTATGGTAGTTTCTACATGGTTTCCATATTGTACTACTGATACCACATTGTCCTGCCACTAGTCCTTTTTATCCAATTATTCCAATATTTGGCTAATCTGCGACAACAAAGTTCCTGGTATTAACCATGCTTAATATAAACAGGTATAGAAACTCCAGTCATAAAATCAGGTGTGTAAAGCACTGAACAAAGAGGGAGTTCTTTTCTTTTTATCCAATTATTCCAATATTTGGCTAATCTGCGACAACAAAGTTCCTGGTATTAACCATGCTTAATATAAACAGGTATAGAAACTCCAGTCATAAAATCAGGTGTGTAAAGCACTGAACAAAGAGGGAGTTCTTTTCTTTTATAATAACACTAGAAATAAGGCCCGTTGTGGAAATAAATACAACGGGATCTAGAAAGAGGCTCTGGGAGAGTGCTCTGGCTTTGGGCAAACAGTATTAGTCTGCTTTTAAAACATGAACCTGGGACCTGCACACCACCAGAATACAGCAGGTTCCATATGCAACTGACATTCCAACTGCCTTGCGGGGTGGGGGGGGGAGTTTGAGGTGTGGAATGGAGTGAAGTCCAATCAGCTTCCATATGCAAAAGACCAGGTTGTCACAGCAGTTGTGGTGTGGGCGGGACCCGGGCTTTGCCTTCTGATTGGTGGCGATATATGCTGAGGAGCAGTGCCATCAGCCATACACTAAGGGAGTGCATTTTAGAATTAGAACTTTGGCACCCACTATTCAATTATATATAAGGAGAGATTTTCTCCAAAAAGCAATATTTCCAAAATAAAGTGGTGGTTGTTTAAAAAATCAAATTAATGTTCAAGATTTTATAATCACATCATATTGGAGAATGGCAAGTACAGGATACTTTTAATGAAAGGGCCAACCCAAGAACAGTTCTGGGAATTACATATCTTAGAAGTCATTTTCTACTGGCAGTAATTGATGTTTAAAACAGGGATTTCTTTACCTGCCAAGACGGCTTTTTTTTTTTAATCGCTACCTCGTAGTGATAATTGTCTCATATGAGGTCTTCATACTAGGCCAGGATGAAATAGAGTTTAAATCCTGTTGATTAAAAAACAATGTCTTCCAGACAACCTTAGTAGAATATCTCTCAAGTTATTAGTTTTGCCAGAAAAGATACAAGTGACACTGTTGAAAACTGATAAGCCTGTGATTTGAGGTTTTTCAGAGTTTCTTCCCTGAACAAGACTGTCTTCCTTACCTTGCCTTTCTGAAGTTATTAACCAGTTATCCTCAGGGATCTGAAGACCGAACAACCCAATTTCCAAAAATGAGCTGTAATCACTAATGATTCCCTCCCCCCTTCTGCCAGAAGAACCAAGGACTGAGTCTGAGATGTGTTGGCAGAAAGGAGGGGGGGGGCTGCTAGGTCATCAGCCTCAAGGAGGAAGACTCTGAAACATGTCCCCTGACAAAGATAAATGAGGTGTGTAGCAGTATGCATAATTTGGCTCTATTGAGCTGATACCTTCCAGGCAAAATGGCTTTTATCACTAACTGAAGGGTTTCACATTCTCAGTTGCATCTACTTGATCTATGTGGTAAGGATTTCTGAAATGTAAAATGGGTTTCAGGTCTCCTCCTATGTCTTAAAGGTCAGGAAGTATGTTGAAAATACTTATTTTACAGATTATGATAAAAAGGAGGGTTTTTACTAATTCTTGGAAAAGGACATAAAAGAAAGTTCTCTGAAATGGAAGCTTTGCTATCATTACTGTGAATAGTATTACAGAATGTCTGTACAGAATAGCTCCAGAGGGGTAGCCATGTTACCCTTTATCAGCTAAAATAAACTGGGATTTAGCAGTACCTAAAAGACTAACAATATTTTATTCCAGTGTGCGGTTTCATGGACTAGAACACACTTTGTCAGGTGCAGTGCAGTGCCTAAAACTTTTGCTGAAATAAAATCTTCTTCATGTTTTAGGTGCCCTTAGACTCCTGTTTATTTATTATTTTTTTCCTTTATAAAATAGTTCATTTCAGCTGAGACAGAAAAACTACCTGCAGAGGTTAACCAAAAATGAGATCCATTTGTGTTTCTGTAAATTTGGAAATATGCAAGTTGTAATTTTTTAATGCTTGGTCTTAATACT
Organism: Gekko japonicus; assembly: GCF_001447785.1. Classification (NCBI taxonomy): domain Eukaryota; kingdom Metazoa; phylum Chordata; class Lepidosauria; order Squamata; family Gekkonidae; genus Gekko; species Gekko japonicus. The sequence goes on along the minus strand of NW_015161950.1, from coordinate 1,220,286 downwards.
ATGTGGTTCTTCCACGTCTGAAAAATGTGTGCAGCATTTTATTGACACAATGCTGATTTAATTGACTGGATCTGGAATGGACTCCATTGTTTTCTTCTAACACATAACTTCTTTAGCAAAATGGAAGGGTGTGTTATCTAGGATGGGTCTGTCTAACCTTCTGCTACAAATGTAAAGAAAGGGTTTCAATAAGTTCATGCCACTTTCTGTTCACAGTATAAACATTCTATAAGCCAATGTGCCATGTGTCATCAGGACATGAAGGTAGCCAAACACAGAAATTGCTTTCTTCAAAGAAGTCACTTAAATGTCTTTCACATTTGGTAAGCTGTGCATTCTGAACACAGCACCGACAAATAGATTTAGGCACAAATGACACAGCTCACTATCTAGCAGCTCATTGAAGTGTGGCTGCCTTCCATGGGTGCATGTGTCAACAATGCAGAACAGCTCATGAATAGGGTGACATGAACTGCAATCACCGGCACTATGGACATTACCATCAGGGACAATGGCTTACATATATATATGATTTCTTGAGTATACACTTGCTGTTGTAGTTTTCACTGAAAATTTCACTCTTTTGATTAAATACTGGTGATATTTACAGGGCACCAGGGTTTTTTTGGTGGGGGGTGAAAGTTGCTAGAAGATTTAGATTTTGTTTTGGAACATATTTTATAGGATTTTCCTTGTGTATGTGAAGTGTCGTCAAGTCGCAGCTGACTTACGGCAACCCCGTAGGGTTTTCAAGGTAAGAAACATCCAGAGGTGGTTTGCCACTGCCTGGCTCTGCATAGCAACCCTAGAATTCCTTGGTGGTCTCCCTTCCAAGAACAGTCCCCTCTAAGCACTGCTAGGGGGTGCTGGCGCACAACAGCTTTATCTGATGCTGGGCAGCCGGTCGAACTCCGACCCAAATGACCTTCATCGGGCATTACAAGATGTGGCTGGTTGGCTCAGACTGAGTCGGCTGAAGTTAAACCCGGCAAAGACGGAGGTCCTGGCCTTAACCGGGTCGGTTCAGGGTTGGAGCTCCCTCTCCCTTCGATGGGGCGCAGTTGGTGCCAGTGTCGAGGGTTAGGAGTTTGGGAGTGCTCCTGGACTCCACCTTATCGATGGAGGTCCAGGTGGCAGCCACTGCCAAGTCAGCCTTTTACCGTCTTCGGCTGGTGCGGCAGTTGGTTCCTTTGCTTGACCGCGAAGACTTGGCCACAGTGATCCATGTGACGGTCACCTCAAGCTTGGACTACTGTAACGCTCTCTACATGGGGCTGCCTTTGTCGCAAATCCGGAAGCTGCAGCTGGTGCAGAATGCGGTGGCCAGGCTATTGATGGGTCTCACTAGACAGGACCACATCCAGCCTGTGCTGAAGGCGCTGCACTGGCTGCCTATAACGTACCGGATTCGCTTCAAAGTGCTGGTTCTTACCTATAAAGCCCTTGATGGCCAGGGTCCAGCATACCTAAGGGACCGCCTTTCCCCATATGTTCCCCCAAGAGCACTACGGTCGAGGGCGCAGCACCTATTGGTGGTTCCAGGCCCCAAGGACATCGAGTTGGCTGCAACCAGGGCCAGGGCTTTCTCAGCGGCAGCTCCTGTCTGGTGGAACGAGCTCCCAGAGAAGATCCGGGCCCTGTGGGACTTGGCACAGTTCCGCAGGGCCTGTAAGATGGAGCTCTTCCGCCAGGCCTTTGCATAGGAGCCGCTGCCGTCATTGTGCCACCACCGAGTTGCCATCTTCGATGGTGGATTAGACCTATAAGTGAGCTGGCCCTGGGAAGATGCCTGGTGACCGAAGAACCTATGTTGTCAGGCTAGGTTGATAAATGGAAACCATCTTGGAGTAATAAGATTAAACATCAAGAGCACCGCACTTTATTTATTGATTGTTTTTATGCTGTTTTAATTGTTTGTTATGGCATTTGCCTGTGTTGTTAGCCGCCCTGAGCCCATTTGGGGAGGGCAGGATATAAATTTAATTAATAAATAAATAAACATTTCAGAGGCTAGCTCAAAGGATTTCTGCTCTGCTCACAACCAAACTTCCATAGGAAACAATGGAGGATGGGGTACCAGCAGCTATGCTGCAAATTTAGAGCCTCTACCTCAAAAAAACAGGCTCCCCAAAGCCTCAGATACCCCTGGATCGATTCTCCATTATAGTTATGCCAATAAAGGTTTCGTGATCCGTGATTCGATTCTCTATTATCGCCTATAGGGCCCATTAACTATAGTGGTCCTCATAGGCTATTATTGAGCCAGAAAATTTATTTTTCCACACCCCTATTATGCTTTTCAGTATGATTTGTCAGCTGCCTTGAGTCACAGGGAAAAGTAGGATATAAATATCTGAATAAACAAGTACTTTGGGCAGGTTGATAACATTTAAGCAACTTCCTGTTTGTTAGGTTAGGCAGCATTCTGACAGTGACTGTTCCTTCTCTGTCATATTTCACTAAAAAAAACCAAAACCAAAGTAGACTGCAAGAGTCCATGCTACTTGCTTTTTTCATTCACAAGGTCAAATTTCTGCTCACAACACTGTGGAGCTTAGAGGGAACATTGCTTCCAAGTACGAACCAGGGCTGATCCTGCTCAGCTTCCAAGATCTGACAAGGAGTCATAAAATCATCCAGTGATGCAGAATGCAGCAGCCAGGCTGGTGTTGTATCTCCCTATGCGGGAGCATATCCAGCCTGCGCTTAAAAGCACTGCACTGGCTGCCTATAGCATACCGAATTTGGTTCAAGGTGCTGGTTCTTACCTTTAAAGCCCTATATGGTCAGGGACCTACATACTTAAGGGACCACCTTTCCCCACATGTTCCCCAGAGAGTACTAAGTTCAGGGTCCCAAAATCGTCTGGCCCTTCCAGGCCCTAAGGAAGCCAGACTAGCTGTGACAAGGGCTACGGCCTTCTCAGTGGTGGCCCTGTACTGGTGGAATGAGCTCCTGGATGACATAAGGGCCCTGGGGGACCTTTTACAGTTCTGCAGGGCCTACAAAACAGAGCTCTTCCACCAGGGTTTTGATTACAGTGCTGCCCTTTCAATATTAAGGCCCTGGCCACAACTTTAACAACATTAACACCAACTTAATAACATAATGTGGAGCTGCGGTGGCTCAAGTGGTTAAGACACTGAACTGCAGACTGTGGAAGGTCAGTAGTTCAGCAGTTTGAGACCCGAGTGTGCCACATGACGGAGTGAGCGCCCATCTCTAGTTCCAGCTCCTGCCAACCTAGCAGTTCGAAAGCAAGAAATTGCAAGTAGATAAATAGGTACTACTCCAGTGGGAAGGTGTTTAGTCGTGCTGGCCACATGCCTTGGTGTTTAGTCATGCTGGCCACATGACCACAGAAATGTCTTTGGACAGCGCTGGCTCTTCGGCTTTGAAACGGAGATGAGCAACCCTAGAGTTGGATTCGACTGGCTTTCGAGCAAGGGAACCTTTACCTTTACCTAATAACATAATCAACAGCCTGATATAAAACCAGACTATGGTGGTAGCTGATTACTTGGATGCTGAGAGAATGTCGTCATCAGTTTTTATCAATTTTGGTGTTTTAGTTGTCTAACATACTTGTGTAAGCCACCCTGAGCCTGCCTGGCAGGGAAGGCGAGATACAAATTGATCAAATAAATAATAAATAAATAAATAAGATCAAAATGTGCAACATTTTTTCAGCTACAGGGAGGACCTCTGAAGCTACCATTTTCTCTAGACGAACTGATCTCTGTAGTCTGGTCAGTAGTAATTCCAGGAGAACTCCAGCTCCCCCTGGAGGCTGGTAACCATGGGAAAAAATATAGAGGTTAGGGGAAATTAAGCTATATTGACACAACACCTCCAGTTCTCAAGTGAACATGCCCCAGTGAAGGACAATCAATGCGGGGGGGGGGGGGGTAAATAAAAAAAATAATAGTTCATCCATTCTATATTATGTTTCTGCTTCATATATAGAAGTGCTTAAATGGGGGCCTGAAGTGAAGATTTTATATAACCTGATCCATTTTTTTCTGCCTCCATGCATTCCTGTGTGCTAGGATTGAAAGTTCTGTTGATTTAACCTTTTAAAAATTCATGAGTTTACAGGATTCCTGCCAATTTTCTATGTAGAAAAACGAAGAGGGGCATCAGAGGCAACTTTGCCCCTCCATTTATTTCTCATTAATGGAACACACTATCTGATTTCTTCTCATCTAGAAGTAGGATTGCAGACATATTTTTTTTCCTGGTAGGGTTTCTGTGTTCGATGGGGAGAAGCTTCAGCTAGTGAATTTTCTCACCTCACTATATCACTTCTACTGTTAAGAGTATAGAAGCACTCCCTTCCAATTATTTAGCCAGGAATCAGCCATGGAGAAGGGGCTTGTTGCAGCCTTATACGCTATCAGTTTTTAGACCTTGTAAGTAAAGTAGGAGTTCTGTTTTAAAATGGATTGCACATTGTGGTAGATAAGTGAGCACATAAAGGAGATCTGGGTTGCTTAGAAGATGTAAGCATCTGGGTGATATCTTCACTAGATAATGAAGAAAAGGGACATTTTCTGGACTTTTGCTTTAAAAACCTCGTCACCTATGATCTTGAATGAAGACTGAGTGTACATGGCTATGTTGTGATTTATTTATTCTGGTTTAACATTCCATCAACATTTACCCCTAAGGAGTATTCCATTCTAATGATGTTCTACAATTTGTATTTTGAGTTTATATTTGTAGCATTTCTTACCTTTAAGAAATGGAGAGGGCTCTTTGGTATGTATGACCGGTGTATTAATGTTGGTATAAAGAGTTTGACTTTTTTCTCTTCTATAAGAACCAGGACCATTTTTTTTTTCATTCTGACATTCTGTATTGGGATCTTGCAGTGATTGTGTCTTGTCTGATTTGGTTAATACAATCTGTTATTAGCAAAATATTTGCTTTCCAACAGCTATTTTTTCACCTAGAGAAACTCTTGTGAGTGTCGTATTATTCTGAGGATACATTAAGAATACCCATTCTGTGTCTCACAAAGAACATGGGGAGGAAGAAGGTTGAATTCAAGAGGGAGAACGAGTCTCTGTCACACCATTTTACTTCTTGTGGAAGCAAGAAAGGCAATGTGCTCCACAGTGTGAGCCTTAATGGCAAGTGCTTTGTTATTGTTGCTAATGTGAGATCTAAAATGACAGGGAAGAATCAGAGGTCTAAAGGTTGCGAAACCCCACCCAGGACAGAGTTGGATGCAGACTCATAGGCTAAAGGGCAAATGAGCACATTCCCATAGGAACATAAGAAGAGCCCTGCTGGATCAGACCAGCAACCCATTTAGTCCAGCATCCTGTCTCACACAGTGGCCAACCCATTCCTCTGGAGGGCCAACAACGGAGCATAGAGACCAAGGATTTCTCTGATGTTGCCTCCTGGCACTGGGATTCAGAGGCTGACTGCCTTTGAACATGGACTGCCTTTACTCACCATGGCTAGTAGCCACTGTTAGACCTACCTTCCATTAATTTATTTCATTCCCTTTCAAAGCTGTCTATGCCTGTGGTCATCACAACATCCTCTGGCAGCGAATTCCACATTTTAAAATGTAAAGAACTATTCCCTTTTGTCTGTCCTGAATCAACTGCTAATCGTAGGGTTGCCAAATGTCTTTTGGCCGGGAGTGGGGGGCTCCCGGCCGCCGTCTGTGTTGTGCGCGTCACCCGGAAGTGACGTCGTACGCTGGGGGCGGGGCCACACGATTTGAGGGGAAACCTCTTTGTTTCTCCCTCAAATGGCGTGGCCCCACCCCCCAGCATGTGACGTCACTTCCGGGTGACGCACACGCGGGGGTGGGGTTTCCCCGGGCCCGATTTTCGTCCCGTTGAAAATCGGGCCATCAAAACGGGGGATTCCCCACCCCCGGCCCGATTTGGGAACCCTAGCTAATCGGCTTCATTTGATGCCCTCAAGCCCTAGGATTTTGGGAGAAGTGGGGGGGGGGAAGCAAGATTTGCAGATATAGAAGCACCACTGGCTTAGCTGGGTTCAGATCTCATAAGGAAAAGAAAATAGAGTTTCACTAAAATATCACCTAACATCATACAGCTTTACACCTGCATAAAAGAAGTCAAAACAAGACCAAAGAGACTTCTATGGGGCAACTACATGAAAGGTCACAAGTTGGAAATATACAGTAGGATCCTCAGCTGTCTTCCTCCTAGACCTAAATCACTTTCAGTCCCCATTTCAGTTGATTCTGGCCTCATCCTTCCTTTTCTTCCCCACACATCAGTGAGAGAAACATTCAAACAGCATTTGTGCACAAGTGCTTCCCTCATATCATTAATAAGTATCTGTATTCATTTAGTTATCACATCAGGAGTCCCCTGGGTGACATATGCTGAAGCTCTTTCTTTCCTGCTGTCCCGATAAGAGTGTTTCAGTTCACAATGAAAATTGAGCAAATGGGCTGCATTACAGCAAGCTTGGCTCAGCTTGTTGGCAGTCCTAAAGAACAATTCATTGGCGCTATGGAAGAGAGGAAAGCAAAAGTGCAGTCTATTAAACTATATACTGCCATTGGGGGCGATAAGTCTTTTCTACAAATGACACCTTTGTATTCTCCTAAACGGGTTCATCAATGTATAGCATTGAAATGCTTTAAATCACAGAGGTACTTAAAAACAAATAAACAGATGGACAAACAACACTTTTCTTTTCTGGTTCCCCCTTCCCCTTTAAATGTCTTCCTTCCTCCCCTGCTACAAAGGGGACTTGATCAGAATAAACAGAACCAACATATTCCATGCTGGTGATTCTTCTCAGCATTGTTTTGCGCTGCTCCAATTTATCACTATTGTTTCGTAATTGTATATTATAGCATTATTCTGCAGCTCATCTTTCCCTTTCACCCACCCATCTGCAGATTTTAAAAGTACACATTTCCTCTAGCATTCCTTCCTCTGGTTTTTAAAATACTGTGTTGTTTTCCCCCAGCAAAATGCCTGCTAATCATGTTCTTAAGCTTCGAGCAAAACAAAAATGTCTGAATTTCCAGCACTCTGCAAGATATTTGTTTTCTAGCATTCCAAAATCATTCGTTTCAAATGTTCACCTTTAAGGTCAAAACACTGGATTAGTCCCTGCCCAACACCATAATAAAAATTAACCCAGCTGACTTTCAATTGGTGGCAGGGGGCATTTCTCACCTGTAGTGTGGTTACCCTAACACTGTGGCTGGCCATATGCTCCCCCTTTCACATAATGTGCTCTCTAGGTAATTTGGCCTTTTTCCTATTGGAATATTTGGTTAATATAGGCCCCAGTCACACAGGCCGGATATCGCGGGGGGAGGCGTGGCTGTTTGCCCCGGAGTGAACTACCGCGCGGCCACGGGATCACACGTCCCGCTGACGTCCGGTGGTGGTGAGCCCGGGGAGGTGCCAATCAGACGGCACGGCAAAGAAGCGACGCTGCCATGGCAAACAGGGTTGTTGTTTTTTTTTAACCCAAGTATGCGCTTGCGCTGTTGGGTGCTTGTGCTCATCCTGCGGATACTTTTTTTTTTTAAAAAAAACCCTTCTTTGCAACGGGACATGGGTGGGCGCCGGATGCCATGGGATTCCACCAGAAACGCGATCAGGTGCCCGCCCTTGCCCCGCGGTTTCCGGAAACTAGTACCTCCAAGGTACTAGTTTTTTGCCGTGCGTCTTCAGTGGGAAGCCTCAGTTGAGCCACGGGAGCGCTACGCTTCCCAGATGTGGCGGTGAGATCACGCCCGGAAACTCCACCTATCTTCCGTCTCTCTAGCGTGGCTAATGTTCCGTGTGACTGCAGCCATAGCAGAGTTTTACCCAGTCATAGAAGCATGATACTGTGTGCAGTAAATAAATTTCCCAAGAAGTATTTTGCAAAAAAGATACACTTACATTTATTCAAGTAGATCCAGTTCACATTCAGGTTGCGCTCAAAAGGAGAGAGAGAAGCCTAATCTAAAGAGTACTTTCCCTGACACAAATGGCCAGCTTGTCCAGCATCGTGTGTGTGGGAATAGGAGGGCACTGCATCTGCAGGAGAGACCCACAGAGACATGTTTCCATGGAAGGCCATGTAAGAGAGGGAGATGACAAAAGGAGAAAGGAGAGGGCAAAGGGCAGCTCCCAGGTTAAGACAAAGAGAGGCATTCCATCCAAGGAGATAACACCTCTACACCCTTCTAGCAAAGTAGCACCCCCCCCCCCCCCATTGTCTAGGCTTGCTGAGTTGCTCACTCTAACTGTTCTTTGTTCATCAGCCCATGTTCTATTGCTGTTCCAATGCTGCTGACCTGTTCTTTTTCCCCATAGGTAATTTTCCAGCATCAGTTACACCAATAAATCTTAACTAATGTACATTTAATAGAATATATTGCATGAAGGATAGGGAAGGAAAGAAGGCACTTTAGGGGATTCTTTGCGGTAATTAAAGACCTTTTAAAGAATTAATTGAGGAGCTAATTTAGGGAGGAATGTTCAGATGAAAAGGGTCTTGAATCTGTAATTTTGGATGCAGCATTATGCTTGAGTGGTACTATCAGTGAACTGGGAACAACACTGACTCTGTTAATTTCCCATGCAGTATGTATTCCTGTTCTTGAATCAGTCTAGTAATGACATTCAGTGCATAAGACTAAAAAAAAAAAATGCCATCAGTGCATTTTAGACATTTTGGGAGACTTTTGCAAGTGACCTTTCAGTACCAACTGAACAATATCCCATCTGAACAGAATAGTTGAGATGACAGCCTTCCTGTGTGTGTCAAAGAGAGACAATAGAGAATTTTGAAAGTGGACTAATTTGATCCCCATTTTGATTTTGTTTCTAGGTATCTAGTACATTTTTAATGCCATGCTTCTTCCAAGAAGCTCAGGCCAGCATACGTAGTTCTCTCTTCCTCATTTCTGTTTGGATTCAACCAGCTTTTCTGCTGGTATAAAGGGAAGAAGGGATCCTTTTTGGATATGCTGACAATTATATGATCTGCACGACCATCAACTTCATTGGGTACCCCTAGGGATGTCAGTCCCCAGGAGGGGGAGGGAAGCCCCGCTGCAAAGAGTAACCAATGGTGGCCACCCCGCTCCTTCACCTCTTGCAAGATTTAAAGGGCCCTGCAGCTGATTGACTGGAACACATGGTCCGCTGATCAGCTGGAGGGCCCTTTAAAACTTGCAGGAGAGGAAGGAGAAGGACAGTCACCGGGACCCTTTAAATTATTTTTACAAGCGAGGGCTGCCGACACCTGAACTCCAAGTGGTGAATTCGCTGCTTGCAGTTCAGGCTGCCTCCCTAACATGATGATGTCACTTCTGTATGATGTCATCATGTTGGGAACATCCCCTCTCCCTCCAGGGATGTCCCCCAAAGTCTCCCACTGGTGGGTGGACAGGACTTGGCAATCCAAGGTACCCCAATGCACTCACTCCATTGCAAACAAAAACAAAGCAATATGGCTAGATGTGTGGCTCTCCCACGCAGCAGTCATGCAGCAGAGGAACAAATGTGAGGAAGAAACCAAGGCCGAACATATACAAAATGGCATGGACCTTGCTTCAAATGTGCATGAACTTCACAGCAGGAGAATGTGCAGCCTGCAGTAAATGAGAATAAATGCATGTTCTGTGAAATAAGCCGCCCTGAGCCTGCTCCAGCAGGGAGGGTGGGGAAAGAAAGAAAGAAAGAAAGAAAGAAAGAAAGAAAGAAAGAAAGAAAGAAAGAAAGAAAGAAAGAAAGAAAGAAAGAAAGAAAGAAAGAAAGAGATTACAACATTGCAAAGGAATAAAATTAAGCAAACTCCGAAGCACGATGGAAGACAGGCGGGCCTGGCATGATGTGGTCCATGGGGGTCATGAAGAGTTGGACTCGACTGTGCGACTGAACAACAACAACAAAGGAATAAGAGGAAGGGGAGTTGTGCTGTTCTTGCTAATTATATCACAAATAATATCAAAGCAGAGTTTGTGACATTCAGTCAATCACATTCCACTCAGCAATCACAATAGCAATGAATACAGTATCTCAGAACAATGCGGTGCTTAATCCCATGTACAAAATATTGAGCTTTCAATGTTCAGAAAATGCAATTTCCCTGCAACAAAAAGTACTACCTTGAGACAAGGCTTGTGGCCAATGCACATTTATTGAACAAACAACTGATTGGCTGGGAAAGCCCTAAATCAATATACACTCACTAATATTGTTTTGTCCTCAGTGAAAATGTGGTAGTATACTAACTGATGTACCATAGCAAGACTAAAAAGGGAGCTTCTCCAAACATCCCTGCATTTTATTCTTTGCATATTTTGGATACCATGTAGCTAACTCATGTTGTCAGGAACAACATGTCTTTGAAACAGATGGACATTGCTAAAATGTGATGACCAGTAAAGGGTCTATGGCTGCGGTCACACGGAGCATTAGCCACGCTACAGAGACGGAAGACAGGCGGATTTTCCGGGCGCGATCACAGCACCACATCTGGGAAGCGTAGAGCTCCCGTGGCTCACCCGAGGCTTCCTGACGAAGATGCGGCTTAAAAAACTAGTACCTCCGAGGTACTAGTTTCCGGAAACCACGGGGCAAGGGCAAGCATCTGATCGCGCGCCCACCCATGTCCCCTCGCAAAAAGGTTCCCCCCCCAAGTCTCCACGGGATGCGCACAAGCACCCAACGGCACATGCGCAAACCTCCCTCCCTCCCGCGGTGCATGGCTTACTTCTAAGGAGACTGGGGGGGGCTTTCCGGCTGCTGCACCGCTTCTCCTGGCTGTTGCCTTCCCTGCTCGCACTCCCCCCTCCCCGGACACACATGCGCGCGCAGAGCCCCCTCCTCTTTTCCGTACCCCCCCACTCCTGGCTCGGCCTGCTCGAAATGAACTCTCTGCACCAGGCGGCAGAGGGGGAGGTGCTGAGGGGGCATGGCGGGAGGGTGGCCCGGCTGAAGCTCCTCCTGGAGGAGACTGGACAGAGGACACAGTTTGAATTCCTCTGCAGCCCTGGAAGGGGTTAAACCCGCGGAGCCTTTTGCCAGTGAGGCTGCTTCTTTGCCGCGCCGCAGGATTGTCCTGTGATCAGCACCTCCCCCCTAACCACGGGACCTCGACAGGACGTCTGATTGCGCAGCCGCACGTTATTTTGTTCCGGGGCAAACAGCCACGCTTCCCCCCCGCATTTTCTGGCCTGTGTGACCGGGGCCTATGTTGGTTTGATAGAACAAGGAGTAAGAGTATATACTTAGAAAATAAAAATGCCACTATTTTACACACAATGCTCATACATTCTCATGTATAGTTTATTCATATTATTATAAATAATAATAATAATAATTATTACTTAGTACGTGTTTACTCCAAGTTTCCTCTAAGGAGCTCTGGGTGGCATGCACTCTTCTCTGTGTTACTCTGTTTTATCCTCAAAAAACGTTTGAGATAGGGTAGTCCAGAGGTCATTTCGGGGGGGAACGTGGGGGAACGAAGTTCCCCCGGGTAAGGTACGGGGGGTGGGGCACATGACAAAGCCCCGCCCCCTGCTTCCGGCCGCCCCGCTTCCGGCCCTCATTCAGCCAGGAGGAGGCAGGAGAAGAGGGTGGGTAAGTTGCTTCCTCCCTGCCTCTCCCCACCCCTGCCCACCCTTGCACTCCCGCCGGCCTTGCAGGTCCACCGCCGGGCCCCTCATGGGGCTCGGCAGTGGAGCTGCAAGGCCGGCAGTGGCGGCCGGGACTGTTGGGGATGGGGTGTGTGGCCTTATGACACACGTCCGGTGATGTCAGGGGGTGTGGCCTTATGACAAACTTCCGGTGATGTCAGGGGGTGTGGCATATGGTAATGAGTTATGCTAATGAGTTCCCCTAGCTCTTTTTCTACGAAATGACCCCTGGGGTAGTCTGAGAGTGTCTAACTAGCCCAAGGTCACCCAGCAAGCTTTCATGGCACAGCAGAAATTCCAACATGGGTGGCAAGAGATCTCCTGCCCCCAGTGGGGGCTTGGAAAGGTTGCCTGAAAGCCCATATCCATAGGTTTGGACCTGGAAAGATCTGTCCAGCAACAGTTCCTACAAGCAGATGTCCAACATATTCACAAATTTCACAGACATGAAATGGCAAATTCAAATACCCATAGGTGATCCCACCATACAGATCAAAAGGTGAATATAATGGGACCACCTAGGGCTTAAGGAAGCCCACAGGTTCATAGATAGGCGTGACAATGGAATAGCAAAATCTAGACATGTGCAGACATCATAGGAGAAAAGAATGGGTAGCATTTTGGGCTCCTACAACAACCTAACCACAGAATATGGTAGGTGGGAAGGACCAGTAGTGAGGAGAGGGGAAAGAAGAGCTGATGGTGGGACAGCAGACAGGGCTGGTGGTTGGGTGGCTGAGCAAAGGAAAGGGGAAAAAAGATCAGAAGGGTTGCTGATAGGAGAGGCATATAGTCTAATGGGGAAGGAAAAAAGACCAGGTGAGTAAGTGATCAATAAAAGATCAAGTGGTGGGAGGAAAGGGTGTGGGACAGTTGAAAAGATATTTGGTTGATATCTTAGACCTTTGAATGAGATCATCTGGAACTTGAAGGTTCTATTATTCTTTGAACAAGCTACCAGAAATTCAGTCTCTGTTCTGGCCTTAATGCTGCAGTCAAGTGAATGAAGAATGAATCCAGATAAGATAGAAATAATGTTGATTGGTAAGGCAGAGCTTTTGGACTGAATTCCTAGGTGGAGTGGACTGGTGGAGCACCATTCCTAGGTGGAGTGGTGCTGATGCTGACAAATTCAATGAAGATTAGATTAGATCTCATTTTGTTGTTGGAAGGTCAGGCTACTGTTGTTGAGAAGTGTGGAGGTGTTTTTTTTTCAACTGTGTGTAGTGTAAAAAGTGGATCCTTACCCAGACACAACTTCAACACCAGACTACTGTAATATGCGTTTTATGTTTATATTGACTTTTTTCATTTCTTTGTTAGTTATGCTTTAATATGTTTGTGATGTTGTTCTCACCTGCATTTGCAAGCCACTCTGAACCTCCATTGGATCTGTGAAAAGTGAGGTAAAATATTTAAATCAATAAAAAGGAATCTGACCAAGAGGAAGGGGAAGAGAAATGGGGGGGGGGACATGAGGAAAGATTTTCCTTCCCCACCAGTCACAGTTTTGCCGGTGTTGTGGGGGTCCTCGGAGGGCCAATTCACATGTTGTGAAGTGTTCTGCACATAGCTGCCGTGAGAACTTTTAGTCATAGGAGTTCAGGGGACTGCCCTACAATGGTTTTACTCCTTTCTCCATGGTTGGGAACAGAGGGTGGCGCTTGACAAGAGGGTCTCCCCATGATACCCACAAGAATGTGGGGTGCCACAGGGAGGCAATCCTCTCACCAATGTGCCCCCTCGCCCAGTTGATTCAGGGGGTTGAGCTGGGTTGCCACCAGTACACTGATGACACCCAGCTCTATTTGTCATTGGATGGCTGCACAGACTCTGCCCCAGAGAGTTTGGACAGGGCTTTGAAGGCCATGCCTGGGTGATTACGGGAGAGTTGGTTGAAGTGAAATCCTATGAAGACGGAGGTCCTGTACCTGGGCTGGGGGGGGGGAGTGGACTCAGGAATCAGGCTCCCTACCCTGGATGGGGCACCGTTGGTGCCAGCCCAGAAGGTTAGGAGACTAGGGGTGACTTTGGATGCCTTACTTTCTATGAAGGCCCAGGTCCTCGCAGTTGCCAAGTCTGTCTTTTATCATCTCTGGCAGATCAGGCAGCTGGTTCCCTACCTCTCCCCCCAGAACCTGGTTACAGTGCCACAAGGTATAGATAGGGACTCTGGGGCAAGTGATGCTCTGTCATCTTGGTGCTTGGGGGGGGGGGTCAACAGTGGGAGGGCTTCTAATGTCCTGGCCCCACTGGTGGACCTCCTGATGGCACTGGTATTTCTGGCCACTGTGGGATACAGAGTGTTGGACTGGATGGGCCTTTGGCCTGATCCAACATTGGCATTTCTTATGTTCTTATGTTCTAGTGATCCATGCCACGGTCACTTCCAGGCTTGATTACTGTAACTTGCTGTACATGAGCTTACCCTTGAGACTGATCCAGAAACTCCAGCTGGTGCAAACTGTGGTGATGTACCTGCTGACTGTGACATCTGTGTGGGTGTGTATCCAGCTGGTGCTTTGCCAGTTGCACTGGTTATCAATTGAATACCGGATCTGTTTCAAGGTGTTGGTGTTGACCTTTAAAGCCTTATGTGGCCTGGAACCTACATACCTAAGGGACCGCCTTTCCCCATATGTGCCCTGGAGAGCCTTATGCTCTGCAGACAAACATCTGCTTGTTTTCCTCAGCCTGAAGGAGATTCACCTAGCCTCAACTAGGGCCAGGGCTTTTGCTCCACTGGCTCCAACCTGGTGGAACATGCTCCCAATTAAGATCAGGACCTTGTGGGACCTGTTATAGTTTTGCAGGGCCTGGTTTTTTAACTGGTTTTTTACTGTTTTAATGTTAGATATTTATTTATTCTGAACCATTAAAGACTGTAGTTTATTGTAATCTATTGTTGTGACCCGCCCTGAGCCCACTTGTGTTCTTAGATATAAATCTAAATAAATCGATATAATAAATGTGTTTTGGAGTGGCACTTTGCTGCACATTCCACATGTTCCCAAATCAGAAGGCTCCCTGATCTGTCACTCAGAAGGTGTCCCTATCCACTGGCTGCATTGCCTGAGTCCTGCCTCCAACATTCTAAACAGTTTGCTGTTCCTCTCCCCCCCATAGCCAGTCGGAACACAGAGGTCATTTGCATGTGCGGCCTGATTGGCCTTTGCCTCTAACATTCTAAACAGTTTGCTGTTGCTGCTAGGAGTCATTGAATGTGTCCTGAGGTAAAATACATATCCCAATCTTCCCTTAAACAGTCACTGGAGTTGCCAATCTCCCTGTGGGGCCTGGAGCTCTCCCAGAAATCACTGTGTTCCCCAGCCACAGCACATCATTTCCCCTGCAAAAAAGTTCCTAACTATTACAACTGATCTCCAGATGACCAAGATCAGTTCTCCTGGAGACAATGGCTACTTTGGGCAGTGGACTCTATGGCATTATACCCTGCTGAAGTCCTTCCGCACCTATCAAGGCCAGCATAAAACAGACATTGATGGATAATTATAAGAAATTTACATATAATGATTTGTTAAATAAGGATAACGAATTAAAATCCGATAAAAAACTGGAAAAACAAAATCTAAGACTCACATGGTGGGACAATATTCAATTAATATCAAGATTTAATAAAGACAAAAATAGGATTTTATGATAGCAATAATGAACTTGACAAGATTTGGCTCTCCTCAAATGACAAACAAATACAAAAGTTGTATAATTTTCTACTATCAGATTATTTAATAGATGAAACTGTAAAAGGGACTATGATATCATGGATGAGAGACCTAGGACATATGATAGAGAGAACAATGGCCTATGGAGTGCAGTAAAAATGATGAGAGCAATACCATACAAAGAAAATATATTGAAGATGTTTCATAGATGGTACTGGACACCCGATAAGATATCAAAATATTATGGTAATGCTAACAAAAATTGCTGGAAATGTAAGAACAATGTTGGTACAATTATACATGTGTGGTGGAGATGTGAAAAAATTTAAAACTATTGGATTAAAATATTTAAAATACTAAAAGAGATTACAGGAATAGACACCCTTTTCACCAGAAGTGGCCTTATTAAATATTCTTCCAAATAGTTCTAGCAAAGAAAACAAATATCTAATAATTTACACTTTAACTGCGGCAAGAATATTATTAGCCAAATATTGGAAAGGAGAAAAAATTCCCTCCAGGGAGGAAGTGATAGAAAAAATGTTGTCATTGGCGGAGATGGATAGATTAAGTATACTTTTGCAAAGAAAGGAATATGATGTATTTGAAAAAGATGGAAGAAGCTGTATACATGGTTAGACAAGACAATATTAAAAAGTGACTCGCAATTATAGATGTATGAACATTTTATACGATATGTATGTTATAAATAATAAACTGATTTTTTTAAAAAACCACAGCTGGGACACTCATCTGGAGCTTCCTTCTAGAGCTCGTTGTATTTCTTCCCACAACGAGCCTTATTCCTAGTAATTATATAAATAAAATGTACTGGGTCCCTTAATAGCATCCCCCAAACTTTTGCTGAGCCGCAAGAGGTACACCTCCCTGGTAAATGGGCACTGTCATTCATGCTTAATGATGCAGTCTCAATCCACTTCAGTGTAAAATCCAGTTCCAAAGTGCACTGAAAGTGTATTATTTCATGTGTGTGTATGTGTTTGAAAGTACCCAACATCAGTTTGAAGGAGTCTGACCAATACCCAGTACTAGTGTTTCTCTTCTCAGCATCTGGTTCTGAGAAAATGGTTGGAAGCTTTTTTTAAATACACAATTACAATTGTCTTTATACAATCTCTCTTATATAATAATTCTATTTTTGAGTGGCAGCATTCCATGCCCTCCCTCAGCCATTGGCCCATCAGCCGCCACTCAAGACTACTTGTGTGCCATTGGCCGGATGCTGGGTCTGCTCCTCTTCCTCGCCCACTCCCCCTTCAGACACTGTGCCCTGTCAGAATGACTGGCAAATGGCTTTTTCTCTTGACGAAGACACTTCTCCTGCTAGCCTCCTGTGTGGGACTAATTCTTCGCTCTGTGGCTGTTGGTAGGTGTAACAAAATGGCAGTTACCAGTGTTTGTAAGATGGCTGCCATCTGTGATTGGTTGTTTAAAATGTTCCCCCATAAGGTTTAATTGAGCTGTAGTTCCAGAGAGGGGCCTGCAGGGGTATCACTCACTGGGTTGAATGGGGGTTCCTCATCTTCTGGCCTACAGTTCTCAGCTGCTCCAAGGCCAAACAGTGCAGGAAGAGAGGGACTGTCCCATGGGGCAGGGCAACATCAATATAGACTCCAGCCCCTCCAGCTGAGTTGTAAACTGGAGCCCATTTCACCGCAGTAGGCAACCAAGCTTGGTTCAGACAAAGGAAGGAAACCCTTTGTAGGCCTTTGTGAGGAACTCATTGCGGCCAGTCCTAGGGTTGCCAGGTCCAGGTAGGGAGATTCCTGGAGATTTTCTGGTAGATTCTATAGAAGCCAGGGTTTGGGGAGGGGAGAGGCCTCAGCTGAACAGAATGCCATACAGCCCTTCTTCCAAAGCAGTTATTTTCTCCAGGGGGAAGAGGTCTGCTGTCTGGAGTTCAGTTGTGATACCTGGTGATCTCCAGGATCCACCTGGAGGTTGTCTACCCTAGGAATAGCAGTCAGTGCTTCAGAGCTGGGTCTGCTAGATCCAGGTTCTTGCTGTAGAAGCTGAGTGGGTGATTTTGGACCAGTCACAGACTTTCAGCCTAACCTACCTCACAGGGTTGTTGTGCAAGTCAAACAGGGGAGAGGAGAATGATGTAAGCTGTTTTGGTCCCCATTGCAGAGAAAGACTACTTTTCCTCCTGGGTAGAGGCTGCAGGTGGAGGGGAGATGGAAAGCTGAAGAGTGAGGGGGAAATAAAGGTAGGTTGATGCTTGGCTTGGAGCAGGGGTCGTTTCATAGAAAAAGAGCTAGGGGAACTCATTAGCATAACTCATTAGCATATGCCACACCCCCTGACATCAGGGGCCCGGCGGTGGACCTGCAAGGCCAACGGGATTGCGAGGAAGCCCCACCAAGGCCCTCCCTGGCCCCAGGCAGGCAGGGGTGGGGAGAGGCGGGGCTGCCTCTTCCTGGATGAATGAGGGCTGGAAGCAGGGGGCGGGGCTTTGTCATGTGCCCCCCTGCACCTCACCTGGGGGAACTGCGATCCCCCCTGAATCGACCTCTGGCTTAGAGGGAGATAGGGTTACCAACTCCAGGTGGGAAATTCCTGGAGATTTGAGGGATGGAACGTGGAGAGGGTGAGGTTTGAGGAAGGGTGGGACCTCAGACAGGTACAATGCCATAGACTCCACCCTCAAAGCCAGACATTTTCTCCTGGGGAACCATTGTTTCCAATCTCCAGGTGAAGGTTGGAGATCACTCAGAAATACAACTGATCTCCAGGAGGGAGGGCAGAAGTCAGCTGCAGTCAGAGGGGCAGATAATGGTAGGTTGATGGTTAGCTGGGAAGGGGATGGGATTGCCAACTCCAGGTTGGAAAATTCCAGGGGTTTTACGGGGTGGGGCAGCCTGGAGAGGGTGGGGTTTGAGGAGGTCACCACAGCAAATTGACACTGAGTGCCCAAGGCCTTGGCACTCTCCCAGAGCCTCTTTCTAGAGCTCATTGTATTTATTTCCACAATGGACCTTATTCCTAGTCTTATTATATGCATGTTCTAACGGCTTCATCCCACCACCCCCCAGTGTTCATTTTAATAATCTAGTTGGTCTTTTTTGGCTTTGGCTGAAAAAGACAATGCAGACTCAGTATGGTTGTGAGTTCATAAGACAAAGTTTGAAATTAACATAGAAACCAAGAAATATCTATATATCTAATAGCCAAGTCGCCCCCTTGCATGCAGATACAAGTCGCCCCCTTGCATGCAGATACTCCGCACTTCGGGGGCACCTGGGGGGGGAGGGAGATTTTCGTGCACACTTGGGGCAGTCCCCAGGTGTGCACAAAAATCTGAAAAGTTTGAAAAAATATCGGGGGGATTCTTAAATCCCCCCAAAAGTAAAACAGCGTCCCAAGCGCGTGCGCGGGGAACGCTCTTGGAATGGCTTTGGCAGTGGCAACAGGAGGGGAGGGGGAAGGCTTGGCCAATCGGCGAGGTCTCGCTGCTGCGACTGCTGCCGGCCGGGGAGGAAGGTAAAAGTTGGCCGGGCCGACGAGGCCTTGCGCGGGGGGGGAGGCGGGAGGGAGGGAAGGAGACATCTCGGTGGACCGGGAAGGGGGAAAGCTTGGGGGAGGAGAAAGTTTGCGGGCTGCCAAGGCCTCACCGCGGGGGGGGGACAAGGAGGGAGGAAGAAACAGAGAAATTTCGGCGGCCCAGCAAGACCTTGCCGCCGAGGGGGGAAGGGGGAAAGCTTCAAGGGCCGGAGAAGTGCCTCTGCCACCGCCGGGGGAGGGAAGTTCGGCAGACCAGCGAGGCGCCGCCGCCGCTGCTGCTGGGGGAGAGGGAAGCTTGGCGGGCTGAGGTCAGGCCTCGCCATGGGTTCCAGGGATGGGGGGGGGGGAGACAGGGGAGAAGGCTCACCTGCGGTTGCTTCTCCCGTGGAGCGTCTCCCTGCCCCCGCAAGTATCGTGGGTCCTGCCTCTTGTTGTTACTAATTTCCAAAAAGCACTGCATGGAAGTACTTTCCAATATACAAAAAGTTATTTGTGTTCCCGACTGTGCATGTACCCAGAAACATTTTTAAAAATGGTAGGTGGGATGAAGGGCCAATGGGAGGATAGCACTATAGTGATCATCACAGAGCAGTGTGCAAGGAGTAATGGTAGTGGGAATGGTTTAGGGGTTTTCTACATATCACTGATTTTCTGAGATTCTTCATTGCCTCTGTGGCTGCTAATTCAGTGTAGTGGCAATGTGGCTCCCACATAATGGGTTTCTCTGCACTCCCTGCCCCAGCACTGCATGGCTGCAGTTAACCCCCACAGACCAGCAAAAGGCTTTGGGGTTATTTTTAAATCATTAATTTAAGATGCTCAACAGAAAGGCGGGAGTATAAATATTTTAATAATTAATAAAAATATTTTCAATGTCACTACAGCATTATACAACTATAGCAATATGTCAATTACTATTTTTTTAAAAGCACAAAGTCCTCTAGTGGCATGGAGGAGAGAATGGCTGCTACAGGCAGGCCAGGG
The DNA here is from genome assembly GCF_001447785.1 of Gekko japonicus. Lineage (NCBI taxonomy): Eukaryota > Metazoa > Chordata > Lepidosauria > Squamata > Gekkonidae > Gekko > Gekko japonicus. Next base: position 1,200,435 of record NW_015161950.1, on the reverse strand, counting down.
CAGGGAAAATGGTGTCAGTGTGGGTGGTACAGGGAAAGATCTCTCCAGATGGCATCCACCTCAGCTTTGATACTATCTTTCCAAAAAGATGATACTAGAGAGGCTTCCTGCTAATATCCCTAGTTGCCCACTACCACTCCCAGCAGCAATGGGGTGGGATTAAATGGTGACATTGTCTGTGCCATCACGTCACTTCCAGGGAAAAGTCTTAAGTGATTCTAGGGTAGTTCTAGGAATTGCCAGAAACTCTGTGGTTTTACCATAAAGTTTCCAGAGATTCCTAGAGCTATCCTACATCACTTCTGGGATTTCCCCAGAAGTGGCATAGCAGCACTGATGGTGTTTTTTCCACCCATGTACCCATATGCAACCCTCCTGCAAGTTGCTATCGTACAGCATACTAAAGTAGGCTTAGGAAAAATTGCAGAAAAGTCAGAGAAAAGCTGGAAAGTGCAAGAATGCAGCATGGTATTGTACGGAAGCATGAAGAAAAAACAACTTCACATTGGCACTAGGGATGGGCATGAACCGGCTTGCAAACTAAATTTCATGACATATTTTGCCCATTTTATGGTTCACAAACTGAAGTTTGTGGCAGGTCAACCAGCAGTTTATCGTGGTTTCTGAATGGATACATACTGTCTCTGTTCAATCAAAATGTTTACCAAACTTCAAAGCAACATAACTTGTAGGGCATGTAGAGGAGTATCCAGGGGAGGTCCCTGTGAGTTTGATGTCTCTAGCTGTTCTATACAATACTGAACCTCCTGAATCTGTGCCTGCCATTTCCCCAGAAAGCACTTTTCTGGGAGCACCTTCTTTGGGGCGGGCGTAACTTAGACCCTGTAAATTTAATCCTCACCAAACTTGGAGGGCAGATAGAGGAGAGTCAGCTGGAGATCCCCTGTGAGTTTGGTGTCTCTAGCATACTGGGTGGAGTGTTCTACCACACCACAAACTGAACCAGTTCATTTGCTGCCAAGAAGTTTGTGACGGTTCATGGCTCATGAACTGGGCATGCCACAAACCACAAACTGAAATGAACCACATGTCCTGGTTCATCCCCATCCCTAATTGGCACCCAAGGCAGACCAAAAGACCAGCGTGAAAGGCACCTTAATGAGGTGGGACTGGGAATGGGCATTACGTCATCAGTGTTTTCACATGCTGGCAGATATGTTAAGATAAGTCCTTTACAATTATGCACTCTAGCATTACCTAAATGCTAACAAGCACACAAGCATTACAAGAAACTGTTACAGAACAGTCATCTGCAGGTAACAGCCATCTCCTAGTAACTACCTCTTTCCAGTTTTCTAGATGTTGATAGTTATGTTTAACCCTTGAGATGAGAATACATCACAGCACAATTGAATTATATATATAAAGACTACCCAAAATGCAAGAAGACTCCCAGATGTCATCACCTTCTGACAATGATCTGAAGCACTTGCAAAAGACAATGGAATGACCATCCCTCATCTGTTGGCTTTGACAAAGAGTTACTCATTTACAAGAAGTCAATGAGAGCTGCAGTTAAAGGTCAGTGTCTCCTTTACTAGAGATTTAGAGTACTGGCTACACTTCACTGAATGTTACCGAATGGAGCAGGTAAAGATGGGAGAGAGGAATCTTAGTATGCATGAGCCATTTTAGATCAGCTATTTTTCCAAGACATTTGGCAATTAGCAATTTGAATCTGAGTTTTGCAAAATTATTTTTACCCTGAGAGATAAACTCAAGAAAATGGTAGTGTATCAGAACACATTCAGTGCTCCGGCTGGACATGTAATCAGAGGCAGTCAACTCCCCCCCTCCCCCTTGGTTATTCTGAATGAAAAATTTGAATGAGCATTTCCATTTATATCCTGTAAGTAATGTTTCATACAGCAAGCATTTTCCTGAGCTTTGCAGCTCACCCACATCTAAACTAAAAATACCCTGAAGTCACACTGCTCTTTTAAATCATACTGCGAAGCTGTATGACCTCCCATGGCTATTTCTCTTTAACACAAGTAATTATAGTGTTCCAGCTGCCCTTTGACTCTCTGTGGACCGAGGGCAGTCTTTCTTGGAAACGAGCTTAATTAATTCTATGCATTTGGAATACATTCTTTCAACCATGAGGTGGCAGCTTGTTTCCATAGGAATTTATTCCTTAGCAGTATGTGCTTTTAGTGGATCTGCTTCTGTGGCCCCAGGTGCCTTCTGTTTAGGAACTTTTGGCCCACATATTGGCAATTTGCAGTAATTATCCATTGTACAAATGTAAACTGCTGAATCACAGGCACACTGAATACAGACAACCCTTGTCAAAATGTTAAGAAATTGACTTCAATTGGCTTAGAAGCATATAGTTGTTTAGGATTGCACTCTAAAGCCTGGCATAACACTTTTGCTTGTGTAAGATATTAAGACCTTTCATGGCAGGCCGGTAGCCAGGAATTTGTAATTTGGGGGGCCTTTAAATAAGGGGGGGAGCACTGACATCACTATATATATATATATA
>NW_015161950.1:1172482-1197834 GCF_001447785.1 Gekko japonicus | reverse complement strand
ATATATAATATATATTTTAAAAAACTCACTTTTACAGCATTCACACTCTAGCTGCCTATGCAGGGATGCAAGCCACGCTTGGGAAAGGGGTGGTGGTGGGGAGTCCTCCAGGTGGCACAGAGAGTCGGGAGTCCTCTGGGTGGCTCACAGAGCCAGGGGACCTGAGGGCTGGATGGAAGTCAAGGGGCCTTGGCAGGAAGTCAGGGGGGGAGGCCTTGAAATGCCCCGCTGTAGCTACAGGCCTGTTTTATGGAGCATCAGTGAGGGCCAGTTTCCATAACCAGCCTTACTATAAGCTATTGATAGGTTAAATCTGAATGCTTCAACTCACACACCAAGGAATGAAAGGCCTCAGTTGGATCTTCCTCTCTGTCATGCTAATTGTCAAGGGGAAAGCTGGAGTATAAATAGTTTAATAAATATCTAGTATTAGCAGTCAGACCCCTCCTCTCACAAAGGGGCAGTTTATAGCTTAGAAAGGCAGAAACAGCTTTCTTAATATATCACCCCAAAAATCGTATGTACAGGACACTTCCTGGCCCAAAATGACACAAAATGGATGCCAGCCAAGAACAAGCCTGGGCAAGTATTTTGGAAGTATGAGTAAAAGCACCTGACTGTCTACTGTCCCCTCCACACCCCGGAGAACTACATAACTATGGGACAATGGGTCCATCCCATCAGGATCTATTAACTCACCTTGGACTAATCTCATCAAGTCTAACTTTACTTCCTCTGCACCCACTTACCCTAATTAAGCACCACTTAATCAACTCTTAATTTTGTTCACCAAACCCATTTTTTATCTGGTACTTGTGGGGTCATCAAGCCTCTCCCAAATCATTGTCCACCTCAGAAAAGCTTATCCAGCAATTAGGAATGTACTGTAAGAAAGAGACCCTTAACATTAACTTTGATAAAACCAAAGTGATGGTCTTTAGAAAAAGAGCTCAAATTTCCTCCTGGAGCATTCTTGGCAATTCAATAAATCAGAGTAGTACCTTTAAGTATTTAGGGATTACATTTAGAGAGAATCTGAACTGGAACGCTCATATAGCCATAGTAAAAGCATCTGCGACGAGGATTGTGGGATCCATTTTGAAGTTCTATTATACCAAGGGAGGTTTTCTTATTGATCCTGTTATAAAATTATTTAAAAGTAAGGTCATTCCCCACCTCTTGTATGGTGCCGAGGTTTGGGGATGGAAAGAGGATATACTCACTAGTATTGAAACAATCCAAAATCAGTTTTTAAGGCGCATCCTGGCTCTTCCTAAGGAAACACCAGTTGCCCTGATGAGAGCAGAAACTGGTCTGCCTTCTCTAAGGGCGAGGGTGTATCTTGCGATTCTAAAATCTTGGAAGAAAATCAGAGCTGCTAGCACTGATTCGTTCAGCCAACTGGCCTTTAATTCAATGCTATCTAAAGACTTAGATCGTTCTTGCTTCCTCAATAACCTACTACTAAGATATTCCATTCCTGACGACCTCCTTAGCTCCTCAACAAATAACTTAGATCTCAGAGAATGGGTATTTAAGCATGATGCTCTGCTAGATAGACACTTCATTTTAAAAACACAGTCTGCTACCTGGTTTAAATCACTTAAGAATGATCATTCTAGATCACCTTATCTGGTTAATATAGATAATCATAACCTTAGAGCAGCTTTTACATCTTTGCGCTTTGAATCAATGCCTATGGCCGTGTTGGTCGGCCGTTACAATAGAACACCCAAGGCACAGCGTTTATGTATTTGTGGCTCTTCTGCTGTTGAGGATCTCTCCCATTACATTTTTAATTGCTCATTGTACTCCCAGCCTAGGTCAAAATTTTTATCTGGTATTTTATCAGTTTTAAGCTTTTATTCAGTCCCAGAGAAAGATTATATTTTTGCTAGCCGATGCCAATGCTGATGTATCCCATAGAATGGCTTTATTTGCCTTGGCTGCAAGGAAAATACGGGCCAACGCTGCTCCTAGCTCATACTGATTTTAGTGGGTATGTTGTGACTTAATTAACTGTTCATAACCTCGGTTTTAACTGTTCATAACCTCGGTTTTAACTGTTCATAACCTCGGTTTTAACTGTTCATAACCTCGGTTTTAACTGTTCATAACCTCGGTTTTAACTGTTCATAACCTCGGTTTTAACTGTTCATAACCTCGGTTTTAACTGTTCATAACCTCGGTTTTAACTGTTCATAACCTCGGTTTTAACTGTTCATAACCTCGGTTTTAACTGTTCATAACCTCGGTTTTATGGATTTATAATGTTGGATTGTATCTTATTTTATACAATTTTTGTGTTTTATTGTGCTCTTCTCTGTCTGTGGTTTGCAATGGCCTATGGCTAAATACAGAAAAGCTTATCAAGTTATTGTTTCTCAGGAAAATATGTCAGCCTGCCCCAGGGTGCATTTTGCATTATATCGAGAGCACCTAGCCACTGGTACAGTGTGTATGTGAGACTTGGATCCTCCCCCACACACACAAACACACACACCGCTTTGTTGGGTCTCTTCTCTCCACTAAATGCTGGTCATTTTATATTTATTTATTTATTATTTCAATTTCTATACCGCTCATAACCCCTAGCGGGTCTCAGAGCGGTTTACAATTGTCTACTTGCGTAGCATATACCTAACTAGGGTCACAATTTTTCAGGGGGGGGGTTCCCTACCAGCACCCATGCGGCAGATCTTCTTCCATTTCTTCTCCTGGTGGCCTTGTTGTTGTTCCTGACGATCCTGGCGATGTTGCGACCAACTTCCGGCAGGCTCTGCTGGCTTCCGTCGATGCGCAGTTGCTTCGGGCGCAGCTTCCGGCTCTACGTCCTTTCGGCTCCGGCCGTGCTGCGTCCTTGTTGCCGCTGCGTCATCCGGCTCCGCTCACTCTGGTCGCCGCCTCCAGGATCGCCACTGCTCCGTCGTCGCCCGGCCGCCATTGCTCTCGCCTGCCGCCGCCTGCTGCTGCCGCCGTCATCCAACCGCACTCCTGGCACGGAACCAGGAGGAGGGTGCCTCCCTGCCACCTAGGGCAGGTACCCATTTGTCTACTTGTTAATTACTTTCGAGCCGCTGGGTTGGCGGGAGCTGGGACGAGGGTCGGGGGCTCAACCCGACCGCGGTGGGATTCGAACAGCCATTGAGGCTGTTCGCTACAGATGTTACCTGCAGGCGTCGTATTGCCTGCTCAACTTGCTGCTTCCACGGACCTCTTTCTTTCGGACTGGTAATTATCATCCTCCCTGAAATTGCTTTTCCCCTTTTCCTCCCTGTGTTTCTCTTACTTAGCTCTTTTATGTGTGTTTATTGTGTGCATTTTGTTGTATTCTTTCTATTTATTTGGAGAGGTTTTTAAAGTGAAAAATCCCCATATACACAGGTGGAGAATCCCAGTTACCCCCTCTTGCTCTGTCTCCTTTTAAAATAATTCCGCCAACTAATTAGGAGACCTCCTATTTGGGTAACACTAGGAACCCACCTCCCCAATACAAACCAACAGGTAAAGGCCTTTGTATCCTTGTCTGTGAAAGGATATTGTAGGGAGGAAGTAGAGGCAGTATAGAGCAGTAGCCAAACACAGCCTGGTTGGGAATTACTGTCTCTTTGTTTATTTCTATGGATGGGCACTAACCAGCTCATGAACTAAAGGTCATGATGAATAAACTGGTACGAACTTTCCATGAAATTTCAAACAGTACATTAATGAATACATTTCCAGACAGACTGTCTCTGCTCAATCTAAATGTTTACCAAACTTCAAAGGAATGGGGGGTTGGAACTTGGAGACCGTGTAGAGAAGCTCCGGGGTATGCCCCCTGAAACTTTGATGTATCTAGCTTGCTCAGAATCTGTTCAATACACTTCTGAACCTCCTGAAACTGTGCCTGTCAAAATTACCCCCTATCATTTCCACAGAAAGTACTTTCCTGGGGGCACCTTTTTTGGGGGGTGGGGTGGGCATAAATTGGACCCTATAAATCCAATCTTCATGAAACTTGGATGGCAGGTAGAGGAGTGTCAGCCAGAGATCCCCTGTGAGTTTGGTGTCTTTAGTAGGGGTGTGCACAAAAAATTGATATTTGCTGATATTTCCAAATCCCAGTATCATACTGATACTGGGGTCAGGCATTATTGGTATTGCCAAATTTATTTGGCTCAATTATACCCTATGGGGACCATCCCATAGGTTATAATAAGGGCCTCCCCCTAGATTTCTGCCAGGGCGGCAGGCTCCCATCACTGAAGGGAAGGGATGGGAGCCTGCCACCCTGGCTTGACTACAGGGAGGGTTAAATGCCTCCCCATCTTATCTCCCTTCTCTAGATGGCCTTCAGAATGCCTCCTTGCACTTTCCCCAGCCAGTCCACCACAGCGAGCAAGTCTGAAGTGGCTTGGGGAAAAGGCGAGGAGGCATCTTTAAAAGCCTCCCCAATCCAGCCTTTCCCAGCCCCCCCCCGCCACAGTGAGCAGGCTGGGGAAGGCTGGATAATGGAGGCATTTAAAGATGCCTCCTCAGGTTTTTCCCAGCCCACCCACCAGAGCAGACAGGCTGGGGAAGGTGGAAGGATAGAGAGGCATCTTTAAATGCTTCCCTGCTCCTTCCCCAGCCTGCCCCCTATGGCAGGCTGGCTGGGGAAGGGAATCAGAGGTAGAGCAGGCCAGTTACACTCTCCTACACTTTCAAGAGGAGGAGTGTGAAACTTACCCATTCTCCCTCCTCTTGCTTCCCCAGCTGGCCTTCCAGTCCACTGAGGATGTAATGTATTGGGAGGATGCCATATAGAAGCCAAATAGATTTGGCTTCTATATGGCAATACCTCTCTGGGAGGCCAAACCAGATCAAGGAATCTGATTCAGCTTCTAGGGAGCCCGAATAATGTCATATAGGCGTTATATGGGGTTTTTTTGGGTTGGCTGAACCGAATGCTTAGCCCTAGTCTTTAGCTTGCCGGGGGGGGGGGGGCTGTTCTACTGCATCACAAACCTCACAAACTGAACTGGTTCATTTGGTGGCTAAAAGTTTGTGATGGCACATGGTTCGCAGACCAGGCACACCATGAATCACAAACTGAACTGCATTTTCCCAGTTCATGCCCATCCCTATTTACTGCTGTAATAGGTAGTGGCAGTCTTTTCTTCATCAAGTGGTACATTGTTCTGCCAATACATCCATGCCAGTCAGGGTTCCAGCAGTGACATTGTCTGTGTTTGTGATATGGAACTAGGGAAATGAAAACACTGGTAATATTAGTAATCACACAGACTGTTTTCAAATATACAAACAGGATAAAATTACAGTTAGGAGGGAATAGGAGTTAAAATTTCATCTTTAATGTAGATTAAGGTAAAGGTAAAGATTTCCCTTGCTCGAAAGCTAGTCGAATCTGACTCTAGTGGGCAGTGCTCATCTCCGTTTCCAAGCCAAAGAACTAGCACTGTCCAAAGATGTTTCCGTGGTCATGTGCTGGCATGACTAAATGCCGATGCTCACAGAATGCTGTTACCTTCCCACCGAAGCGGTACCTATTTATCTACTTGCAATTTCTTGCTTTTGAACTGCTGGGTTGGCAGGAGCTGAGACCAGAGACGGGAGCTCACTCTGTCATGTGGCACTAGGGTCTCAAACTGCCGAACTACAGACTTTGTGGTCTGCAGCTCAATGTCTTAACCTCTGAGCCACTGCAGCTCGTAATGTAGATTACAGAGCCACATTTCCGAACCATTCATCAAATTAATATTACCAGAGGACAAGCCACATCCCTCCTGTGCATAACCTAGATCCACCATTGAGGGCCAAACCAAACAGGATGGCATCCCTGGGTGTGACCTGTGGACACTGCCACAATTTTTAAACCTAATGAGGCAATTTACCAGTGCTGCAAGGGCCCAATCCTGATTGGGGCTGCAGTGTGGCTGGGCAAGGCTGTCTTGTCCCCCCCCCAGTGCATTTTCAAGTACTGACATTGCTATACACCTCTCCCCCACAGTTGTTTTGACACTTTAAAAGGTCTTGGGGGAAACAAGAGTGCCTCATCCCACCAGGGGTCCATCAGTGATTATTAGCCGCAATGTATAGATGGGACACCATGTCTGGGACACTGATGTTTTGAATGCTTGGTGTTTGGGGGGCAGCAGTGGGAGGGTTTCTGGAGTTCTGGCCCTGCTTGTGGGCATCCTGATGGCATCTAGGTTTTGGCCACTGTGTGACAGGGCATTTACAATGGTATAGGTGCCGGTTGGAATTGGTGTACTTACCGGCGTTTACACGGCAAACATCTGCCTTCCGTCCCTAACCGTTGCAAAGAGCATTAAACCGTTGTATTCTGCCACTAGGTCCCCAAGTGTTGGTATCCCCCCCCCCCATCTGATCGCTCTCCACCGTTGTAGAGCCACTTCCGTTTGGAAGCCCAAGGCTTCCGATTTTTGCTCGCCTTTTTTTTTAGGCCGGCGATATGCGCTTGGGCAAAGCTTTGCCCCACTGTTTGGGTTTTTTTTTTTAAAAGGTCCTTCGTTTAACGTTTGAGAGGAGTCCAGGACCTCAGGAAGGCCAGTTTGCTCTTTAAACTTTAAAGGTAAGTCCTCTCTTCAGGGCATCCTTTTCTGGACGGGGGTTTTTGCACATGCGTGAAGATTGCCATTCTGTGGATGGCTGCCTATGCGCATGCGCAAACTAAGTTAAAAAAACACAAACCGCCGACGCCCACTGTGTGTGAACGGGCATACAGCAATGGGCTCCGCAGACAGGAGATAAGTGTGATCGTGTTTCAGCTGGCATAATCTGCAACGGTTCCAACCGGTACAGTTTATGCCGGCTGAAATGCCCCGTCTGAACTCACCCAAAGTGTTGGGCTGGATGGGCCATTAGCCTGATCCAACATGGCTTTTTTATGTTCTTATATACCACACTGTAGGCCCAATTGGACCCTTGCAGGATTTTTTAATTGCCTCATTAGGCTTTAAATGCTGGTGGCATCGATGGGGTTGGACCTGTGGATTCTGTCATGATTAGTTTGGCCCTGAGAGGACTACTTTTTTATTCTCATTCTCAAAGCTGGCCTGAGAAGAATTCTCAGATATCCTCATATGAAACTGATTGAAAATTAGCTTTCTTTATGAGAAATAGAAATTAACATTTATTTAAAAATATGTGACATTTACAGAAGCAGGTCCCATTCAGGAGTACTTGATGCTGTTTGACTTTGTTCATATGAGTGCAGGCTTACACTTTATCAGAAGGGGGAAAGAAAGGCTCTGCTGTGTGCATTAATACTTACAAAGCAGCCTTCAGTCTACACCCCATCTGCTTTGACTTCTTGCTGCCAACCTTCCTTCTGGGTTAACCCATAACTGCAAACTGCACGTGCCCAGTTGTGTGGTTACCTGTTCTCATGAAGGCTCACAAACCACTGTGTGCATCAGTTCCCTTTTGCTAAAGTGGGAATATGTGTTCCTACCTTGATCTGCATCTAATGCTGCATAAGCCATTCCCAGGGTGGATGTACATGAACGTTGAAACTATTGCATTACCTTTTTGCTCTTGGAAACTAACTTTGATGTTTACGCATACAAACTCACTTTTCATATTGATGTTCTGAATGCATTTTAAGGCATCTTAAAATCTGTTAATCTATTACAATAGAGGAGAAGGCTTTGTAATCCTTTTTTATGCTGAACACTGATCATCTAGATGTCTGTAATACATTGGCTTAAGTGGCCTCACATGTTCTACAATTCAGTAATTTTTTTATGACACTGAAATAGCATCTAAGGTTGCTGTATTATGGGAGCTGAACGACCCCCAGTTTTGTGGCTGCTGTAATCAGGCCGCTGTTCTCATGCAGAATAATTAACGTTAACAGAAAGCCGAAAAAAGAAGTCCCCCAGTCCTATTAAATTTCCACTGAATTAGACCCTCAGAAAGGAAGCTGTCTTGCAAAATGACTGCCTTTTGCAGATTTTTTTTAAAACATAAGGGACTGGCTATCTCAAGGACACTGGAAAGCGAGCAGGATTCAGTAACAGGAATTCCAACTCAAAGGGGTTATCTTGTGCCACTTCTCTGACAGAGAATTATCCACGCAAAGGTCAGGCACTCATTAAACCTTATCTGATGCCAAAGTTATATGTTATGGTTTATTGCCTCAAGTACCAATTAATAAAGAATTAAAGAAATGAGGAAACCAGTGATTCATACCTTTTGCAGTGAGAAGGCTCATACTTCAGCATAATAGTAAAATATTAATAGTAATTTTAGTCATGTAGTATTTTATTAGGCACTTAACACTGTAGGTTTTATCAAAAGATATATGGCATTCATTTTTAACAAAATGTTGAAGAGATTTGGGAGTGGGGGAGGACATTTATTCAAAATCTAAGACAGGAGATTCCAGAGATGTTTGGAGGGGGGAGGAGAGAGGAAAGTTTAAACACTGGAATCCATTTTTAATGAGCTGCGTAATAACAGTGGGCTTGAGAAGCGGCCATAAAGAGAGGCTGAAATATCACAATGATCTGCTTATACATTTTTAGGTGTATCCTTTCTTTCAAGGAGCTCAGGATGGTATTCATAGTTTCCTCCCTCCACAACCATGATATTAATGACAACAGTATTCTTAGGACAGAATTCACAGATTCCTGAAAAGAATATGCTGCCGCTCTTTTTAGTACCACAGATTTGCATGCTACGATTGTATAATTGTATACATGTATAATCACCACCCGAATACTTTTTAAAAAATACTTTATACAGTTTTTTCTATACAGCCAAGTACATTTTTATAAATACATATTCATGTTTTTGGAGTCTCTTAACCATTTTCTTTGGAACATAGTCTCGTCTTTACCACGTAGTAACATAGTCAATTTGTCCCGTTCAGCTATTTCCAGCAATTTCTTTGCTATTTCTATTCTAGAGGGTAATTTGTCTCTTTTCCAACATCGGGCTACCATAATTCTTGATGCAGTTAAGATGTATGTTAATAAATAGCTATCTTCTTGGTCAAAGTTATCTGGTATGATGTTTAGTAAATATATTTCTGGTACCAAATTTAAATTCACATTCATTATTTCTAATATTATCTGCTTAATAGATTTCCATGATTTTTGCATATTACAACATTTCATCACCACCCAAGAATCATGAGTGCATCATTTAATTGGTAGCATCTGAACTTGCTTACCTATGATCATATGAGCAGAAGGTACTTGCACAAAAGGATACCCCCTGCCTCCCCCTTTCCCAGCAGCCTTCTCGTTGTCTCAAACCTTTGCAGACAATGAGATGCTGCACCTCAATGAAGAGGGGGGATCGAGTAAAGTAGCTTTTTCTCACCCTTGTACGAATTCAGTTGAGTTAGGGTCAAACTACATGTTTAGGTTTTAAAGAACACTCCATACATTGCCTTGGGGGGGGGGAGGGACTCCTGCCTTTCCCTCAAGCCATTTTACTGGGCGGAAACAGAGCTGAGGAGAGCGATTTCCCCTTTTTTGCTGCTCCACTGGAGTATTCTGTGCATATGGAGCAGCAAAAATTGGGAAATAACTTCCCTCCAATGCTGCTCGGTTGCAGGAAAATAGCGTGGTGAGGCAGGAGCACTTCCGCCTCCTCCAGCAGTGTTCTGAGTCCATTTGGGCTCTCCTTTATTTTTTTAAAAAAGCCATTCCCCACAGCTGCTGTGTGGCTGTCAGGAACCTGATCTTTTTTTTTTTTTCCAACCAGCAATCTTTTTTTGATTGCAACAAACGTTGAGTGAAGGGCCAGACTACATGTTCAGGTTTTTAATGACTTGAGTCTGGAGGGTCAGGGAAAATCCCATAGTCTGGAGGGTCAGGGAATATCCCTTCTTTTCATACAACAACAAAATCCAGTCCATTGCATCTGAAAATGACATCAGTTGAGCTGAAAACATAATTAATCTACCAGTATTTTATGTCATCTATTATTTCACTGGTTGTTTCTCCAACTTTTAGGCTGTTGCTTTTATTGATTTTATTTAAAATATTCATTAGTAATTTTTTTTTTACCTTGCAGAACTAAGGGCACCTTATAATTTAAATAAAACAACAATTATTTTTTAAAGAAATACCTAAAAAGACAACAATTTAAAATTTTATTTATTTACTTCATTTATGCCCCACCTTTTTTCAAAAAGGGGACCCAAAATAGGTTACATCCAGGGCTCTTTTTGTAGCAGGAACTCCTTTGCATATTAGGCCACCCCCCCAATGTAGCCAATCCTCCAAGAGCTTACAGGATTGGCTACATTGGGGGGGTGTCGCTTAATATGCAAATGAGTACCTGCTACAAAAAGAGCCCTGGCACATCTTTGTCCTCCATCATTACTTCACAACATCTCTGTCAATTAGGTTAGGCTGAAAGACAGTAACTAGCCCAAGGTCACCTATTTAGCTTCTATAGCAAAGTGGGGGTTTGAACCTGGGTCTCTCAGATCCTAGTCTAACACTCTAACAACTAGACCACACTGGATCTCTTATCATTACCATTTGTTGTTGCTGCCTTATTACTAATGTTGTTTTATTTTAATTATGAAGTTTTACATGTCTTTCATTTTATACTGGAAGCCACCTTCTAGGGTATACATTTTTAAGTAAAGAAAGAAATAGATCTGATATTTCAGCCATTAGGTAATAAACATATGGGTCTGAACTGAACCAGCCTTCAGACATGCCTGTATGCTTCTCTCATGTTCAATAATGTATCCTGCAAGCCACGAGGTCAACTGCATAAAAATAGTGAACATAAGAACATAAGAGACGCCAATGTTGGATCAGGCCAAAGGCCCATCCAGTCCAACACTCTGTGTCACACAGTGGCCAGAAATACCAGTGCCATCAGGAGGTCCAGCAGTGGGGCCAGGACATTAGAAGCCCTCCCACTGTTGACCCCCCCCCAAGCACCAAGAAGACAGAGCATCACTTGCCCCAGAGCCCCTAGCTATACCTTGTGGCTAATAGCCACTGATGGACCTCTGCTCCATATGCTTATCTAATTCCCTTTTGAAGCCGTCCATGCTTGTAGCACCCACCACTTCCTGTGGCAGTGAATTCCATGTGTTAATCACTCTTTGGGTGAAGAAGTACTTCCTTTTATCCGTTCTAACCCGACCGCTCTGCAGTTTCATGGAGTGCCCACGAGTTCTTGTATTGTGAGAAAGGGAGAAAAGTACCTCTTTCTTTACCTGCTCTTTCCCATGCATAATCTTATAAACCTCGATCATGTCACCCCTCAGTCGTCTTTTCTCCAAGCTAAAGAGCCCTAAGCGCTTTAACCTTTCCTCATAGGGAAAGTGTTCCAACCCTTTTATCATTCGAGTTGCCCTTTTCTGCACTTTTTCCAAAGCTATAATATCCTTTTTAAGGTGTGGTGCCCAGAACTGCACACAGTATTCCAAATGAGGTCTCACCATTGATTTATATAGGGGCATTATTATATTGGCTGATCTGTTTTCAATACCCTTCCTAATAATCCCCAGCATAGCATTGGCCTTCTTTATTGCAGTCACACACTGTCTCGACATTTTCAGTGAGTTATCCACTACAACTCCAAGATCTCTCTCTTGCTCAGTCTCTGCCAGTTCAGACCCCATCAATGTGTATTTATATTTAGGATTTTTGGCTCCAATGTGCATCACCTTGCACTTGGCCACATTGAACCCCATTTGCCATGTTGACGCCCACTCGCCCATCCTTGACAGATCCCCTTGGAGTGCCTCACAATCCTCACTGGTTTTCACCACCCTGAACAACTTTGTATCATCCGCAAATTTAGCCACTTCACTGCTTACTCCCATCTCCAAATCATTAATGAACAAGTTAAAAAGCAGTGGACCAAGTACTGATCCCTGCGGTACCCCACTGCTTACCACCCTCCACTGAGAAAATTGCCCACCTACACTCACTCTCTGTTTTCTATGAACTAGCCAGTTTTTGATCCATAAAAGGACTTGTCCTTCTATCCCATGATTTTTGAGCTTACTTAGGAGCCTTTGATGAGGAACTTTATCAAAAGCTTTCTGGAAGTCAAGGTAAATAATATCTATTGGATCCCCCTTGTCCACATGTTTGTTCACCCCCTCAAAGAACACTAACAGGTTAGTGAGACAAGATCTTCCCTTACAGAAACCGTGCTGAGTCTGCCTCAATAGGTTTTGTTCATCTATGTGCCTACTAATTCTTTCCTTAATAATGGTTTCCACCAATTTACCCGGTATCGACGTCAGACTGACTGGCCTGTAATTTCCCGGATCTCCTCTGGAACCCTTTTTAAAGATGGGAGTGACATTAGCTACCTTCCAATCCTCAGGAATGGAGGCAGATTTTAAGGAAAGATTACATATCTTTGTCAGGAGATCTACAAGTTCACATTTGAGTTCTTTCAGAACTCTCGGATGTATGCCATCGGGGCCTGGTGATTTTTCAGTTTTTAAGTTGTCTATCAGTTTTAGGACCTCCTCTCTCGTCACCTCAATCTGACTCAGGTCTTTCAACACCCCTCCTGAAATCAGTGGTTCTGGAGTGGGCAAGCACTTCTCATCTTCCACAGTGAAGACGGAGGCAAAAAATGCATTTAGCTTCTCAGCCATTTCCCTATCATCCTTCAATACTCCTTTTACCCCTTGGTCGTCCAAGGGCCCCACTGCCTCCCTGGCTGGTTTCCTGTTTCTAATGTATTTGAAGAAAGTTTTATTGTTGGTTTTTACGTTTTTTGCTATATGCTCCTCATATTCCCTTTTTGCCTGCCTGACCTCAGACTTGCATTTTATTTGCCATAGCCTGTGTTCCATTTTATCAGCCTCACTGTGACTAGCTTTCCACTGCTTAAAGGAATTCTTTTTACTTTTTACAGCCTCCATTACTCTGTTTGTTAACCATGCAGGCTTTTTCCTATACCTTTTTGTGCCTTTCCTAACCTGCGGAATATATATTTTTTGAGCTTCTAGGATCGTAGTTTTAAATAGATCCCAAGCTTCCCCAATTGTTTTGACCCTTTCTACTTTTCCTTTCAGTTTCCTCCCCACGTGTCCCCTCATATCAGAGAAATTACCCCTTTTAAAGTTAAAAATGGTTGTGTGAGTCTTTTTGGCCAATTCTCTATTTTTTGTGAAGTGCTCTTAAGAGCCAGGGTTTTATTCTAATCTTTGTTGTGAAGTGGTTTTCACTGACTCTTATTTTTAACTGGTGTTCTGCTTTGTGATCAATGTTATCCAGTGATATTTTATTTAATGATGTGAGTCTTTTTGGCCAATTCTCTATTTTTTGTGAAGTGCTCTTAAGAGCCAGGGTTTTATTCTAATCTTTGTTGTGAAGTGGTTTTCACTGACTCTTATTTTTAACTGGTGTTCTGCTTTGTGATCAATGTTATCCAGTGATATTTTATTTAATGATGCCTTATGCATGTTATTTATTTTATTATTACTCTTGTGCATTACTTCAAATGCTCCTGCTGCAGAACAGGTAATGGATTATAAGGAAGGAAGGAAGGAAGGAAGGAAGGAAGGAAGGAAGGAAGGAATGTCACATCTTTCAGAGTCATTTCAAAATGCATTTATTTGAAAAATATAAATTAAATTTCAGAATGTGTTCTCTGTATGTCCTGTTTCAATCAGATCAATGAAGAACATCCTTAAATATGTGAAAAATTGTAGGTGCTGATTCATTGGGGGGGAACAACCATTAAAGGGTAATATATTACAAAATAATAAGCAAACATTAGCAGTCTACTTCAGGACACGTGCCATGGAAGAGCAAGAAGAAGAGAGCCTGTGGTTGAGCAGAATATCTTATTTGCATGCAGAAGAACTCAAGTTCAACCCCTCATATCTCCAGCTTTTTTTAAAAAAAGATCAGGTAGTAGGTGATCTTTTTTAAAAAAAAAAAAAGCTGGAGATATGAGATATCAGGTAGTAGGTGATGTGAAAGACCTTTGCTTGAGATCCTGGAGAGGCACTACCAGTCAGAGTAGGCAATACTGATCTTGATACATCAAAAGTTATGACTTGGTACAAGGCAGTTTTATGCATTCAACAAACAAAAGAAAGGGAGAAGATGTTGCTGGACATGATGTGAAAAAAAACTGTTTGCAGTTTGTAAGACTTGAGGAAATGTTTTATAACGATTTAGGCTAGGCTGTGCAAAAAAAAAAAAAAACCCAAGGTGCACCAAAAGTATTGGGATGGTCATGCTTGGTTGTTTCTTTGCTCTCAGGCTAGCAAAATGAGGCTGATGGACTGTCGAGCAACCCAGGCCTGGGAAATTTTGTTCTCTACCCCCACCCCAGCAGCTCTCTTTTCTTCCTTTTGGTGAGGTAGAGCCTCAGTCTCCTTGACTGTTGTTGCAAAGCTTCCCTGTCCATTGAGCATCTATTGACTGCTCGCTTAACAAAGTAGTCGGAGAGTGATTCAGCAAAGATTCAGCTTTATTCCACAACTCGAACACAACTCCAACACGGATCAACATCTGATAGCCAGAACAGCTTTTACCTTGCAGCTGTCCTGCTTTTAAACTTTCCCAGCTAATGTAGCCATGCCTACTGTACAATTACCAACCAATACGGTTGCATACATAAGGACCGATCACGGACGTTCCCGCTCAGGGAGCTTGCTGAGAAGTGATTGGTTACGTTCTTCCTGGGCTAGCAATGTGATTGGATGTATTAGGATCCTAGCCCAGGACAAAGCTTAACATAGCATTTCAATTATGTTGTTCACATACAGTTATGCATTCAATGGCAGCTATTGAATACATTACACTTTTAGCAGTATGTGTGTCTGTGATACAGATTTGGGGTAGGCACAAACCAGGAAAATGGAGGTTTGTTGGCGGTTCATGGTTCAGGGAGTTCAAGAATTCAGCCCACCCAGAAGTGAGCTCTGAAGGCATTTAAATGCCATCAGAGCCCACCTCTGGATCAAGCCAGCCCAATTCAGTCTTGGAGCTCAGTCAAGTCAGGTGGCCCAACTCGACTGAGCTCCCACAGTGAACTCAAAAGCTTTTATAGGCCTTATTTGCCCTTATACGGGTAGGCCCTAATATGGGCAGGACCCACCTGAAAGTGGGCCCAGAAGGGTTAGGGAGTTTATTTATTTATTTATTATTATTTAAATTTATACCCCGCCCTCCCCCATAGGGCTCAGGGCGGCTTACAAGGCAAGATAAACTTGCTACAATAAAACAACAATACACAAATAACAATATACCTACAATTTAAAACATTATACAGTTTAAAAACCAGTCCTAAATCACATAAAGTGCTCAGTGATAGTCAAAACTCCAAAACCCATGATGGCAGGACAATTCCAAACAATCCCTGGCCAACAGTCTATGGCGTCGCTATGCAGATGTTCCAATAGTCCTTCTCAGGGCTCTTCTCAGGGCCTCTTCCACCCCCACCCCCCAGGATGGTAACATAATAGGGGGAGTTGTTGAGTTTGGGCTGCCTGACTCAAGTGAACTCCAAGAGTGAGCTCCAAAGGCCTATAAAGGCCTATAAAGGCCCTCAAAGCTTACTTTTGGAGCTCAGTCAGGCCAACCTGGAGATGGGCTCCAAAGGCATTTAAATGCATTTGGAGCTCATTTGGATAGGGCATTTAAATGCCTTCAGAGCCCAAGAATGTGTCTCCCATTAACCTCACGAACCTCCAAGAAAAACATAGAGGTTCATGGGTGGATTGTGGAAGTAATGTTCTCCCACATCCCTGTTTCATGAACCACGAACCAGCCTGGTTCATGCTTGAACCGGGGTTCGTTTGTGGGTTTGTGCCCATCCCTAATACAGATACATGTTGGTCATAATCCAAGTTTTTTCCTAGCATATGCGTTAGTGGGTACATCTGGAGAGGGCAGTATATAAATCGAATAAAATAAATAAATAAAATAGTTTTCCCACTTTTCCTCATACTATTTAAGAGCAGTTTCCTCATGTTTTCTCAGAGTTTACTCAAGTTTTCTCAGTTTCAAACAGCATAAGGGACTGCTTTGGGGCAATTTAAATTTATCTCTAGCATCAATACAGTAACCCTGTTTGCAAGTTACAGTGAACGCATGTACAATTTGTGTACAATGTGCACTTAATTTTTTTAAAAATGTGTTGAGTAATTCTCATGTTATGTCTAATGCAGATACTACTGAATGTGTAATTTAAACCACATATTTATTCAGGTACTGGATCCTGTTTTCATTTGTAAAGTGAATGTGCAGGATGTATGTTCTCACTGTAACTTGTGAACAGACTACCTTTCCTGTCACCCAACAAGAGATTTGTGAGCCTTGCCTTATGATTGAGATACAAGGAAAATTGCTGGTCTTTGTAATTTCAGGGGGGAAAGAGGTTTTGTTAGGTAAAAGGTAAAGGTTCCCTTGCTCGAAAGCCAGTCGAATCCGACTCTAGGGTTGTGGTGCTCATCTCAGTTTCCAAGCCGAAGAGCCAGTGCTGTCTGAAGACGTTTCCGTGGTCATGTGGCCAGCATGACTAAACACCGAGGCACATGGAACGCTGTTACCTTCCCACCGAAGTGGTACCTATTTATCTACTTGCAATTTCTTGCTTTCAAACTGCTAGGTTGGCAGGAGCTGGAACTAGAGATGGGAGCTCACTCCATCATGCAGCACCCAGGTCTCGAACTGCTGAACTACTGACCTTCCACAGCCTGCAGTTCAGTGTCTTAACCACTTGAGCCACCGCAGCTCCTTAGAGGTTTTGTTACCTTGCTATAGAAAATAGGGTGTAACATGATACCATATCACTTTACATGATTTCCCTTTACAGAAATGTATAATATTTTAAAGGTAATTATAGAATTCTCTGCCACCTGATGTGATGATGGCCACTAGCTTAGGTTGCTTTAGAAGTGGACTAAACAGTTTCATGGAGGGTATCATCAGTGGCATTCATATACATCAGTGACCATGATAGCTTCATAGGACTTTACTGAGAAGCAATATGCCACTGAATATCAGTTACTGGGCAGACACAGCAAGGAAGGGCTACTTTCTCTGCTTGCAGGCTTCAATCATGTTGGACACTTCAGGAAAAAAGACACAAGGTTAGATTGACATTTGGTATGAGCTAACATGGCACTCTTTATGTTCTTAATGGGCAGATTGTAGAGACTGTTTAAGTAGTAATAAGCCTCATAATATGTGAACAACAAATATCAGTCTGGGGTCACAGCTTCCGACACAATATTCTGGATGGGTACCACAGATGACACTGAGGACAAAAGCCCACCCACTGGTCTGTTAAAAGGGGCCAAACTGGTACAATTGTGACTTTTCTTATCACCAACACTTGACTTGAGAGCCAGCATGGTGTAGTGGTTAAGAGTGGTGGACTCTAATCTGGATAACTGGGTTTGATTTCCCACTCCTCCACGTGAAGCCCTGCTGGGTTACCTCAGGCCAGTCATAGTTCTCTCAGAACTCTCTCAGCCCCACTTACTTCACAAGGTGCCTGTTGTGAGGAGAGGAAAGGAAGGCAATTGTAAGTCACTATGAGACTCCTCAGGATAGAGAAAGACACTTCTTCTTCTTGACTTGAAAGATAGTTACTCAGAAGCCATCTCTATCCACGCCAATGGAAACTGGTTCTGACTCGAACACTTCACTCTCACATTGAAACTGAAGAATGTTTTACTTGCTCAGTTGTAAATCAGGTTTATATTTTATTTATCATTTATATCTACCCTCCACCCATCACTATTTTTGATGCTGTTCATAGAAAAAGAATTGAAAAAATACTAGCTACAAACAAATACATTCCAGAGTAAAATCTTCTCACAGAAAATTAATTCATTTAAGTTTATGTCTCAGTAAGTGTATTAATCCAGGGCTTGTTTGTTGCTTTTACAGGAAACAATTGTATATTAAAGGTAATAATTAATTATTAAACACTAGCCTCTAGAGAAGGTGAAAAGCCTGCCACTTTGAGAGTGCTATTTAATGAGGTCTAGCAGTCTGCCTACCACTTTCTCCATCTGTAGAAGGGAAAATCTACAGAAGCATCTGCCAAGCTTTATATTCCTTCCAATGCAAAAGCAAACCAACGTCAAATCAAATCTCTCACACAAACGGAAAGATAGCTGGGGGTGGCATGTTTGGCAGAACCCTTCTGTTACTGATCCTTTTTGTTTCTGCATCCCTATGTTCCATTGGCATGCTCGGAAATAATTAGCAGGCCTTTTCTCAATGACAGATTGTGTGGGCATGTGTGTTCGTGCATGTTTGTATTTGCCATTTAGGTATTGTGTTAGAGCATCTGTGTGTTGTGATCACTCTCATTATGAGTCTTAGGATGGGGAAAAGAGCAAAAAAATAAAACATTTAACCTCAGATTTGTCTCTTTTATTTCCTTTTTTAGAATTGCAAAAATGGTTCAGCAATGATTTGGAAAGGAACCAGGCTAAGAGCTTATCACTAAAAAATGGCTTGTCTTTCCCCCCACGTGCTTAAAATCCTTCACTGGGTATGAGAGTTTGCCCTCCGCTAGGCTACTTCTTGGAGTTTTCTTCCCTCCACTGTTACCAACTGACTAGATTTTATTCCCACATTGTTTAAAGAAGTAAATCCAATAAATGTCACCACAGCCACCGCATCCTTCTAAAGCCTTCACCTAATCTATAAAGTGAGGTGCTTTATCTTCCTTACTAAACCAAAACCCGTGGAGCTGAAAACAGCTAAGTCCAGATCAGTTTACTTTCTGGACTTCAGAGATTAAGCTCTGGAGGGAGGAGGGTAGAAAATGCTGGGTGGTTTCAGGTTCTCTTTTGGAAGACAAAACAAACATCCACTGGCAGCAGAGTCTTACCTGGGTGTTCGGCCCCATGCATTTGCTAAAGCAACAACAGGATTTTTGTTCTTGTTCCTCATTCGGATATAATTCCCTGCACATTCAGAGGATTACATACTGTTTATGCATCATGCAATCTCGCTGAGTCCTGTTTCTTTACAGTACTTACTCCTGCTGCTAAAAGGAAAATAGGCTCTAACAATCCTCTTTTGGTGCCAAAGCCGCTGCACTGAATGAACACATCCTGCCCACAGTCGTCTGATTGATCCTGTGATCCCTCTATCCAACAGGAGTTCAAAAGAATTCTATAGCTCAAAGGGCTAAAAATTGGTATTCATTTACGATTTACTGGCAAACCAGAGCTTCCGTATGTGTCAGCAGATGCTATCGTATCTAACAAAGAAGTAACTCAAACTTTGAATCACTTTAAAAGGAACACAGGAAAGTTGCCGTAGGAGAGGCACGGATGGTGGGTGGATTATCCGGGCACGATCACACCCCAACATCTGGGAAGTGGAGCGCACCCGTGGCTTACCACCAACAATGCACCTTAAAAAACGAGTACCTCCAAAGTACTAGTAAACGTTTGCCATGGGCTGCCTCCAGACGCCCGTGGTGTGATCGCGCCAGCGCGCAGCATTCCCCTCCGGTCCCTCGTTTACCCGCTGGTGCCAAGGGAAGGACCTATGGTGTGCCGCTGGCACGTCTGATTGCGTAATCACGCACCAAGCTGCGCCGGGGCAATTAGCCATGCCTCCCCCCCGCGATATCCGGCCTGTGTGACCGGGGCCACAGTAACTTTAAATTAATGTAATTTTTCCTCACTTCAAGCCACAGGAACTTCATCAGGCTTTGGCATTCTGATCAAAACTGAGAAACAAGACTGCCAGAAAAAAAGCCTCCTTGTTGCTCAGCAGAAAGAAAAGTAGGAACATTTGAGGAATGGGGAGGGGGGTTAATAGGACTACTAAAAAGTGAACTTGCTGGAAGAATCAGGTTTCATAAAACCTCAATGACAAAGCAGTGGAAAGTTTCAGTGAGCTGCAACAAAAAGGGGGAGGGGGAAAGAAGTCAAGTTATATATGAACACACAACCACAAGCTGTAGTAAGGATTTACTTTCTCTAATTTCCTTTAATTTGTTGCATCATAACAGCAAAATAAAACATGACTTTCTAAACACATTCTTAAATTTGCCACAATGCAAATTTGATTATCTATATATCTAATACCCAAGTCGCCCCGTCTGTGCGGATCGCTAAACCCGCGCTCCGGGGCGACCTGGGGGGCAGGGAGAGTTTTGTGCACTCTTGGGGCAGTCCCCAGGGGTGCACAAAAATCTAAAAACTAAAAAAAATATCGGGGGATATTTAAATCCCCCCGAAAGTGTCAGAGCGTCCATGCGCATGTGCACGGAACGCTCTGCGGAGGCCGCCACCGCTGCCGCCATTTGGAAGGGGCTTCCCTCCCTGCCTCCCGGCCCGCCCGGAGTCCCTCGCAAGTCCCACGGAGCGGGAGAGGGGCAGCCAAGCGCAACGGTTCTCGCGCCACCCCTTCAGGCCTCCGAGGGTCTGTTCTTGGGGTGGGGAGACAGAGAACGGGGGAAAGACAGAGACGGGGGGAAGAGAGAGAACAGGGGGAGAGAGAGAAGGGGAGAGAGAGAGAAGGGGGGAGAGAGAGACTGGGGGGAAGAGAGAGAAGGGGGAGAGAGAGACAGAGAGAGAGAGAGAGACTGGGGGAGAAGAGAGAGAAGGGGGGAAAGAAAGATACTCCCCCCCCGCAAGTATCTCGGGTCCCCCCCTTGTTCTTTCCTAACAGGCACCAAGAATCATCAGACTATGGTTCCATGGCTTTCTAAACACCTAGGGACCAGTATTCAACCGAATGAGCAATTCACAGAGCTTAAAATATGGGAGACAATGGACTCATTGTCTATTGATCCTTTTGGAAAAGAAACAGTGACTAAAGTCAAAGTCAAATACCTTTAATGGCATAGCAGTAAGATACATAGATATACAATAACACAGTATGGATATTTAGGAACATAATAAAACAATAAGAATCATTCCTTTATGAGAATAGATCTAACTTTGACTGCTTTGGTAAGTAACTATTTTAGAAGTCTTCTTTCAATTAGAGGGACATGCACTTGGAAGTGGATAGCTAGGTAAGAAACCAAGAACACAAATGGATGCTGTGTGCATAATTCCTACTCTGATTGAAGTCACACTACTGTGTGTATGTTGCTTTGGTTTAAATAAACTGCCTGTAGCAATGACTACTTGTACAGAAGGAAAAGCAAGGTACTGGCTTCATTTCTCATAGTTATCACCAATTGCCTGATATTTACAGGTGCATATAGCTGGATAGGGAGGCTACCATCTGCTTACCATTGTTGCCATATTAACATGAGTCTGTTAGCCCTGCCATACATAGCTACCTTTTTTAAGGTAGACCAATAAAGTTTCTGTTTGCAAAAAGAAGCTGGTTACATGAAAGATATTTTCATCAATCAGCTAGATGGAGGTCCTAATCTGAGCAACGCAAGTTGACTTTTCAGTGGCTTGCCTTACTGTCCTGACCATTTGGATCAGCATAACAAAAAAGAACTACTAAAAATGCAAGACAGAATGTATGTATAAAAAGCTCTATCTGTGCTGCTCATGTTGTGTGTCTGTGGACCCATTCAAGGAAGTTGGCAGTGTCATCCTAAGCACATTACATCCTTCTAAGTCCTTTAAAGCCAATGGGCTCAGAAGGGTGTGCCTCTGCTTAGGCTAGTACTGTAAAATGAGCAGGTTATAAGGAAAAGGCAGTACCTTGATTACATAGGCAACTGCATTCACTTTCTGACTTGTTCATACACACAGCCTTGGCAATCACCACTAATGCGTGAGGCAATTCTTATGATTTCATCTGAAAGTCACAATGGTAGTCTGTTTTGAACTACAGAGTTCCTTCAGTTCTGAAGGGTGCCTGTGGCTCAGGATCTAGGCCTTGTGATATAGTAAAATCCCTTTTTGTAATTTTAGGGTTTTCCTGTTTCATTTACTAGGTGAAAAATAGGACCCCCAAACTGAGGTGCAACACTTCTTGCACTGAAGGTTTTCCCCCTAGGACTGAAATAGACAACCTAATAGACTATCTTGATAAGTTTAACAAACAATTTGTTCCGTCTCATTTCTGTGTTTCCCAAGCCTGGCACTATCAGCTACAGGAACCATTGTGTTTCCCATTCTTTGGGACCAATGCAGCAAATTCTCTTTTTGTAAACTGTTTAAATGTTGTACAACAGTTCAGGGTTGAGCAACAGAGTCAGCTTTCTATCAATATCCAGTTCTCTGAATGAAGCACAAATCCCCAGCGACAGAAACGAGGCAACTATTTGGTTTACTTCATTTGTAGCTGATTTTTGCATAATAGGCATGGAGGGGGGCACATCTCTTGTTCTATTGCGATGGTTCGCTGATGCACCTTTTGGTGATGTTAAGTTATACAAATATAGTATGCTTTCCCCATGCCTGGTTGTAGCCATAATATTCTGAAATACTGCCACCTTGTGGTCAGAGGGGTTACAAGTAGAACAACTGTGAATTTTTACTGTACAGTTCTTCCATATCTCAGACTCAACACCAGTGCACTCACTTTTGTTCCTGAACCTCATGTAGCAAGCAAGCCAAGAATTTACAAATAACATTTAATCCTAAATATATCATATGACAATATGTTTCACTGCAATGAACTAAGATTCCTTCTACAAATGACTGAGAGAAGCAGAAAGTCCCATACACCCTCCTTCGGCTATATGTTTGTGTACCAAATGGATGGCATAAAATCTAACAACTGCATCAAATAAGTGCCATAAAATGCCATTAAAAGAATCAGAAACACCAGCAACAAAATGTTTGAAATGAAAAGGCTCAAAATGACAACATAAGGAAACAAAGAGAAATGAAAAGGTGTATAGTGATACGTTCCTACTAGGAAGAGGGGAAGCAAGAGAGAGGCATATAGGAAGAAACACACAAGTGTCAAAGGTCAGTCTGGAAGGGGACAATGGCTCATGCATAATTCTTCCCATGTCATCCTATTCATCATTTGCTAAATACTTCTGAAGCACTTTCTTGCTGCTATAGCCAGTGAAAAATCTACAACCAACATCTATTGTATCACTAGGGTCTCCCTGATGCCCAAGGCCTAGCCAATACTTCTCACTCAACTGGCTTTTAGCTCTAAGTTTACAAGCTGCTTAGAACTGCTGTTTGCCTTGAAATGTCATGCACATATATGAAGACTGGTGTATTTTATGAACATATGTATTCAGGAAAAGAACATGGTGCAGTCCTCCCCTGACTACTGCATTTTAGACTGCAAATAGATGAACGTCATGTTAGAATGCTCCCTCAGGTCACAGGTCCTTGCACAGGGAATGCTTGCAGGGAGAATGGTTCTAGCCTAGCCTTAGCACACATTGGAACTTTTATATGTGATTCTCCACATGCAAACTCAAAGTGGTGCAGTCATAGGAAAACTAAACCATGCGCTATTTATGAATGTTTGACACAAATCCCAAGCTTCCTGTGCATTTTTCTAGGTCTAAAAGAACAAGATTGGCTACTCTTAAACCTAGCCAGTGGTTTTAGGAGTCAACCCGAGATGGTTCAGAAAATGATATTACTTTACCTTGGGTCTTTGTCTGTCCTTTGGAACCAACATAGCAACCATTGTCTATATGTTTTAAAAAAACATTTTTTATGCCTTATAGCAACCTTCAGCCTTACTTTCAAGGCATACAGAAGTTGTTCCTTTCCTTCCTGTTGCTCCTGTTTCAGTTTTAGGAACAGAAACTTTTGGAGGGCTAAGAATTTATGGCATATCAGCATTTTGGATTAGTATTTCCTATATTACTGTTTCTTTACTCAGTCTAGCAGATCATTGATTTCTATACAGGGATCACTGGAGGAAAAAAATCCAATATTCCATTAGACAAAGAAGAGGAGCAGCAAGTCCAATTCCCAGATGAATTTGTGTGACTGTCCATTAAAAAAAAAAGGCATTGGTGTTTTCTATAAACTTAGTTTGTTCTTGAAATGTAAGAATTGTGTCTCCTGATTCTGGATTATGACTTGCTCCCTTCCCATAACTCCTCACATAAACCTTGATAGTTAAAAGCTTCCATTTTCCTTGAATACCATAGCTTGACATTATGTCTGAACCACAAACTATGGTTTGCTTTCTTCCCAAAGCAAACTTTGGTTTAATCGTGGTTTGTATAGCCAATGCAAAAACTAGGTTATGGTTCAGACATAATGATGAAAATAGTTTACTGTGAAAGCAGAATTCTTGAATTATTTAATTATGTGTGAGGAGAAAGGAGTATGTGTAAACCCAAGGATCTCTCAAGCTCTTAATCTAATTGCAAAATACAAATTGTCATTATGTTTGAAGCATATCTTAGAAAAGTCCCATTTAGCTCAGGACTTACTCCTGGGTACACAGGATCAGACCTTGGCTTCAACCATATGCCAGTCAGACAAGCACAACCGAATTCAAAGAAAGTAATTTTGCAGTCTGACTTCTCCTCCTACCCCCTGCCATGTCCCCAAAATCCCATCTCCAGGAATTGGTGAACTCCAAGGAACACCATGGAAGTCAGGTTCCACAATGGAAGAAGGGAATCAGTGAAAATCACTTCCCCTGCCTTCTGCTGGTAGGTATGCATCTAAATCAGAAAAGGCACTTAGGACCCAAGCCTGTAACTTTCCCCGATTTTTAACTACAGTGTAGGATACAGTGGTTTCCAATCTCTATTTCCTCAAGAGTTTATACTGAGTGAGAGAGGTTTTCTTTTAAAAAATTATCATGGGTCAACTTTGAAAGAATCTACCACATTTTCTCTGTGATGTAATTTCTAGCAAGTTGCCTTTTCCAACAACTGTAAGCTCTTAGTGCAGAATGAACTCGTTTGCTCCTACCTAATCCTTAGCAAACTGTGGGATAGCTGTGTCACTTATCAAATTTACATTAGAAGTGGATAAATTGTTTTGAAAGTGCATCACAGTGTGAAGCCCTCTCTAGCTCTGCTTAGAATTCAGAAATGCCAAACACAGTGTATAAAAATTGTATGCTTTGGGGGACAATTGGTAAGATTTATACACCTACATACCTACAGAAACAAAGAATAAGAGGGAGTAATCCTATTCCAACCGGACACTTTCCAATTAATCAAAAATCAATCTAGATGTACTGATGGTTTGCACTTTATTATATAAATTCACATCTATATACTTTTAGGGGTATTGGGATTTTTAAAAATGTGTATTTCCAAAATTAAAATAGTAACAGACCTCCATTGGACGTCGCGCCTAACTCCCACCTCAGAGCACTCCCCCCCCCACTAGCCAGGGCGGGCGGGAAGGGGCTTGCCGCGTCCACGTTCCCTGTGCCGCCGAGCCCTGCACCACGGTAACTGCGGCCACTTCTGCGGGGGGGAATGGGCCCCGCTCTGCCGCCCCCGCTGTCTGACTCGGCCGCCGCTCTGTGCAC
>NW_015161950.1:1148017-1171900 GCF_001447785.1 Gekko japonicus | reverse complement strand
GGCCCGGGTGGGTGGGTGGGCGGGCGGGGAGGAGGAGCTGGGGCCTCAGGGGATCCCCATTGCCGCGTGCGACGGGTGCAGGATGCAGCGGAGATGACTCCTTGGCTGGCCGCGTTTCTTCCTGAGGTGGCCAGCCAGGCCTGCAGTCAGCCCAAAGCCTCGGGCCCGGGCCCGCCTGCCCGCCTCGGACGGGAGGCCAAGCTGAGCAACGGCGCACTCCAGCGACACGTGGTGGCAAGTCCACCCAAGACCACCACCTGCCTCCCTCGGGGGTCAGGTGAGCCCCCCACGACCGCTGCCACCGACCCCGGCCGCCGCCGCTCCCTCGCCCTTCGAGGCAGCGGCGGACACAGCCCCTTCCTGCCCGCCTTGCCTCGGCTGCGAGGAGCTCCCGTTTTGCCTGACACCCACCCTCTCCACGTCTGGCCTGGACAGCGCGGCAACAGGACATGATCCGCCAAGGTCAGCCTCCCCATGCCCTTCGCTTCTCGCAGCCACCACTTTAACAGGTTAGTCGCCTGCACGAGCCACGGCCACTCTCTGGGGCGCCTGCGACGGGGGGGAGGGGTGCCCCGGCGACGTGCAGACCCAGACCACCCCCACACACCCGCTAGCGCCCGTTGCATTCATGCCTGCAACGGGCCTTTCTCCTAGTTGTTAATATTACGCTAGGTACTCAGTACATTGCACTGGTTCTGCTGGGGTGCAAAGATGTACCCTCCCATTCAGTTTCTACTACAGAGATTCTCAGGTTTGACTTTAGTCCTTTGGAAACAATGGAGGGTGGGGACACCTTCTTTGGGGGGTAGTGTGTTTCTTAGCATCCAGTCTGGTGAAGCTTGTGATCACTATTTTTTTATGCTTTGGCTAGTTTAGTTAGTAAAAGCTAGTACAAAGGCAGACTTCTAGCTCTCAAAAATGCCTTGTAGATGTTTGGGATGGTCATCTCTTGGGCTTCAAAATGGAGTGCAGAAGCCCTCCCAAGTGCCTGATCAGAACACAAGTGGTGTGATGGATTCCCCCCCCCCCCCATCAAGTCACAGCTGACATGGCAACCCTGTAGACTTTTCAAGGAAAGAGACGTTCAGAGGTGGTTTGCCTGCCTCCACATCAGCCCTGCTTAGCTTCTGAGATCTGACGAGATCAGACTATCCTCAGGTTATCCAGATCAGGGCTTGGCTGAGAGTAATGTAACTGGCCCAAGGTCACCCAGCAAGCATCCATGGCATGAGTGGGGATTCGAACCTGGATTTCCCCGAACCTAGTACAACACTTCAAGTACACCACCACACTGGCTGTCATGATGGAATAGTGTGTTGGAATTTGATTTTTTTCCCTGTCATGATTATATATACAAAGTTAAATATAAGAACATTTTTGCTGTCTGCTTTTCTTTTATGGCCATTGAAAACAAAGTTTGGATCCAGTGGTGCCTTTAAGAGCAAACTTTGTTCTGCTGCTTCAGACCAACATGGCTATCCACCTGAATCTATTTTCTGGCCATTATTATTATACATTTTTTATGTTGTGATTATAGAAGAGGGGCCGTGACTTCAATAGCCCCAGCCTTGTCTGATCATGTCAGATTTCAGAAGTTAAGCAGGGCCTACATGGAGGCAGGCAATGGCAAACCACCTCCAAACATCTCTTGCCTGAAAGCCCTATGAGGGCCCCTGCCACACGGCAGGGAAAACACGGGGCGAAGCGCGGCTTTTAAAAGCCGCGCCAAAAAAGAAACACCGCATTCGCCGTGCGCCGTTGCTCCCCGGCACGATCAGATGCCGGGGAGGAAGAGACGAGTGGGAGGGGGAGGCTGCCGAACTGTGCATGCTCGAGCATGCGCAGTATGGCAGGGGGCAGGGGATGCGCCGGCGAAAAGACGCGTCGGCGATCCCATGGCCGCATTTGCCGCGGCCCATTCAATTGAACCACCCAGGTAGGTGGTTCTTTTTTGATGCGCGTTTTGGGCGGTTGGGACAGATCAGGGACGGCCACGGCACGATTGCCAGATGTTGCTGTGTGATCGTGCCCGTTTGATGCGGCCCCGATCCGTCCCTCTCCAGGCCCAAAACGCCTCGTGTGAACAGGGCCGAGGTCGCCATAAATCAGCTGTGACTTGATGGCAAAAAAAATTGAGAGAGGTGTTAAAAAATTATCTGTCCAGGCACCAAATGGGCTATGTACACCACTGGTCCCAGCAGCTCAATGATGGTGATCAGGAATAGTTTGAGCAGAGGGCAGCTCTCCATGCAGATGTTCAAGATGAGCCCAGCCAAAGTCACAGATAGTCTAACAGGCCCAGACTTGTGAAAGTCACAGATAGTCTAACAGGCCCAGTTCAGCTACTATAATCTGGCCTGTGCTTTAAGTAAGAGAACTGATGCATACACTTTAATTTCAGAGTAGTGATGAAACTCTCAGGGATTATACCCCTTAGTCAAAGTATGCTACCTTCCAAGTTTCAGGCAAATGGTAGAAAGGTTAAAGACAAAACAAGGAAAATAATTCAAATTAATGGCATCATTGATTTGTTGTTATTACCACAACAAATTTAACAGATGGAGCTTTGGGGAGTTCTTTTGTCATTAGTTTAGGAATGAAAGTGCATCCATTGTTCCTTGAAGACTAAGGAATCCTGATGGATATTTGGAGCTTTTCAACCTTCAACAGTTTCATTTGGACGGAAGGTCAGCTAGACACAAGGGTGTGTGAAAAAGAACTAGCAACTTCTCTGAAGGCAATGGGGTGGCCTGCCTCTGAAGTGGTACAGGTTTTGCATTGTGCAGAGTGAGCATTGCGGCAGAGTTAATGTGAGGCCTCCTTTGTTCCTTTTACAATTTGGTGGGAAACTCTGAGCAGCACCCTTGAATGTGCAAATGATGTTTGCTTTTACTAGCTCTCAACATTGCTCTAAATAGTACCACAAGTGCTTTTGCACTGCTTGTTCTTGCATTGCTGTCTCACAGCTATCCCTCTGCCCTGACCCATCTTCTGTCTGCCCAAGCCACCTGACAGAAAGCAATATTAACATACAAAACAGGGATTGTCTTTGGTTGGCTTGATCCTGCTGGGGTGGAGTGGAGGGAAGCTGCTTGGCTTGTCTCTTTAGTATTTTTGCTTTAGTCATTTTGCCTGCCTGACTCCCCAAAGTTGATCACGTTGATCAAGCAACCTTTGTATCAACTGTGTTCAACTGAATCATAAGTATTATGCATTTCTTGCACTGTCACATGTGATGAATGGGGAAGTCACCGTGATGCTAAAATACTAGAAGTTTATTTGCTGGGATTGGATATCAGATCCTCAACTTTACTAAAGGAGGAGAGTGTCAATGTTAGGATGATGCATGAACTTGGGGAAAACCAGAGCAGGCAAGACACTGTTTTCTCCTCTATGGCACCAAGAGCCCAATTGCCCCAACACCACAATGGGAACATGGAACATAATTGGTGAATTGGTTTGTGGCAGGAACTGGAGAGTAAGCCCCCTAGTTGTCATTGGTCCAAACAAGGGGATAGTCCCAGTCTGCAATTCAGGGTATGTATGAGCACTTGGCTGTGGGTCCTTTATCTCATCTGTCCAGCCAAGTCTGGTCTAGTCATGGTCAGTCTACTCAAATCTGGGAAGTCTATTAAAGTAAATCCTGACACTAGTGTCCAGGCCTAAGGTACATTGATTAAAATGTGTGAGAACCAAAATGCACACAAAACCTGATCAAATGCCTGATGTTTTTAACTAAACTAATTTGAAACAGATAGACTCCAAATCAAGGCCCGTATGAGAGCAGTGCATGGAAAACAAATAAATGGCCAAAGCACTTTCATAGGCATTCCCTCCTGAAAGCTTTGAATACCAATAAAACATGCATTTTTCTGCCATAAACATAAGAAGTGCAAAGTTAACCTCATTAAATGGAGTTCGGGTTATCAGATTCTTTATCCTTTCACTTTCAGAAAGCTGGCTACTTAATCCTCCCCCTGTCCCAAGAATTTCCAAATACAATGACAGCACATTTAGTAACAATTGGGCATACTGTTTATTCAGACATTTTCAAGACCCTAAACATCTTGCTCAGCTTTTATTTTCACCACCATTTCTCATTTAAGCTCTTAAAAGCCTGCCCTCTTTTACTGCATAAATCAATATACATTCCCTCCCCACGACCAATTGTTCAAAGTCTATGTAACCTTTACAGTAATGTAGTGTTAGTGTTCATGGATTGTTAAACAGGCACTCCATATGTTTGTTTGTTTTTTAAACCTGGTACATCATAATGGTATCCTAAAAGCGAGAGGAGAAAACGAAATAAGCCAGTGTTTCACAGTATCTTAAATGCAATTTCAGGCAACATAAGCATACAGATCGAGCATGAACCAGCATAGTGTACAGCTCTCCTTCTAAGTACCTAATCCCTGTCTCCAGATGAATTCTTGCAATCCTTTTCTAATTTCAGCTGTACGTTCTCCCCCCCACCATTCATTTCCCTCCCTACTAAGGGTCACACAGCAGCCACACATAATGTGAATAGGATAGTTCTTTCTCTGTTGCAAATATGGTGCTTTGCAGTGGGGAAGGGGAAAAGAGTGATAAATCCTAGTAGGAGATGGGGAGATCTGGATGTGGGGGCACCGGGGTTGCATATGACATGACATCACTTCCGGGGGAAACCGGAAGTGATGTCACTTAAGGGTTTTTAGTGATTCCTGTAGTGCTGTGACATCCCTTCCAAATAGCTCCTTTGGAGGGTAGAGTCTATGGCATTGTACCCCACTGATGTCCCTCCCTTCCCCAAACCCCACTCTCCCCAAGCACCACCCCCAGATCTCCAGGATTTTCCCAACCAGTGTTGGCTACTCTGCTTTCCATGGTCCACAGTCTTCCTTAACATCACTTTACCTCCTCCCCTAATGAGGTAAATTTAGGGAAAGGAAAGGGGAGGGAACTGGGTGCAGAAAAGGATGAGAATAGTGAAGCATTGCCAGAGCTACCATTTCGGTCCTCAAAGCCAGAACCTTTTGAGCATGCAAAGAACTTCTGAGAAGTCAAAGCTTTTTTTTTTTTAAAGAATTCTTTAAGAAAATTCAGAAAGACCATGCTAATTCCAGTTAAAATGTAGGGTTGTCCTTTAATGGGCTGCTGTAATGTTTTAATAATGTTCAATAATATTTTATATCAAATATTTAGTATGAAATTTCACTAATTCTTTTAATGTTCAATTATATCAATAATGAAGCCACAATATTTTGCAATGCAAAAGTTACCTTATAAAGAGAGTATGGGGTCTTTAAAAAAAATCACATTATAGTAATATTAGTAATAAGGCCTGTTGAGGAAAGTAAGACAATGAGCTCTAGGAAGAGGGTCTTGGAGAGCACGCCGGTCTGCAGCAGTCTCCCGTTGCCCCCCTCCCCCAAGCAGCTGCAGCCGAGTGCCCTGTCGAGTATCCTAGTAGACACAGGGCTGACTCTTTCCTAAAATGGGGTTAGGTGCCCCCTCCTTCCCACGTCCTGGTTCTGCCCAGTGGCGTCAGACCACAGGAGGTAGTTGGTGTGGCAGTGCCTCTGTATCCAGTAGGCCTTCAATTGGGTGTGGTGCTGGTGGTGCTGGTGGTGCTGGTGGAGCCTGTTGTGTAGTCCCAGCAGAGCCGCCTCACCCAAGGTGGAAGATTATGACAGGGTGGCTGGTGAAGGGGTGCCCTCCTACCACAGCAGCAGCCACCACCCCGCCACCGCTTCCTCCTCGGCCACCTCTGAGTCTGCCCCAGTGCCATCGCCCTGGGCTGCAGCACGCTTGTGGAAGTGGTCTGGAGGCTGCTGCAAAGGCTTGGCCAGCCAGGAAGAGGCAGCGGCATCCCCCTCCTCAGGACTCTGCAATGAGGGAGATGGAGGAGCCGCAGTGCGACAGGGCTCAGCTGAGGTGCCGCAGCTGCCATCTTCTGCTCCCTCAGCCAAGCCAGCAACCTCAGAGGGTGGGTGGTGACATGGCTTGGGGGCCCCAAGCTTGGCCGGATGGAGCTCCCCCA
Organism: Gekko japonicus; assembly: GCF_001447785.1. Taxonomy (NCBI): domain Eukaryota; kingdom Metazoa; phylum Chordata; class Lepidosauria; order Squamata; family Gekkonidae; genus Gekko; species Gekko japonicus. The sequence goes on along the minus strand of NW_015161950.1, from coordinate 1,165,878 downwards.
GGGGTGCTTCCCAGTGACTTGGCCTGCCAGCTCTTGGCTTGTGAGCACCCATGCACCCCCCCTCTGCCCAGCTGCCACAGAGCCGGCTGCTTGACACGTGTGGGGTTTTTCTATGCTGGGCCACACAGACAGAGCCTGAGGAGGTGGCAGAGGTGTGGAGTCAGAATGTGGCAGTGGGCATTTTTGGGGGGGAGCCCCTTCATTCCCAGGGAAAGGTTTTTGGTGGGGCAAATGAGCAGTGCAGGGAGCTCTTTGGGCCGTGCTTTTCTCCCTGCCCAGTTGTGTTTACTTTTCTCGCATTTTGCTGTGCTCCCCCACTTTCTCCCATTCGGCCTGCTTACCCTCTGCCTGCCAGAACGTTCGTCCCATAGGTAAGCTCACAGCACACTGAAGCCAAGCCACTGGGCACCCCTTCTGTGGGAGGGACTCACAAACGCAGCCAGCCAACGCAGGCAGTACCTTCTGATTGGCAGCTGATGGAGCCAACTGATTTTTGCGTGCATCGAATCTTGCCACTCTAAAACACATTTATATATAAGGACAGGATATGATTACAAAAAATCCTCCATAATTGACAGTGAAACCATCAGCTATGTCATATGAAACAATAGGATGACCTGTTCCAGTGAAATCTTAGCAGCAGAACTCTGATGGCTTTTTAAACAATAGTTACCATGCTTGACTTCTTAAGCATGTAGTGAACTTTATTTAGGAAATGGCTGAATGAGGATGAATTTATTAATTTACTTCATTTATATTCCACCTTTTTGCCCATGTGCTCAGTTGCCAGACTCGCCTATCATCACAGTGGGAGAAAGGGGGAAATACATCAGAACCTAGGCAATGCTTTGGGAATCCCCCAAAACTCTATGATAAAACCATAAAAATTGGGGAGGGGCTCCTAGAGTTGCCCATTGCGTCTAAGTTTGAATGCATTCTCCCCATCCCTTTCTGCCACAACAATCAGCATTGGCAGGTAAATGAATAGATAGTGGGAAAACACACTATAGGGAGAGACAGATGGCCACTTTACCAATAGGAACCCAAACTGTTGTGAAGCAAAGCAGTGGTGAAGCAAGTTATTGTGAGGTTCTATTTATTTATTTATTATTTATTACATTAAATTTATTAATTGCCTAATCCCCATGACTGTGGGGCTCTAGGCGATGTACAAATTTTAAAAACATAAAAACATAAAACCATACCCAGCATATTATACAATAATTAAAAGCAGGTAGCATGAAATTTTTTTGCAGTTTCCTCCCATATCTGGTTTGTGAGTGCTTTGTAAGCATGGGGAGTGAGTAAACTCCACAAGGAATAGGGATCCAGGTAGGGTGGCAGCCATAATGTAAACTGTCGCTGTCCTCAACCAAACACCTGGTGGAACATTTCTGCCTTAAAAGCCCTGCAGAATTGCATAAGATCCCGCAGAGCCCTGATGGTACTTGGCAGAGAGTTTCACAAGGGTTGGGGCCAGGGCTGAAAAGGTCCTGGCCCCAGTTTAGGACAGCCAGATATCTCTAGGGCCAGGGACTACCAGCAAGGTGTTCTGTGAAGAGTGTAATGCTCTCTCGGGGGGTGTAACGGAGGAGGTGGTCCCACAGATACGTCAGTCCCAGACTACTCAAGGCCTTAAAGGTTAAAAACAGAACTTTGAACTTGACTCGGTGCTCCACTGGAAGCCAGTGCAGCTGGCACAGTGCAGGTCAAATATGTGCAGTCTGTGATGTTCAAGTTTCTCGTTGCTAGAATTCTGTGGAGTGAGTAACAGATGATAGCGATTGATCAAGATGGGTAGTTATGTAAGTCTGTCTGTAGCAGTAGAAAAGAGCAAGAGTCCAGTAGCACCATAAAGACTAACAAAATATGTGGCATGGTATGAGCTTTCATGAGTCACTGCTCACTTGAGAGTTTGGAGAGGAGAGAGACCTCAGCAGGGTACAATGTAGGGTTGCCAAATGGCACTCACCTCCTTGGCGGGGGACTCCTGGGTAGCTCCCGGTGCACGTGCGCACCGCATCTACGTCACCCGGATGTGACGTCATGACTCCAGGCATGCTGGGGGTGGGGCCACAGCCATCTGAGGGGAAAACATAGAGTTTTCCCCTCAAATGGCTGTGGCCCTGCCCCCAGCGTGCAATGTCACATCCGGGTGATGTGCACGCAGGGGTAGGGTTTCCCCTGGGGCCCAATTCCGCGGGGGCAGAAATCGGGCCTCCAAAGCAGGGGGAAATCCACCCCCCGGGGGTATTTGGCAGCTCTAGTACAATGCCATAGAGCTCACCCTCCAAGGCAGCCATTTTCTCCAGGGGAACAGATCTCTGTCATCTGGAGATCAGTTTTAATCCTGGGAGATTTCCAGCCCCCACCTGGAGGTTGACAACCCTACCTAGGTCTGCCAGCCACACTGGTAGGGGTGGGGAATTCCCTGCCCAAAATGGCTGTCAGCTTGACTACATGATGTCACTTCCAAGGGAAACATGGAAGTAATGCCAGTCCCTTCTAGGAATTGCTGGAAACTTACTTCCAGGTTTTGCCAGAATGGATGTCACACCATTGCTGCCCCTATAACCCCCAGGCCTCCCATTGGTTACCAGCCCACCACTACACTCTGGACAGGGGACTAAGCAGCAAAGAACTGCAACCTTGTGAGCTGAGCACTTAGCAGTATGAAAGCTGAGAGACTGAACCAGTGGGGATCAGCTGATCAAACAAAAAGTTTTAATAAGAAAAAATTAACAATGGCAGAATAAGCACCTGTAAGTGAAGGCTTACTAAGAATAAACAACTTCCTGTGTATGTGTGTGCAGGAGAGATTGTTGATAGGAAGTCATTATATGATTGTTTATGGTTACATAGGTAATTAAAATGTTATCAATGCTGAACTGATAGTTTACACAGTCAGGATTTGTGTATCCAGTCTTTTAATAATTCTACTATTGCTAAATAAATAAAATCTACCTTTTTTCTTAATAAAATGGTATGAATGCATTTAGTTCTAATAACCTTACAATCCAGCTGACAGGGTTTGAATACCCATCCATGAAAGCAGAGAAATCACAGTATATTTTCTCCTGCTGTCATGGTCATACAGTGATTCACTTAAAAAATACAATTTCAGAGTCCTGTTATAACCTACCAATTGTGCAAGGGCATGGGGGGGGCATAACTAGTTTGCATCTGCCTGTACCAACATTTCTATTGTTGTAAGTGAAGCTCCAGCATAGGGAACCTTCATTCTGTCTCTGATAGAATTAAGAATGCCATCAACCCCATTACCTCCAAAGCCACTGGTACTTGAAAGTGGTTAGGGTGTTAAACTGTGGAGTCCTAGCTTCAAATTCCCACTCAACTGTGAACCTCAGTGGGTGACTTACAGTGCCATCCTAAGTAGGGCTATGCAGAATCTTAAGTCTTTCCCATGGGGCTTACTCTGAGGAAAGTGTTCTTAGGATTGCGCTCATCTAGTCATTCTCTCTCACACTAAACTACCTCATGGAATCATTGTGAGAATAAAATGGAGGAAGGGAAAAACATTTCTCCTCCCCTGAGCTCCTTGGAGGAAGGACACAATAGATATGTAATAATAAATTATTAGTAAGTGAAGTGATTGCCTACAAGAACAAGCAAACTGGGTGGAACAATGCTGTTGTGATCACATTGATTGGGTCAATATGTGTTCTAGTCGGGAAAAAGAGATTGAGTTTCTAGACACTCTAAATGACTGCTATGGAGCAGATGGTCACGGAACCTACCAGGGGAGAGGCGATCCTTGATTTGGTCCTAAGTAACACTCAAGACCTGGTGAGAAATGTAAAAGTGATTGCACCGCTTGGAAACAGTGATCATAATGTTGTTGAGTTCATCATTTGTACAAATAGAGAATTGGCCAAAAAGACTCACACAACCATTTTTAACTTTAAAAGGGGTAATTTCTCTGATATGAGGGGACACGTGGGGAGGAAACTGAAAGGAAAAGTAGAAAGGGTCAAAACAATTGGGGAAGCTTGGGATCTATTTAAACTACGATCCTAGAAGCTCAAAAAATATATATTCCGCAGGTTAGGAAAGGCACAAAAAGGTATAGGAAAAAGCCTGCATGGTTAACAAACAGAGTAATGGAGGCTGTAAAAAGTAAAAAGAATTCCTTTAAGCAGTGGAAAGCTAGTCACAGTGAGGCTGATAAAACGGAACACAGGCTATGGCAAATAAAATGCAAGTCTGAGGTCAGGCAGGCAAAAAGGGAATATGAGGAGCATATAGCAAAAAACGTAAAAACCAACAATAAAACTTTCTTCAAATACATTAGAAACAGGAAACCAGCCAGGGAGGCAGTGGGGCCCTTGGACGACCAAGGGGTAAAAGGAGTATTGAAGGATGATAGGGAAATGGCTGAGAAGCTAAATGCATTTTTTGCCTCCGTCTTCACTGTGGAAGATGAGAAGTGCTTGCCCACTCCAGAACCACTGATTTCAGGAGGGGTGTTGGAAGACCTGAGTCAGATTGAGGTGATGAGAGAGGAGGTCCTAAAACTGATAGACAACTTAAAAACTGAAAAATCACCAGGCCCAGATGGCATACATCCGAGAGTTCTGAAAGAACTCAAATGTGAACTTGTAGATCTCCTGACAAAGATATGTAATCTTTCCTTAAAATCTGCCTCCATTCCTGAGGATTGGAAGGTAGCTAATGTCACTCCCATCTTTAAAAAGGGTTCCAGAGGAGATCCGGGAAATTACAGGCCAGTCAGTCTGACGTCGATACCGGGTAAATTGGTGGAAACCATTATTAAGGAAAGAATTAGTAGGCACATAGATGAACAAAACCTATTGAGGCAGACTCAGCACGGTTTCTGTAAGGGAAGATCTTGTCTCACTAACCTGTTAGTGTTCTTTGAGGGGGTGAACAAACATGTGGACAAGGGGGATCCAATAGATATTATTTACCTTGACTTCCAGAAAGCTTTTGATAAAGTTCCTCATCAAAGGCTCCTAAGTAAGCTCAAAAATCATGGGATAGAAGGACAAGTCCTTTTATGGATCAAAAACTGGCTAGTTCATAGAAAACAGAGAGTGAGTGTAGGTGGGCAATTTTCTCAGTGGAGGGTGGTAAGCAGTGGGGTACCGCAGGGATCAGTACTTGGTCCACTGCTTTTTAACTTGTTCATTAATGATTTGGAGATGGGAGTAAGCAGTGAAGTGGCTAAATTTGCGGATGATACAAAGTTGTTCAGGGTGGTGAAAACCAGTGAGGATTGTGAGGCACTCCAAGGGGATCTGTCAAGGATGGGCGAGTGGGCGTCAACATGGCAAATGGGGTTCAATGTGGCCAAGTGCAAGGTGATGCACATTGGAGCCAAAAATCCTAAATATAAATACACATTGATGGGGTCTGAACTGGCAGAGACTGAGCAAGAGAGAGATCTTGGAGTTGTAGTGGATAACTCACTGAAAATGTCGAGACAGTGTGTGACTGCAATAAAGAAGGCCAATGCTATGCTGGGGATTATTAGGAAGGGTATTGAAAACAGATCAGCCAATATAATAATGCCCCTATATAAATCAATGGTGAGACCTCATTTGGAATACTGTGTGCAGTTCTGGTCACCACACCTTAAAAAGGATATTATAGCTTTGGAAAAAGTGCAGAAAAGGGCAACTCGAATGATAAAAGGGTTGGAACACTTTCCCTATGAGGAAAGGTTAAAGCGCTTAGGGCTCTTTAGCTTGGAGAAAAGACGACTGAGGGGTGACATGATCGAGGTTTATAAGATTATGCATGGGAAAGAGCAGGTAGAGAAAGAGGTACTTTTCTCCCTTTCTCACAATACAAGAACTCGTGGGCACTCCATGAAACTGCAGAGCGGTCGGGTTAGAATGGATAAAAGGAAGTACTTCTTCACCCAAAGAGTGATTAACACATGGAATTCACTGCCACAGGAAGTGGTGGGTGCTACAAGCATGGATGGCTTCAAAAGGGAATTAGATAAGCATATGGAGCAGAGGTCCATCAGTGGCTATTAGCCACAAGGTATAGCTAGGGGCTCTGGGGCAAGTGATGCTCTGTCTTCTTGGTGCTTGGGGGGGGGGTCAACAGTGGGAGGGCTTCTAATGTCCTGGCCCCACTGCTGGACCTCCTGATGGCACTGGTATTTCTGGCCACTGTGTGACACAGAGTGTTGGACTGGATGGGCCTTTGGCCTGATCCAACATTGGCGTCTCTTATGTTCTTATGTTCTTATAGTTTGAATATAGATACACTCCCTAATGGATATTAAGCTAGAGAGCCTTAATGACAAATAAAATAGAAGAGACAACTAAAACAGTAGAATGGATTCTATGCTTGTACTTAATGATCAGCCTTACTTTTCTGATCACTGCAAACTATGTTGCTATGGCACAGACATATCCTATATAGCACCTGTACTGCTAGGGCTATGTTAGGGGGCCAAGTTCAATGTGGTCCCTAGAGTACAAAAGCTGAGCCTAGTCACTGACATCTTGGAAAGTGAAAAGATATTTGGAAATTATCATATCCTAGCTGAGATCCTGAACTTTGCCATCTGTTACAAATGAGCTCCTAGACAGCCTCTGTACTCAGTTCTGTGGAACCTTACCACATAGAAACATACATGGAAGCATTTTTGGATCACTGGAGTCAAGAATGGTTTGTATTCCTCTCTTGCCCAGTATCTTTGAACTCTCCACCTAGGGCACCAGGAACTACAACAGAAGAAGAAGAAGAAGAAAGAGTCCAGGTCCAGCACCCTGATTCACTCACTGGTCAACTAGATGACATGGAAAGCTCATAGTAGGAGGAGGGGGGTCAAAGCTACTCCTGTTGCTGTTCCCCAGGAACTGCTTTTGTCCCTGAACATGGTGGTTCCACTGAGCCATCATAGTTCATATCTATTGATGAATTTATCCCCATAGAAACAGGATACATAAAAGCAGGATGTTTACTAGGATGTTAGATGTGGGGGACTTGTCCCCCCACCCCAAAAATCAGGGTATTGGTGTAGTGGTTAAGAGCAGCAGACTCTAATCTGGAGGACCAGGTCTGATTCCCCACTCCTTCACATGCAGCCAGCTAGGTGACCTTGAGTCAGTCACAGTTCTCTCAGAGCTGTTCTCTCAAGAGCAGTTCTCTCACTCAGCCCCAGCTACCTCTCAGAGTGTCTGTTGTGGGGAGAGGAATGGAAGGAGATTGTAACCCGCTCTGAGACTCCATGTGAAGGGTGAGATATAAATCTTCTTCTTCTTCTTCTTCTCATTCAAAGCTGCTTGCACACCAACCACTTTGATGTAGTGATTTTCTTTTATCTTCATGCAGAGCAGAGTTATGTGGATTTCATGAGATGCAGTGCAATCCTAACCAGAGATGTACCCTTTGAAGTCAATAGGATTAGAAGGGTGTAATTCTTTTTAGGATTGGATTGTTAATACCTTGGAGGCTGGCACTGGAAGATCTTGTCCTGGTATGACTGATATGAACTTGAACAGTTCTAGCCTGAGTTGTCTTTGGTGTTACCAGCTGGATTTTAGAAGCATTGTAATGATCCAGAGGCCCAAATCACATTGCACGCTATTGTTTCTCAGAGTTAGCACAATTACACATTTTAATTCCAAGCACATCTTTTCTTAGGTACACGTTTCCTTTTAAGGCAAGGACAGGGAGATCAGAAATTGAATGGTAATTTTTTGAATGGAATGTGCTCCACAGGTTAAGCTGGTGGTAAACAAGCATCATTATGAGATAAAGGTTTTGTGATTTAGATGCTTTCTTACCGGAGGTCAATGGGACTTATGTCTAAGTAAAGGTATTTGTATTAATTAAAAGAAACCTTGCTCTGTATATTGATGAGAATTATCCATCTCATTATGCTTGAAGAAGAGTGCAGGATTACAACACCTTGCATTCTCGGGCTCAGCTCATACATTTCATATGTGGTGTGACTACCATTTAACCAGTGGGTGTAGCATGTTGCCAGAGTATTTTGTTACATACTCCCCCTGACCCCAGCCCAATCAATGAAAGGCCAGGAAGCAACCCCATGGGCATGGTTTCTTCTGGGTGAAAGAGTGCTGAAGATAAGAGTTTCTTTGCTGTATTCCCACTACTGCAGAATATTGGTTTCAGATCCTCCTCAGGCAGGTAAATTGCACATGTGGGTAAACAGTTTCACTCATTATCTTCCACTGAGGAAATCATCCAGTCATCCCTGTCCATTAACAAACAATCATCTTAACAAAAAGATGGTGGCCCAGCACTTGTCCAATCTGTGGGATGATTGCTAATTGAAAGCACAGAGTGGGAGAAGTCCCATATGACAAGCCACGCTGATTGAACACTTTCTCCCTCAAGGGTGTGACAATGCCACCAGTCCAAGCTAATGCATAATATAAAATAAATATTTGGCTGACTGATCTTCACAAACCAATGCTTGCTCCCAGTTACATTCCAAAAGCATGAGACAACTCAAGCCATCAGCCACTCTGAGCCATGAGGGAAGGTGGGATATAGCTATTTCGATAAATAATAATAAATTGCCAATATATGTCCATGCATCAACATCCCAAATATTGTGGAACTGTATGATCTTGGTTCTATAGAATCACCTGTATGCTTCCATGTAGACCTTGAACTATGAGGATGCTGCATTTTGTGATGACAAATATGTAGAGCTTTAATATAGCAAACATAGCATTGTAAGAGCACTTCTTCATACCCTGTGGTGACACTCCAATACTGAATTAATAGCTCTTAAGCCCATGGATTGCACAATGCAAGGGCATAAGTTCTGGCCTGGCAGGAGAGACAGGAAGAAGCAGAGACAGGCTAGAGGGAAAGTGTAGAAACTAATTTCTCTCCTTTCAAATCACATTCTCCCAAACTGTGAACAGCACAGCAATGAAGAACTTTACTGTAGTTCTACTTGGGGAGAAGTAACTTCCTCTTCTTCCCCTGAAGGTCAAAGTCCTTGAATCTGTGCATTCTGAGAACAGCTTCACATAGTAATATTACAGCAAATCACTACCATCACGTTAATAACAACAATTGATATTCTATTGAGCCCTGATCCGCTGGACCCTTTAATTACTGCCAAGCCAACCCCCCAAGACATCTGCAGCAGACTAATGGAGCTGATGTTAATGTTTGGTTTTAGCATTGTATTTTAACATTGTATTTATATTAATTATTTTTGTATTTATATGTATAGCTGGAATTTTATCGGTTTTGTAAGCTGCCCTGAGCAGGCCTTGGCTGGGAGGATGGGATAAAAATCTAAATAATAAATAAATAAATAAATGGCTGAACTTCTCTCAGCTTCTCCTTGGGCTGAGCAAAAGTTGTCTGTCTAGTCTTTTAGTGTATTTGTTTACATTGTGGTCAAAGGTTTCAACCGTCCCCTTTTTATAGTTGGCTTTGTGGCTTTGCCTGTACTGTGTTTGCATGCTGCACAGTATGCAAAGGATATGGCATTTATATTGCAATATGTATCTTTTGTATGTTTACGATATGCATTACATATAATGCCAATTTATAGATGCACAAGTACGGCATTGAAAAATATGTACATTTTTAATAGGAAAAATCAGTGCAGAACATAGTGCCAAAACAATCATGGCTTTGGTTTACACACAAAATGGAGATTTTTTCCCCCAAGTCAAAACAGCAGAGATGAGAAATGGGAAACCATCTCTCATAGTTCCACATTAAGGTTACCAACTTGCAGACAGGGCCTAGAGATCTCCGAGATGACAGAGATTGGTTCTCCTGGAGCAAACAGTGGCTTTGGTGGATAGAGTATATGGCATTATTCCCCATTGAGGTCCCTCCTCTCTGTGAACCCTGTCCTCCCCAGACTTCACCCCCAAATCTTCCTAACCTGCAGCTGGCAACCCTGTGCCATATACCTCTAAAGTGAGGACTGATGTCTTGTACCCATATCCAAACGAGACATTCAGGAGTATGGCATGCATAAATCCAGGATTCACATGAGCTCTCTGCACTGATGTATAACAATGGAGAACAAATCACTTTAGACTGTATTATTCTGTAATGTGGACTATACTAACAGTACAATCCTGTGTGGTTTCCGTGGGCTAAGACTGGAGTAACTGTGCACAGGATTGCACTTTCAGAATGTTAAGAATCTGCTTAAAGCACCCTCACAAAAACAGAGAATTTTAAGGATTCTTCCTGAATAGCAAAAAAAAAAAAGTTGTAATGTTAAGGTTTTAATTGTAACAGGTTAACAAAACTTATTCTTTGCTTATTCGATTAACTCCTGTATACAGGAATGTGTGGACAATTGGCCTTAAGGAGGAGAGTGGAAATATCTTTTTGCTTTTTGATGGGGGTTCTTTGGGGAGAACAAAGGCTTTCACATCTTTTTAAGCTGCCATTCAGCTGCATGTAATGAAAGTTCCAGCTTGTGCAAGTGCCAATTAGAGCTAATTAGAAGCTGACTGCCCTGGCTTGGCACAACAATCCTCCACAGAGTTCACTTTGATTTTTGTCAGAGGAAAATGAAGGTTGCAATTCTCACTTGACTTACTCCAGTGCAGAAATGGAATGTTTCAGCTGAATTCAGTGGCTGTGGAACTTCTCCTAAAGCAGTGAGCTTCTTTGAATCCATCTTCTGTGGAGCAAACTGCATCTATGTAATGGATTTCATTCATTAGCGTTTATTAATAGTCCCCATTTATCAGATCAGCCCCTTACCCTCCTTTATTTCCCTCTTCCTTCCCCATTTCTTTAACAGGGTGTTCTTGAACCACTGGAGACCCAATTCACTTGCTCTTTTCATTGCAATCTGATTTCTCTTGGGTATCACCAGATGTAGAAGATTCCTCAAGTTTTTGTACAAGAGTAGAAGAGGGAATTTCAAGTATTCAGGCTTCCTTATCTCTACATGACAAGCCACAAAAAATGCCCTGTCTGTAGTCACCATCCACCTCACTTCTGAAGGCAGGGGCACAGAGGACAAGACCTGAGGGGCAGATCTTGTTTTCAGCACAATAATGCAAAGTTGTGGGAGCCTTGGATTCCTTTGCATCTTGTCATTCTGCTTGCACCAAACTGTCCTCACTGATCCTGGGGAAACCTAATGCTCTCCATCACATCCCCTTTCCATGTTGATTCAGCCAACATTTTTTTTAATTTACTTTTAATTTTTACACAGTTGGACAAATTACAGTATGTAGACAACAACTACAACAATATAAAATAGAAAACAGTATTGAGAACATAAGAACTTTTAGAACTATGGGCTAAGACTACAACATGCTTAATACAAATAATCCATCACTTTTAGTAAAATTGCATAAATTCAAAATATTTATGATTTCTAAAGGAGCTAATACCCTGAGTAGTTTGGTCTAATTTCTATATTATGGGTGACCATTTTGTTATATCTTTAAGAAAATCCTGATATGGATCTGCTTGGGAGATACCTGCAGTGATCTTACCCATAATATTTTTTATGGTTATTTATTATAAAAGTACATCAAAGTTTACATGGCATTGCATCTTATCCATAATATAGTGGTCCCAAATAATACTAGGAGAATCTATAGATTTCCATTTTTGTGCTATACATGTTTTGGCAGCAGTCAATAATATTGAAATCAAGTCTTTCTGGATATCAGGAATATTGATGCATTTCCAATTATTTAATAGAACCAGATCTGGGTTCTCTGAAATTATATATCCTGTCAGTTTTTTAAATTTCCTGTAGAATTTGGCTCCAGAATCTTTTAATCACTGGATCACTGGGCAGTGCCACCAACAATGAATCAAGGACCCTATAATGCCGCAGTTTTTCCAACACAAGGGGGAGAGTTGTTTCTTCAAATGATGTATTTGTTGAGGTGTCGTATACCATCTTAATACAATTTTGATGTTATGTTTATAGATTTTGATGTCCGCAGAAGAAGACCATAGTGATTCCCACAGTGATGCCGACAAAGTTAACCCACAATCTTTATGCCATGCTTCAGTGTATGATGTTAGATTTTTTTTTGTTCTAAGTCCATAAGAATTCCATATAATTTGGAGATGAAGCCTTTGTTGTCATATTTATATTTCTTTATTAGGACTTCAAACTTTGTGAGCAGGTGAGTTAAATTATCTTTAATCTTAGGAGTATTCAAATAGCCAACGTTTGTTAGAATTAGGTTAGTATCTAATCTAGGGGTTCCCCAAGTGGTGCCCAGTAACCCTGTTCCTGGCACCTGGCAAGTGTTTCTAGAAAATGCAAAGAGATGAGGGGGGTTGCCCAGCAAGGCTTCTGGTTGGTCACTGGCTATCTGATTGGCTGAAGGGATTAAAAATGCATACTGTTTTTGGCAGTAGCTGCAACCACAGCACACCATGCATGACTGAAGGTAAACTGGGTATATGTAAGAAAATATTTTTAAAAACCATATGTTCAGTTTGAAAGGCAACCTGTTAAGCAGAGGTTCTGACTAAAATGTTGAAGTATTTATTTATTTATTTATTTATACCTTCAATTTGTACCCTGCTCACCCCCGAAGGGCTCTGAGCAGCTTACACGGTGCATGGTGCAGAGACCTATGCAGAAACCCTAACTACGGCCACAGTACGTCTGGGGTGGGGGGAGCCCTACCAGGTACTCTCCCGGCTCCGATCGTTCGTTTATCCGGTGAGTGGGCGACTTCTTCCAGTTCTCTCCAGTGCATCTTCCACAGCCTCAGCTGTTCTTTCGGCTCTCTGGCGACTCCTCTCGGGGGCTGTTGGTTATGGGCCCTGGTACGCAGCCACGGTGGACGTCACAACGTCCTTGCAGCTCCGGACGTCCTCCTGCTGGCCACGTCATCAGCTGCCGAGCCAACCGCCTCCTTGGGATGTTGCTGCCTCTCTTCATCTCCTCCATGCTGACCGCCGTCGTGTCGCCACCACTTCTCGATTCCTCGCTTGGCTGGAGCCCAATTTCGAGGGAGGGGCACCCCCCTGTCCTCCTACGGACAGGTACCCATTTACCTAATTGCCTCGAGGGGCTTTCAGACTGCTGGGTTGGCAGGAGCTGGGGCAAGGGTCGGGAGCTCACCCCGACCATGGTGGTATTCGAACCACTGTTACAGCTGTTTGAGATGACTATTTCTACAGGCATTTAACTGCCTGTGCCACCGCCCCCGGTGTTACTATTACAGTTATGCATAACCTCACTTCCTGATATGTTGTGGTTCACTTCACCTTCTGCAGCAGCCGTTTCGTGATTGGCTCAGCCTCCTGCGACAGCCATTTTGTGATTGTCCTATGTCGGAATTCTATGTCAGAATTCCAAACATGCCCCCAGGCTCCAAAAAGTTGCAGACCCCTGATCTAGGCAAGTATAATGAGGGACATTAACGCATTCAAGCTTTTTTCTTGCCATGGTAGACTAGAATGCCTACCCTTGTGTAAATGTACATTTAAATAGGCATAACAACTGGTTACCTGTAAGATACAATTGTGCAAGAAATATACATTGTGATTCAGAATTTTACTGATTTATTTAGGATATTGAGTCTTGTGCAAGGTAGCCTACAATTAAAACAATGCCAAAATATAAAAACAAGCCATTAGAAACAAACTATTAAAAACAAGCCATTGGACATACACAACATAAAAACAAGCCATAAAACAAAATCATACAATTAAAAGCTGGTAAAATAAAACTCCTAATAAAAAGCCAGGGTTAAAAGATGCATTTTGGCCTGGTACCTAAAAGAAAGCCTGCAGAGGAGACGACTGAGAGGTGATATGAAAACATTTTCAAGTACTTGAACGGCTGTCATATAGATGATGCTGGGGAGTCTGATTCTATGATTATAGGTGCCAAGTGCCAGACAAACCCTCAGGAAGAGGATGTTCCAGAGATGAGGTACCACCACAGAAAATGCCATCTGTAGTCACCATCTACCTCACTTCTGAGGCACTGCCTTTCCCCACATGTGCCCCAGAGAGCACTGAGGTCAGGGTTGCAACATTGTTTGACCCTCCCTGGTCCGAAAGAAGCCAGGCTGAACATCACCAGAACCAGGGCTTTCTCAGTGGCAGCCCCATACTGGTGGAATGAGCTCCCGGACAACATCAGGGCCCTGCGGGACCTTTTACAGTTCCGCAGGGCCTGTAAAACAGAACTCTTCCACCAGGCTTTCAATTAGGGGCTGCCACTGATGAATGTGCCCTGGAACATCTTCTGGCCTGAGACTTCGCTGGCTACTACTCCTATCATTGGATGTGATTTGGATTATTGCCATCATGTCGGTTTTATTTGTGAATTGTTGCTGTTTTTAACTTGGTACTGTATTTATTAATTGCTTTAATCCCTGTAGTGTTTACGTTATTTTAACTTTGTTAGCCGCCTTGAGCCAGCGTGCCTGGCAAGGCGGGATACAAATAGAAACAATAAATAAATAAATAAATAAATACATAAGGTAGGGGCATAGAGAATCATTGTGGCCAGATCACACTATTTGAGGAACAGTCATAGCTGATGCACTCAATGGAAGAGACATGAGTCTCCAACTGTAGGCCAGTATTGAGTAGCACCCTCAAGCTACAAACCTGTTCCTTCAGGGGGAACAGCACCTCAGTTTTGTCTGGATTGAGCTTCATTTTATAGGCCCTTATCCACCCCATTACCTTCTCCAGGCACTATTCAGAACTTCCACAGACCCAATTGGCTTAGCTGTTAAGGAGAAGTAGAGCTGGGCATCATCTGCATATTGGTGATACCTGACTCCCCAGATGACCCTGCCCAGTGGTTTCATGTAGATATCAAATAGCATGGGAACAAGATAGAACCCAGCAGGACTCTGTAGCAAAAATGTCATGGGGCCAAGCTGCAGCCTCCAGGCCCACCTTCTGTAATCAGTTGGTCAAGAAGGTAAGAGCACAACCACCAAAGGATGGTGCCTCCCCTGTTCCCAAGCCAGTCAGCCTCTCCAGAACGATACTGTGGTCGATATTATAGAAAACCTCTGAGAGGTCCAGGTGAATCAACACGGACAGACTCCCCTGTCACTTTCCCAGTGAAGGTCATCAGCCAGGGTGACCAAAGCCATTTCTGAACCAAAGCCGGTCCTGAATCCAGACTGAATTAGGTCTAGATAACTTGGTGTAAAATATGAATATATGCTCCATATGCAATCAAACTGCCTTAGAACTTATTTTTGTAAACTAAAACTGACTCAAGTGCTCAGAGCAACTGAAAATATTTGTGCCTTACAGTGATGGAGATCTACATATGTCTTAATCTGACAGGAATCTTTCTACATCTAAACATTAGTCATATGATATTAAGTGTCTTTGAAACTTGGGCCCAACTGTATTCTCACAAACCCTTGAATTCCTTGCCTTTGCACAGGTTTCACAAGATTCCCTAGACCTTCACCGAACACATCATAGTTTGAAGCCTTTACCTGTATAGAAGGTAATCTTTTCCCCCCAATCAGAGATCTCCTGTGTTCTCTGTCATTCCTAATTTCAGATAGTTCATTTAGTACATCTCTGCTTGAAGCCCAAAGGACATTTTTGTCATTATAAATTAAAAATGATTCAACTTCTAATTAGGTAGGCTATAGATCCCTTTGCACAATCATTCCTGTAAATTACTTGGTTGAATTACTTACTTCAGAGGAAGGCAACTTGCTTCGGGGGGAATGAAAGGGATGAAGGACAAAATTCAATAAGGGCTGTCAACCGGGGTGCCATTTGAGACAGTTCCAGAATAGGCTCCATGTGATTAGGTCTCAGGGATATTCTCTGGTCAAGTTGCTGGTTTTGTACAATTGAATATCTCTTGGTTAATCAGCACATCCTGTTGTCTGCTTATAAGGAATTAGACCAAACAAGTTTTAGAATTTGCTGCTTTTGGTGGAGGGGGACCAATCTAGGTATTATCACTCCAGCTGAAATCCAACTGGAGCAGTAGTGTAGCAGCTATTCTGCATGGTTACTGTAATGTGTTTATGTGGTGAGCCACGCAAACTTTCTTTGGGACTACTTTGGGTGAATCTCCAGAGCCACCCTGTTTTCCCATCTTATATGGGCAATATAAAACCAGTCCTAGAATTCATTTTTCAGATTTTCCCTGGTGTTTTGAGGAACTATGTTTTGTTGTGTCTTACTGATAGAAAAGATCAACACAACTGCTACATGAAGCTTTGTAATTTTTCTTACAAACGGAACTATCTGTGAATAAATGTTTGATCAGATATTTACACAGAAGCTTTCTAAGATAATAGAGCCAGTTTGGTGTAGTGAAGTGTGCAGTCTCTAATCTGGGAGAACTGGGTTTGATTTCCCATTCCTCCACTTGCAGCTGCTGGATGACCTTGGGTCAGTCACAGTTCTTTCAGGGCTGTCCTTGAAAAGCCAGTTCTTGAAAGAGCTCTCTCAGCCCCACGTACTTCACAGGGTGTCTGCTGTGGGGAGGGGAAGGAAAAGGAGTTTGTAAGCCGCTCTGACTCTGAGTGAAGGGCGGGGTATAAATCCAATCTCTTCTTCTAGATCCAAGTCTGGTTGCTACAAATTCATGAGAAATGGTAATTTCTCAAAATCTTCAGAAATGAGCTTTATTCTGATGCATTGCTGTCTGCTGTTCACAAAGGCATGAGGATAACAGGATAAACTAACAGGATGGACAATGAAGAAGAAAGTGACTCAGATAATCTGACAGAGATGGCCCCAAACAGAAGCTTGTTGATATTCCCATTGAAGAAAATCATCTGAATAGTTATTTCTATGCACAGTGTATCCAGGTTCTGTCACTATATCCATTGTCCTGGGGCTTTCTTAATTCTATATAATCAGAAGTGGGTCCTGTTTTCTTGCTCTTCCATTCTTTGCTCTGCTCTGATGCTTCACCTGCCTGCCTGCCAGAAGCACTTTGCTTGATTTCAGGTACTGCTGGAGGGGTTACATGGCCCATTATGTCTTTTGCTTGTGTCCTCTGGAGGACACGGGGGAAGGTTAGGGCACAGTAAATAAGGTAGGGATAGAGCTAAATGTCATCCCTCTGCCATCCTAAAGACACTTTGCTAGGAGTAAGCCCCATTTAATAGACTTGAATAGGGTTCTGAGTAGACCTGCTTAGAATTGTTCTCACAAGTACTATCAAGAGGTAACTGTAAAATGTTTGGAGTTGCTTTCTAACTAAGGCTGTGGTTCTAAGCACACAAGTTTGAAAAAGCCCATCAAAGTCAAGTCAATGGGAATTGCTCCTCAGTTAATTGTGTATGTCCTTAAAATAAGTTTCAATATATGGGTTCAATGGATAACATTTCTCTTACATACTCTACACACAAACACACAGGTGTATGTTCAGAACAGCAGGCTGTATAATCATCAGTTTAGTGTCACCATTTCAGATCCAATGAAATATGCTGTTTTGTTCTTCTCTTGTAAATTTGTTTCTAAGACAGTCATTCGATACTGAGCCTCCTCCCAAACACAAACACACACACTCTTCTCTACATGCTGTTCAAGTTGTCCCTCGAGAAATAAAGTAGCTGTTTCGCACATTTCTCATTATGGGAATCTAATGAGAACTCTAATTAGCATCATGAATTTTTCCTGTAGTTCTCAAACTTTACAGTTGTCTGAGCACTTCTCAGTCATGGTTCTGCAACTCTCTCCCTCATTCATACTGTTATTCTCAAAAGTGATTTATAAATGGCTGTCTCAATTTGGCTTTGATCCTATTTATTCCAGCAGCAATCTGTATGAGGCCATGCACTTACACTTATCAACGGCCTTCGTGCAAATACCCCTGGTAAACTGGCATGGAGTTACCAGCAGTCACATCATGACTGTTAGTGTTCCTGTGGAGGTGCCCTTTGTGT
>NW_015161950.1:1138501-1147965 GCF_001447785.1 Gekko japonicus | reverse complement strand
TAACAGGTTAGAATGTTGGATTATGACAGGGGAGACCTAGATTTAACTCTTTCCTTGCCATAAAACTCACCTGGGGACCTTGGGCCAACCAGTCTCAGCCTCACTTTCTTTGAAGGACAGCTGTGGGGATAAAATGAAGGCAAGGAGAACCATTTACTGTCTTCTATGAGCTCCTTGGATAAAATGCAGGATAAAGGTATAAAACATGATTAAAAGTATTGCCATGTTTGTAGCAACCAGGGCAGCCATATGCACAACCCCATGTGAGATGCCAATTCACACAAGTCACAGGGAGCTAAGTTCCTCCCCAACACACACACACACATTCTACAATGGGGGCCTCAAACTGATTTCTGTTTAATGGCCACCCTAGTTCTTCTTTAACCACCTCTGCTTCTCTGGCTGTTATCACAGAGAAACAGCATCACAGAGTGGCCTTGTCTTGCACTACACAGATGATCAGCAAAGCTTTCAGTAAGCTGACCAGTGGGTCAAGAAGTTCAGCTACCCCAGGCTACAGCAGACTTCTTAGAAACATAGGAGATGATTTAAAGACTTCCAAATCAGAGAAAACCCACTATAGCCCCAGGTAAGTTGTTTCAATGGCTAATTACACTCACTTTTTAAAAGGTTAACCTTATTTCTATTCCAATTTTGTCAGCTGCTAAACAGTTTTTGAATATTTATGCATGCCAAATCTCTGAACATTATCTGTGATAACCTTCACTCTTATGTTGATGATAGTTAACTTCAGCAGATCGGGATCCATGGATGGGGAAACCTGCTTAGCAGAAACAGAGAAGAGGAACTGATAGAAAGAAACAACAGTGAATGCAGCTGACCTCACTCATGATTGGTTTCTGCTGACCCCTGATTGTTATAAATGGTTTTGCCACAGGCATGAGATAGCGGCTTTCCTGAGCAACAGGCACATTATTTGTTCCTCCTTGCTGGCTCTTCTCCTTTTTAAGTAAGTACATTTTAAGTTATATATTTTAAAGCATTTGTTTAAAACATTTCTGTAACCTCTCATGCCATGTTTAAAAACAAGTCAAATCAAAATAGCATTATTAACATTACTTCCAGCTATTACACCACCCACCTTTCAAAACAAGCCAAGAAATAGCTAGAAGTCTTTAAGGTTTAAAAACATTCCTGATTAAGTGTGCTTTGTAGAGTCACCTAAAACAAATCCAAGAAAAATTATCTTGGTTTGGCATTTATTTAGACAAATCCAGGTTGGGAAATTCCTGGAGATTTGGGAATGGAGCCTCGGAAAGCCTGTATATAAACATCACCTGTCAGAGCGAAAACTCCCTAAAGATTATCTTAACAGGCATCTATCTATACATTCTTCTGTCGTCCTCCCTTTGAGGAGCTCAGTGTATATGACTCTACCCTACCCGCTTCATTTTATGCCCATCACAGCCCTATGAGGTAGGCCAAGCTGAAAGTAAATGACTGACTACTGCACCTCATTGACTTTCCATGAGCATATTCATATATGGAAAGGTTACCAAAGATTTGTAAAGCCCAGTTAATGATGGGATTTAAAGGACAATCCAGCTCCTTGGATTGTGTTACACTGTTACTGCTCCCACCCCTTGTCTATCCTTCTTTCCATGCTTCCATTCCCACCGCCCACTGTCATCCTCTCACCTCACCTGTCAGAGTAGCAATGCTCTCCCTAAGCTGTGGAGTCTTGTGAGCAAAAATTCTACTTTGTGAGCTACTGGCATTAAAGTTGTAGGAGAGTGATTTAGCTTCTGCATAAATCTGTATGCTCTGGAGCCATTCTTCCTGTGATGAAAAAAATATGTGAGCTAGCTCACACTAACTCAGCTTAGAGGGAGCACTGTTCTGTAGTATCCCCTCCTGCTGATCTCAGTTTAAACATTGATTACATGGTTTAACCTCCTTAACTATCAGCCATTCCCCCTGCTTCAGCTCTCTTTGTATGTATTTGTCTGTGGTAGAACCTAGTTGGAGATAATCACAACATTCCTTATGACACCTTTCTGTAATGACATCACCTTCTTGAAAAGTTCACATATGATTTCAAAATCCTGAAAGTACCAAAAGACTTACTGTGTAGTCTCCATCCATTTCTCAACTTCATTTGATACATGGAAGTCTGCACTAGGACAAAAAAGTATGAAATGTACAAGAATGTGACAAAAGTTTTAATACAGCCAGAAATAACAAACTGTTTTGCCAATGAACTGCAGAAAGCTTACTGGTTGCACATGACATTCTCCTTACCTTTGCAATAGGAGGGCAATAAATTCTCCCTTTCTAAGAAAGGGTGTTTTGCACACAAGGATCTTTCTTTGCTTCTGGTGACTAGAGGTTAGTTAATTCATCACTCCTTCTTGTAGTAAAAACCTGATAGTTCTGGATTTATCTTGTACAGCAGTAAAATGGTAGGGATTTATATCTAAGCAGTTAATGTATAAGTTTGGGGGGGGGAACTTCCCCCCACATATATTCTGTGGACCCCTACAGCTTCTGATCAGTTTTACTAACAAGCTGTAATCCTTCCTGTATAGGATAAAGTAGGAGAACTTGGGGAAAAGTTTCTTAATTGATCTTGCAAATTATCTAGATTAATGGCAGTAACCGGACTAATTGAACTTTTGGACTGTAAAATCATTTACTATAGCCGTTCAATAAATCCCCCGATAACCAGGCAGAATAAGAGGATATATAAAGCTCTGAAAGGAGCTTTTGAAACAGTTGTCTTAAAAGTGGGAACGAGTCCTTTATAGGAAGCTGGGCAGATGATTAACAGAACAAAAGGGACTATCTTACACAGAGAGCTATATTTTAGCAATGTGGGGGAAACTGGCACATCACATTTGTATGACAAAAGCCAAGCTTTATCAGTATTTAAAAATGACTTGCATACAGCAAGTGCCAGTGCATGGTGAAACTATAGTGATTACCCAAAAATAAAAAATAAAAAACTCAGAGTATGAAAAGACTAAAGTTCAAGTGCAAGATTAAAAAGAACATTCCAAAGAAAGAGGGAAAAGATCAATCAAAATAATGAAGCAGCATTTAGTGTGTTCTTTGGGCACAGCTGGCAGAAGGCAGCAGACCAGCCATGGAGGTTTTTTGACGTTATTTCAACAAAAACAACCTCCTTTCCTCACAGATGTGCACTTAATATAAAAAAACCCCAAGCATAGTTACTCAATTTACAGACAATGGATTTTACTTAAATCACACTCTGGTTACCAATTAAAGATCATATCCTATGGTTTAGAGTCTAGACTTAATACACCTTTGCCTCCTTGCTCTAATAAAGTTGCCAGATGGTTTTGGCAAAAGCACTGGGCACACTTCCTTCCTCACCCCCTCCAAGGCTATCAACTCTGATTCACAAAATTCCTGGAGATTTTGAAAGCAGTGCCTGGGGAGGACAGAGTTTGGGGTAGGGATGGGCATGAATCAACTCACAAACTAACATTCATGATGAATTTTTAGCACTATTCATGGTGCTTCATGAACAGAGATAGACTGGCACCAATCCATTAAACTGTTTACAAAATTCCAAGGCAACACAGGGGGTGGAATTCTCCAGCCTTGGAAACACCAATAGGAGCCCTCCAAACCTTAACAGGCATTGCCAGCCACTAATCACAGAGTTCCCATTTTGCTCTATGGGTTCAGAAAGCTATATATTCATTGGGTTTGCTCTCTCTCTTGTTTGTTTGCTGGTGAATTGAGAGAGAGGCACGGAGCTAGCAGAGCAGATTCATTGCTTTGCTTTGTGCTTGTGATCTGCTCTCTGCTGCTGGGGTTTGGGAGGGGGTGGGATGAATTCAGGGCTCTGGGCCACAGTCTCTGTGCTCAAGCTGAGCAGTGGGGCTTAGCTACCGGGGGCCTTCCCAGAGAACCCACATTTATATACCCCACCCTTTCTGCTTGTGATCTGCTCTCTGCTGCTGGGGTTGGGGTATGGAATGGACTCAAGGATCTGAGCCACACAGTCTCTGTGCTCACACTGAGCACTGGGGCTTAGCTACTGGGTGCTTCCCCAGAGGACCCGCATTTATATAACCCCACTCCTCCTATTTGTGAAACACCATAAGGGAGAAAGTGGGTGGAAGGGGTGCTTGTCATGGGGGGAAGAAGCCCTCCTCATCCATGCCAGGGATCCCTGTTGCAGGGCACCAAACCCAGCCTGCCACCCCCCCGTCCCACCCTGACAGGGCATCACCAGGGTCTTGGAGCCTTCCCCCCTGCTCTGTCCTTGGGGCTCTCCCAAGAAGAAACAGATTTTAGCAGTGTCCAGATGCCAGTAGTTGCTGAAAGCCTTTGGAAAGGACTCTGACAGCAGTGGTTCAAAGGTTGGTGGGGAAGCATCCTTCTCTTTCACATCCCAAGTCCTGGCTGTTCCTGCTGCCTGAAGTATACCTCCCTCTGGTGCCTCCCAGCCCAGTGTTAGGAAGTAGCTGTGCATAGTCCCACCTGCTCCAATTGTGGGAGCCCGTTTCTAGGCCACCCAGTGGAAGCATTTCTGCACTCTACCTAGTGATACTGTGTGGCAGAGTGCCAGGTGTGCTACACCCATGCCTGCAGGGGCACAAATACCCAACACCTGTCTTCATCCATTCTCCGTGGGCACCTGAAAAGGTTGCACCCTACTTTTTGCTGCTGGAGGAAGAAGTGGCTGGCAGTGGGAGAAGAGCAGGAACAAGTGGAAGGATAGCAGGAGGCCACTCCAAGAAAAACTCCCCATGCTCTGGGTGCCATGGTTGGGACCCCAAGGCAGGCCATCCTCCAAGATGTCATGCTCCCAGGTATGCTGACAGTACCACCAAAAGGGCAAGGGGGAGGGCCCAGGAACCACTCACTCACCTCATCGGTTTGGGTATCAGGGTTGGACTTGGGGTTTCAAGCCACCACATCTACATATGTCATTGCACGCTGGCTCGGGTTTGAGTCTCAGGTTGTCTCAGAGGACATTGCACTGGTTCTGTTGGATGGGGGAAAATGCCCCCCACCTTCAGTTTCTACTGCAGAGATTCTGAGGGACTTTGATGTTGTTCTGCTGGACTTCTATTACTCCCCCCACACTTTTGCTGTTTTCTTTTCCTCCATTGAAAAGTGTTTGGTGTCTCTAACATGCCAGGAGAGGTGCATTCTACAGATCACAAACTTCATGAACAGGTTCGGTTCATATGAAGCCTTTTTAGTTCATGACAGTCCGTGGTTTGGTTTGGGGGTCCACCACAAACCACAAACCAAACCGCATTTTCACAGTCCATGCCCATCCCTAGTGTAGGGAGGGTAGAACTCAGCAAGGATGTGATATCACTTCTAGGTCAAATGGCACATCAGCATCAAAGGGTGAGGCCTCAGACTCCTCCCCTTCCTGTAAGGTCATTTCCTCCTTTTAGAATTCAAGCTTACTACTTTATAGTGGTGTTGACTGCTTTCTGTATTGGCAAATATACATACAACGAACAGTAATGTTCATTTTTAAATTAGTAGAATGTGCAAAAGGAAGGGAGGAGAAATATGATTTGGTTGACATGTGGGCAAAATCTAGAGGTCAACCAAAGCCCACATCCCTTTACAAACATACACATATTCCATTAGTGGTGTATATGAGACATCTGGCATCTGTAAGAAATGTGAGTGCTACAAATCCCACTCACACTGCCAGGACACTTCTACTACAGCTTGCCTTGGCTTCTTCTACCTGTTTCATCTGGATGCAAACCTTTTGAAACTAGGGACAGTGCAGCTCCAGTGGCTATATGTGATGGACAGAGGCTGGGAGCAAGGGCTGGAACCCCCACACACACACACCTCTTCTCTCACCCTCATCACCTCCCCTTTGGTCTGGACCATAAGGCGAAGTTAATACTTGGACTCACAAAAAACAGGTGGGCTCTGTAGGCAGAGAAAGGGCTCCAGCTGCCTCAGCTGTTTCCACTCACAGTATACCCACCTGCCTTGCAGCTGGGAAGGCATTTATTCCCTTTGCCCTACCATAAACCTCTGTGCCTTGTCCAATTTTTTTATAATGTGGGGGAGTGAATGGAGTGAATGCTTCTGCCCCTGCTGCAAGTCCGACAGGTTATGTGCTTCCAGTGAGCATCAATAGCTCCTTTGCACTAATGGTCACTGCTTTGCTCATTGTAGCTGCACTGCTAATTTGCCTGCCTTTTCAGAACATGCACATTTCAAAAGAGTGTGTGATTTTTAAAAATACATAAGCTTTGGGTTCTGTGGACTGAGTTTTAAAACTCAGGTATTTGAACCAGTCTTGGAGATATATCTATTGGAAAGCCCTCTTATTCAAAATCGAAAGGTGAGGATTTGGGCACTTTGCGGTGCTTTAGCACCAGTGGCAGGTAAGTGAGAAGGTGGTGAAGAGGAGAACTGCTGCTGCTCCTGGTGCTTTGGGATGGAAGACAGCATTTTGGTCAAGGCACTCCAGGAGGGCCAAGCCTGCAGCCCTCCTTGTTAGTCTCTGTGCCACCAGCACTGTTGATGCAGTTCAGCTATCAAATGCAGAGGTTCCCTTGACCTCCGAATGCAGGGACTGACCAAGGCCTGGGACACCTGCCTACTTTCTACTTAATTAGAAAACACTAGACAGGAAACCCTGGACAGAAGCAGCAAATATTGGACTGTCCAGCACAAGACTGGACACCCAACAATCCTATGCTCTTGGGGGTGCCATGCCTCCCCCTATGGCAGGAGACCTCCCAGTGGCAGCCCTCTCTTCCTGTTGCCACTTGGATCTGCCTTCCTGCTGCCACTTGGATCAGCGGTGGGAGGAAAACTAACAACAAAAACATTGTTTGACTGAAAATAAAGTAAAACCATAGAGTTTCTGGCAATTCCTAGAGAAAGTTGACATCACCTCCAGGTTTTTCATTAAAGTGAAGCCATGCCATCACCAATGGCACTTGCCATGTCTCCACCCCCCTACTTGCCTTACACAGGTGTCCATTTACAGGTGTTGTTAGCTGAATGGGAGCCATTTCCCTGTTACTGCTTCCTTCCGCAGAAACAGAGGAATAAGAACACAAGAAGGATCCTCCTGCATCAGATCAGTTGTCTATCTAATCCAACATCCTGTCTCACACAGGAGCTAGCTAGTTTCTCCAGATGGCCAACAACAGAGCACAGAGGCTGAAGCTTTCCCCTTGTACTTCCTCTTGACACTGGTATTCGAAGGTGTACTGCCTCCAAATGTGGAGGCTCCCTTTAGTCACCAGGGCTAGTAGCCACTGATAGACTTACCCCACCATGACTCTCTCTAATCCCCCTTTTAAAACTATCTATGCCTGTGGCCATCCTTACATCTTCTGGCAGCAAATTCCATATTTTAATCACTCATTGAGTAAAGAAAGACTAACTTTTTTCCATTCTAATTTATCGCCCAATACCTTTACTGTGTACCCTCAAGTTCTAGTATTTTGAGAGAGGGAGGAAAAGTTCTTTCTACTCTTCCTACCCCATGCATAATTTTTTATAAATTTCTATAATGCCCCCTTTTAATAGTCTCTTTTTTAAGCTGAAAAGCCCAACACTCTTCAGCCTTTCCTAACAGCAAAGTACTCCAATCCCTTTGTCATCTTGGTTGCCCTCTTCTGTAGTTTTTCCAGCTCTGCAATGTCCTTTTTATGGTAATCAGAACGGCACACAGTATTCCAAATGCTTGTCTTATTTTCAGCCCATTTCCTAATAATCTGCAGCCTTCTTCACTGCTGCCGGACACTAGGTTGCGATTTTCCTTGAGCTAATCACTGCAACCTCAAAGTCTCTTTCTCTCTGGGACTACTTCCACAGTAGTGAAATTCCCCACATTGCATGCTATGTGAAATTTTCCACAGTAGATTTTTCCTCTCCAAGCACAAACCCAAAGTTTTCTCCTTACCCCAAGTTTTTGGAACTTGCTAAAACTGGGGATTCCAAAAACGTGGGGTAGGAAGGAGAAAACTTTGGGTTTGCTCCTGGTGAGGAAAAATCTACTGTGGAAAATGTCACATCATGCTCAGTTGTAAAACCATCAATGTGGGGAATTTCACTACTGTGGAAATGGTCTCAGTCTCAACGAGTCCATACTCCATTAGCATGCCCTTAAAGTTGGGTTTTTTTGTTCTAACATGTACTTACTTACCTTGAACTTCATTTGCCACATTGTTGCTCACTCATCCAATTTGGCTGGCGCCCCTGATGAGGGGCGCCAAACTGCACCCACCCCCCACCAAAAGCCTGGGTGACCGCTGCCGCCACCCCATCACCGCCCCGCCACCTCTTTGGCCAGCTAACTTCTCCCTGCCTGCCCCCTCCCCAGTGGAGTGCTTCTCCTCCTCCTCCTCCTCGCAGCTGGGGACTGGCAGCTGCAGCAGGAGCAGCAGCAGCAGGGCCGGGGGAGCGATGGCTTGTGAGCGCCTTGCCTGTCAGCCCAACACACAGAGCAGCCGACCAACAGGTCAGACGCTCGTTCATTATATGAATCCCCCCCGGAACTTTCTTGTGGAAGGTCATGTCTCTCTCTTCCTAGGCACAGCTTAGTTCGATCACTTTCTTTTCATAAACGACCCTGGTCTAACGCCATAATAGCTGGAGTTTCGGCGGTTCATCCCCAGAGTACGGAGACCCCATCGAAACGAGAGACGTTTATTTATTGATATTTATTTTATTAATTTTTGTATTTATACCCCGCCCTCCCCACAAATGGGCTGTTAACAGACGTGTCAGAGGAAGACTCTAAGATGGCGGCAGCGTGAGTATCTCTTTCCATTACTCCCCCGAAAAGATATGATTTTGGCACAAAACAGTTTGAAATAGAATGCAAAAGGGAATTTTCAAGAAAGGAGCAACTACTAAAGCAAAAGGGAAAAGCGTCCGTCCTGTGAGCTTTTATTTTCAGCAACTAGGAGATAAATTACAGTCTGAAGAGGAGAGACGCGGAGGAGTGGGAATGGCAACCGACCCAGCTTCAGAGAAATCTCATGATATCCTGTTGTTTGAAACATTAATAACAGACGCTTTGGAACGCTTAACAGACAAAGTAGCAACAATGATAGACCCAATTAGTGTGCAGCTACAAGAAATACACCACAAGCTGGAGATAATTGCAGAGGAGACAAAGAAAACCAAAGAAATTGCACAACTCAACACCAAGGCAATAGAGGGTTTGAAACACGCTTCTTCTCAACAACAAGAAGAAATCTCCAAACACCAAGATAAGATTATACAAATAGAGACACATCTGCGAGAAAATAGGCTGAAACTACGAGGAGTAGCAGAGGACTTATGCCCACCTGGGGGCCTTTCTCAGACTTTGTCGGAATGGTTTACAACCTTGCTGCAAATTGAAACAAACTCTACTAAACTTATTGAAAATGCTTACCGGGTGGGCAAACAGCGGCAGAAGGAACCACGAGATGTAATAGTTCAACTAAGTAACACAACCACGCGGGGAAAAA
>NW_015161950.1:1138150-1138336 GCF_001447785.1 Gekko japonicus | reverse complement strand
AACTTTAAATCTGCAAAACAATAACATCCTGGTGTTTCCTGATATTCCAGCAGAAGCCGTGCAGAGAAGGAGAAGACTTAAAGAGACAACAGCTACATTACGTTCTATGGATCAAAGGTACAAATGGGCTGATTCAGGCAGATTGATAGTAAATCTTCAAGGGACAACATACTCAGCACACGATGA
>NW_015161950.1:1137863-1137990 GCF_001447785.1 Gekko japonicus | reverse complement strand
TATATTCTATATATTTTATATTGTATAATTTTGGGGGGTTGGCTTTTTGGGGTTGGTTTTTTGTTTTGTTTTGTTTTTTACTGTTTTTAATATTAGTTTTATTAAAGGAAGTACATCAATTCTCTTG
>NW_015161950.1:1130312-1135700 GCF_001447785.1 Gekko japonicus | reverse complement strand
CCAATTACATTCACATCCTGTAAATAGTTCCTGAGTATATACAACGTTATAACATGTTCAAAGAATTACAATACATTACTCATCACACTTCCGAATATGTTTTCAGTATAGAGATAACAGACTTGGCGTAAGCTTAATAGAAACATTAGGAAGCAATCTGAACTATTGGAGCGTTAAGAAAGAGAAGAAAGAAAAGGAAACTTCTGTTATCAACTTACAATTCGACCATTTGGAAGATGTGATGTGAAATATTAGAGCTAGTGGAGAAGAAATAAGTAAATAAGTATGAGATTTTGTGGAACTAGTCATTTCGTTAATCTTATATCCATTTGTGGTATTGAGACCATTCAGATGAGATAAATTGTTTTTGAGACAGATAATCCATCACTGGGTACCATTTTTCTATGAAATTAGACTTTGTTGGGTTTTGTGACATGTAATTTAGTTTGTTGGAGACTGCATCCATTAAGTAATGAGTCCAAAGTTTCTTGTACCATATTTCTACTGTGGGTGCCCCTTTCTCCTTCCAGTGCGATGCTATTGTTCTTTTGGCCGCATCTAGAAGGACTTCTATTGTGCGTCTATGTACTCTGGAATTCAGATTTTCGGGCCAGGTATTCAAAAACAAAATTTCCGGTTTTAGTGGAATTTGGACTGAGGTTATTTCTTGAATTATGTTTAGTATTTCTTGCCAGAATTTCTTAATTTTATCACACTGCCACCAACAATGCGCATAACTTCCTATTTACTGTAGAACATCTTCTTTTACATCAATGGAGTATAGATATACCAGTAGAGAGTACAATACAGCAAATTGCTATTCTTTTAGCAGCGGCAAAAAATGCTGTTGCTCTAAAGTGGAAAAGTAAACAGAGACCAAATAAACAGAACTGGCATGCTAAGCTATGGAATATGTATGTAATGGCAAAAATTACAAAGAGTGTTAATGATTCCTGCTCTCAAAGAACACGATCTAATTTTTCTGTGACGTGGTCTCCTATATTACAGTATTTGATGCAACAGAAAGAAATCCCTGATATTATAGATTCATTACATTTATGGTGAAATAATTACTAATGCACCAAATGATATATAAGATATATATGACCTATGTGGTGATCTGCTATAGTTGGAACTGTATATTTTAGTATTATTGAGAGTGATGTCTTTGTAAATTTGTAATTGATGTGTATGTAAACTTGATGGGAAATCCAATAAAATTATTATTAAAAAAAAAAAAAAAAAACAGACGTGTCAGGATCCGTTGCCGCCCCCCACCCCACCCCTCTGCATATGGAGTCTTCGTTCAAGGTGCCGAGGACTGCATTTATTTTTGAAAATTGGTGGATGCACGGGGGGGGGGGGCGCCAGAAGGGATCCTCGCCTAGGGTGCAAAATAAGCTGGGGCCGGCCCTGGGCTTCCGGTTCAGGAAGTGCTCCATGTGCTTCAGCCGTGGCATGGTTCCTGCCAGGCTGCAGCTGTTTCTGGGGCCTCCAGGCTGCTGGGCAGATTCCAGGGCTGCAGGCCAATTGTTGGCTCCTCCCCATGAGTTGGCTGGGGGTGGGCAAGTGTCAGCTTATGCCTGGCCTCATACCTCCCTATTTAAAGCCCAGCAACTAGACCATTCTGTTGTGTCTTCACCATTGAAACTCAATGTTAAGCTTGAAACCTTAGCCAGGATTCTAATCTGGAACAATCTCATTGGCTAAAGTATATGTATAACCAATCAAATGAAAGAGAACTGTGCTGGAGGGAAGATAAATGATTGGATGTTATCTCTGAACAATGATTGGTCCTTAACTGTGTGAGGGCGTGGCCCAGGAGTGTTTAAAAAGGAGCTGTGCTCCACTGTCTTGTGTCTTGTGTGATCTTCGGATGTTCTCGTTCTTAATAAAGCTGATTCACTTGTTACTTACAACGTTGTTGAGTTGCATACTTAACACATTCAATTTCTTTGAACACTGCCTTTAGTTTTGGTTGTCTCAAGTGTAATTTCATTTAAATTGTTTTTTGTCACAGCTTTATGGCAGTTTTCAGCATTGGGCTGGATCCATTTGTAGGGAAGCTGTGCCTGCGTGCCAGCCTCCCTGGCTCTTGGGGATTGAGCTATTTAGCAGCATGTCCAGCTCAGGGGCAGTCGCTTGACTTCATTCCCAGGTGGCAAGAGTTCCACGCAGAGGCTTGGGCTTTTGTGGGACCACCTGCTTCCCACTCCTGGTTTCCCCCAACATCTGGGCTGGGATGGAGTTCATCGGCCAACAGTCAGGTAACCTGACGCTTGGATCCTGCCCTATGCTCTGCCAAAGGCTCCGAATGCTGTAATCGATACAGCTATGGCCTGTTTTGCTCCAATCTTTGCCAGTGTATTTTACTTCATTGTGTTTCGTGTTTCCTTCCTCACTGGGTGCCCCACACTACCTTTAGGAATGCAAATATGAGATGCTGGTGAAGATTATCAGCCCCATGGTCTGAGTAACCTTTCCAAGCAGTCTTCTAATAAGAGGCCTTATAAGCTGCTTACAGAATATCTACACTGGACTACTGTTTCATCCAACTCCATTGATGAGTTGTCAGAAGTCTAGAAGGTCTAGAAGGCAGCTTCCTCTCCCCTTGTTATATGCTGGAAACTCAACACATTCATGTCAGGTACCTAGAAAACCATTGCACATCCCACGTGGAACCATGAAATTAATACACATGATTTCAGGTGATTTTCTCCCCCCTCAGTTGAATGGAACCCCCTCCCCCCGGTAAGACCTTGGAACAAAGAGCATTTTATAGCTAATGTGCCTGGTCCCAAACCAGCACTTTACCTCCAAAAAGTGTTTCTGTGAGAATAAGGCAATTCACTGCCACAGAGCAAAGCTAATGCCTTCTGCTGGTATCCTGTGACATTCGAAGGCAGCCAGACTACTGTGGCTGATTGATTGCCATCATTTTATTGGGATGTGGTTTAAATCATCGGCCGTTTACTGATAAAGAAAGAAACATGGGAATAGGTTATGTTTTGGGAAAGTCAGTGTACTTGTCAGAATCTGTATAGTATAGTCTATGGTATCATACACTCCAATTACCCCCGATTGCCTCCAATTACCCCCAATGGTCATAGCTACACATATCACTGACTATGGCATTTGTGTTGTTTTTTTTAAAAACCTTCAAGTGTATATGTTTTACACAAAGTGACCCCCACACCCAAGAAAATAGGCTCAGAAAGATGCCCTTCCTTCTCAAATAACCTACAAGTAAAAGGGGGGGGGAAGTTTGACAATTTAAGGTGCTGCATTTTATTGTGTTGGGGGGGGAAAGAATATGGAGGAACGGTATGTATTTTCTGATTAGTAAGGATGGAGCTTGGGAAAGGTTACTTAAGAAACATTAAACATTAGACTGAAAAGCTGTTGCTAATTCCCTGCAGAAGCTCTTGCTATAGCAACCAAGAGAGATAAAGATGAAAAAGAATTACCTGTCCCTTGCTTTCTGCACTCCCAGCATATAACCAACTACTTTTAAACACTTCCAATTAAAGAGCCCTGACAGATATTTCACAATGGAGGCAGGTGCATTTGTTTAAACAGGGGGCTGTCCTAATCACATAGGAAGTGGGAGATGGGGCCAATTTGAAGAAGAGACTTGGAATGTTGGTGAGGAAAGCTGTGACATTGTCCCTTCTCATGACTTACTTCCCTTCATCCCCTGAGCTAGGATTGGTGCCTGGTGGGAGGGAAAATGAGTTCTGGGGATCCAGGAAGGGACAGAGAAAAGGGTTCAGCTTTGCTCACCCCAAAGGTCCCTTTCCTCTTAAAGTCTGGGACGGTTTTATACAAGATAGGGGCAGACCCAGATTTAAACAAGGGGAGATTGCCATCATTTATAATGTGAACTTTAGAGCAGGCGGCAGAAAAGCCAGCCATTTTTTAAAGAAATCACTCTTTGTGGTTGTGAAAGGACATTTTGCACCCTTTCTGCCATCACCTTTCTCCCCTTCTTTTGCACACATTCGTATTTGGGTGTTTAGCAGGTTGGTTACAGTGGCTAAGTGTTAACTGGTTGCTTGGCATGCCAAGATGGAACCTGATTAATTAGAAAAGGAAGCGCCAATCCCAGAGCAGCACAGGGAGCACTTCAGTGTTGATGCCTTCAGCTCTGGTATATAATGAGACTTCTTGCTGCAGGCAAAGGGGGAGACCACATGCCTCCTCGTCTCTGGCATGGAGCAGAATTAAGCCTGAACCCTGTAGCAGACCCCTGCTTATCAGCAACCTTGCTATTACTCCGTCGACCCTGATGTGCATAAGCAATATTTTCATCCACTTCCCAGGAGAATTATCTAGCTGTTGAAGTAGAAAATGAATATTTTACAGTTCACTTGTCTGATCAATTACCTACAAGCTGCTGCAGTATTTTATAGCCAGTGGGAGAGCTGTGTAGGTGATGATAGGGAAATCTGGAGGGAATCTCGGCCAGCTTTTTTTTAAGGAATAAAACTGTGAATGATCCACCACTAACACTCCTTTGTTCATAATGGTTTGGCCAGAAATTACAGTGTAACCAATTAAATCATGTAAATGACAATCAGACAAACGTGAATTCCAGAGGTGAGGAAATTTGATTGCTTGATTGGAGGATAATGAAGTGCAGAATGGTTCAAAGCTAACTTCTTCTCAATAAAACATTTCCCAGGGTACTTCTATTTGCAAATTCTGTAATAATTGGGAAATAATCTTTCTGTTAGGCACTTAGGAAGTTAAAGGAAACTGTAGTAAGTTAAATTGTGCATGCTTGATATATACATTTTTTTTACAACCCAGCTAGACATGATGACGGCAGGCCTGTGAATGGATTCCCTGTTTTTAAAACTAGCTGTCCCAATTTGGCTCCCTAGCACCATTTCCACTATAAGAATCCCACCCACACAGGCTTGTGCTGTAATTTGCCTGTAGGAATATGGGACTTTTATGTTGCCCCTGCCTCATCCAAACAACTAATGACTCCAGTGGATAACACATGTTAAGGCAATGGCATGGGAGAGTTAAACCCTCATTCCACCCATACCATCACTCCTATTCAAATTAGTTCCCCAATATGGCTGCAAATTCAGTTAAAACACATGAAGCTGCCTTATACTGAGCAAAGACCACTGGTCTGTCAAGGTCAGTAATGCCTTCTCTGACTGGGAGTGGCTAACTTGGTCTCGCCTTACCTACTGTTAGATTTTTTTTTAATGGAGATCCCAGGGATTGCACCCAGACCTTCTACATGCCAAGCAACTGCTTTCCTGTGTCACACTCTCTCCTTTTGTGTTTTTATTTGATACAATTTCTACTCAACTTAAAAGTTTGCTTAAGGAACCATGGCCCTTCCCAAAAAGGAGAGAGCCAACTACA